>NW_025963782.1:0-600000 GCF_023055435.1 Haliotis rufescens
CAAGGAACACAGCCCCCAAGAAGCTTGCAGCATCCTCAGTGGTAGCACCTTTCTGTTTGTTGGGGATTCTCTGGTTCGTCATGTATATACTGCTATGGTGCTGCTTGTTACGGGGAATATGAAAGATGGAGCCATGAATGAAAATGTACCACAGAGTAAGTTCAAATGATTCATTGTGTGAGATCTTGAGGTTTGAACTTGCTTGGTTTTGTTTTATGTATATCTCCGCATTCAGCAATATTCCAGCTATATGACGGTGGTCTATAAATATTCGAGTCTGGACCAGACAATCCAGTGATTGATATCTTGAGCATCAATCCACGCAAATGGGATCGATGGCATGCATCAACCAAGTCAGCGAGACTGACCACACGATCCCGTTAGTCTCGCATAAACATATACATGTACATAGCTCCCCGGCTGCGTCATACAAAAAGACGTTAAAAGATGGTACTTGTTGTTACCCTGTCTGGCGCTCGGCATTAGGGGCTTACAGAAGGACTGGTCGGCTCTGAGTATGTATACTGTGTCTGAGTGGAGTATTCATGTTAAACTGCGGCATGGTATCTCAGTGTGCTAGCACTATAAATCGGCATCAGTCCAGACTAGTACAAGCAGCCACACACACGTGCATGCACATCGCTATATAAGTGCAATAATCTTGGACGCGACGTTAAACCCCATTTCACCTCCCCTCACCCATAGCAAAGTTGAAGGAAAAGAAGGAAACATACGATTAGATGAAACTATATCACTAAGGATATCAATGAAACACGTCAGAGGAAAATGCTATTTTTCTGAATTTTCTGAATATATTATTTTCATACTCACACATCTATGAATACTTTCCTATATGCACATAGACGTCAAACGCTTAATCGATAAAATATGATTTGATCATTATTTGAAATAAACATATTCGAGATAATTCTTTTGGAATACCGTGCACGAAAACAAACGTATCAATGTCAGTTGTTTAACGACCGATTCAGTTGTGTTCAGAAGCAGCTGTTGTATTAACCGCTCCATTGATAATATAAACATTTTTAATGTTGATCCTTTGTCTTGACTTGTTGATCTTGTGTTTCAGATGTTAAAAAGGTGTGTAGCGGAATGTATATGTTCACAGAAAAATTGTGCCGACTGCATCTGAAGTATCAGCTTCGTGCCTGCAATGGCACAGCTAACCTGGAACTGAAGTACTTCTTCTCTGCAACATTCGGCCCGCACTTGAAACAAAGAGTCGCAAATATAAATAGCAAGTCATTACTTTTCGTAGGTATAGGTCCACACAATTTTTTTAACCATAAAGAAGTTCAAGAGAAGTTTCTGTTACCAACACTGTCCTACATGCGCAACAATACGAGACCTTGGCCAAAAGTACTGTGGGCAGCGAGTCATGCTCCGGGTGCGTTGAAGTCCCCGAAAGTATTGGCCCAGTCGTACGACAGCGTTAAACGCTACAATGGCAACATGGAGAGTTTCCTGCGAGCTTGGAAAGTTCCTATTTTCGATACCTTTAACATGACGGATGGAATGACGAGCTTTGATGGTTCGCATTATGGACTTGGGATGAATGTAGTGAAAGCGAATGTAATATTGAGTTACCTAAATGAATTGAAAAATAAAGGATTGTGGTGAAACCTCTTGTTGGTGTCTATTATTTAGTTTTAGTTTTGTTCGGCCATAAAAAAGAATAAGAAGATCCTTGATATATTTTTATGGATTAAAGTCTAAAATCATATACATACCAGAGATCATAATTTCAGGCACTTGTTCCGTTAAACTTGTTCCATTAATATATCATATTTCAAGTAGATTCATGGTGCTGACAAACCTAGAATCAGGGCAAACTTGAATTAGAACCCACGATCATAAGTTTCTCAGGCGGGCCTGATGGCCGCAAGTCTGCACGGCGAATTCTGATACGTAACATGATAAATGATTCTCAACCTTTGGAACGTTAATTTCACATACATGTACTTATGAAAAAGTATATGATATGTTCGAATTCAAGTCGGCCCTGATTCTAAGTTTGACAGCACCATACTCATGCTTATGGGTTTACCTAGTGGTTAAAGCGTTCCCTCGTCATGGCGAAGACCCGTGTTCGATTCCCGACATGGGAACAATGTGTGAAGCTAATTTCTGGTGTCACCCGCCATGATATTGCATGAATATTGTTTAAAGCGGCGTAAAATCACTCACTCACTCATGAGTTTCACCAAAGTAGTTAACCTCTAGGACCCGCTTCACCTCGGGACATTCGCCCACATCAAGACATGACGTGATTCAGGACATAACTGAAACTGTTCGAAGTGACGTTAAATCAAACTCGCCCACCATTGGTGAGCTGAGAAGAAAAGGTATGGAAAAAGACACTGAAAGAATGGCGTCTTTTGTCATCTGAAAGTATCCGATCGTTAAACCTCCAATCATTACGGATGTTGTCGAGGCATATGCAAAAGGGATATACCAAAAGAAAAGATGAATGTGTTGAATGTCTAGTGGTAGAGCGTCCGCCCGGAAAGTGGATGATGCGGGGTTGGGTCCCGGCCGCGTCATACCAAAAGATGTTAAAAGATAGTACTTGTTGTTACCCTGTCTGGCGCTTGGCATTAAGGTCGGCTCGGAGTCAGAATACTGTGTCTGAGTGGGATATTCATGTTATATGGGATATCTCAGTGGGCTAGCACTATAAAATCGGCAAAAGACAGACAGACAGACAGACAGACAGCCAGCCACACACAAAAGCACGCACGCACGCACGCACGCACGCACGCACGCACGCACGCACGCACGCACGCACGCACGCACACACACACACACACACACACACACACACACACGCACACACACACAAATATATATATATATATACTGTCATTGTAACAGAATCTTTACCAGGGGTATGGGAGACAACTCTGCTTGTCTTGTTTACATAGTGATTTGCAGTTCGCTTCAATTGTGCTCAATGTTATAATTCTTCTCACTGTGATGTTTTCCACTGAAAATCCATTTGTTATAATTCATGTGTAATTTACTGGTATCTGTAATTGATAATAGTACACTCATTGTTCTGTAGTACATCTCCAAGTCTAACACTTGATATTTCAAGTACAGTTTCTGTTAAACTCATTTCCAAGCACGTGTTCCTTGAAGTAAAATTACTATTCGTGCATTGTAAATATGAATATTATATTTTAATGATAGGATTTATTATTTTCCTGTTCATCGAAAGTTAATACTGATCTTGTGTCAGATAGATGTTGAGAACAGAGAGAATTTAACAGGTAAATAGATACCATATTGTAACGATTGAGCTGGACGTTATATCCGTAGCGCCACGCCAAGTTTTAAACTTGACAGCAATACATTTTTGCCAGCCATGTTTTTACGAATACGGAAATAATGACCCGAATTCCTCATTGTGTTTTCAGTCAATATAAGTTATTGATGAGCTGAGTAACATTTGGTTTAGTGTGCCAGGATCATAAGATCATAAGAGGAGCGGGCCCTATATTTGGACTGAGGCGGACTAAGGCGGATCCAACTGGTTGAAATTCTGGAAAGACTGGGAATTGCAGATATATAAACGGAAAACAAGGGTAAATTGTTGCCCACACCAGGGTCCGTCATCGCGCAATGTAAAGTAGAAACCAAGCCTGAGAGAGTGAGTGAGTGAGTGAGTATGGTTTAACGCCGCTTTTAGCAATATTCGAGCAATATCACGGCTGGGGACCCCAGAAATGGGCTTCACACATTGTACCCATGTCGGGAATCGAACCCGGGTCTTCAGCTTGACGAGAGAACGCTTTAACCATTAGGCTACCCGACCGCCCAAAACCAAGCCTGAAGTAACACAAACAGGTGCGCCAAATCCCCCACTTCAAGCTACCCTGAGAAAAAAATGTTAAGGCGCATTGCCTGATCAATGGAAAACTTGGTATACGTTTCATCAACCTTTTCCGATAGATTGACTCCGGAAAGAAACTCGGCTATTCAGGCCTTGAAATCATCGAAGGAGTAATCAGAGCTATCGGCACCACAGATTCATTCCGGGAGTACCTTGAAGGGAATAGTAATATTCCAGTAACATCAGAGCGGGGGACACCAGAAATGGGCTTCACACATTGTAGCCATGTGGGTAATGGAACCAGGTCTTTCGGCACGACGGGCGAACGCTTTTACCACTAGGCTTTCCCACCGCCCCTAAAGTCACAGCAATAACCCGAATCTATTGATTCCAAAAGAATGAACTCGTCCCTTCGGCGAATTGTTTGTGATAGAATGTTGATATATACTGGATAATCGGATTGATTGCTGCTTGGACACTCTCCCATCATTACACTGCCCCTGCTATGTTGTGTATGTCAAAGAACGAAATGCCCTCAAAAACTGCTCACTGACCGAAATAGTTTGCTTAGTTTACTTACGTAATTAGTGAATTGCACTGTCCACTCAGGCACTAACTTGTTACGATATTTCACTAATCAGTTAGTAAATATTTGCTAATTAGACTAGTACATGTGGCCTATCATTGACTAGGGCAGTTTACTAATCAGTTAGTAGACATTACTATTCAAATAATCTTCTTCTCATAATTTACTAACAGCAATAGTATATTTACAAAGCTTGTATGTTTTACTACACTTTAATAAAGGCTCGTTCCTTTGTCATTTTGCAATCCCTGTTGACACCTGCTGAATACAATTGGCAAACAAAACAGAAGAAAACATGAAAAATTCAGGTGAAAGATAACAAAAAACGATTTTTCAGTTGCATTTTACGTTTACTTATACAATGCTACGTAAACATTCTTCATTAAGTACATGCTGTAAAGTTTTTGTGATTTCATGAATAAAAACAAATTTATGGCGTCAATCGCTCCTTTTCTTAAAAATAATAGAGTTGAGACCTGGTACAAGGATATTCCCCTACTTAAAACACATCCCCACTTTCACACTTTGACCAAACATTGTCTCGTGGAAAATTATTTGCTTAATTCAACAGAACTCTTTGTCGGCTGTATTTATTCTGTGTGAGTCGCCCTTGCGTGATTTACGAGGAATACGTTTTCTGCCGCTGTTGCACGTGCACCAAGATCCCTCGTGAACTGATATTTAAAATGCATTATACACGGCTCATCATAATTTCGTGGGGTCCTTTTGTTTGTTTGTTGTATAACGCCGCACTCAGCAATATTCAAGCTGTATGACGGTTGTCTGTAAATAATCAAGTTGGGACCAGACAATCCAGTGATTAATATCATGAGCATCGATCCACTCAACTGAGAAGCGATGAAATGCATCACCCGAGTCAGCGAGCCTGACCACACGATCCCGTTAGTCTCATATAAACATATACATGTACATATATCCCCGGCTGCGTCATACAAAAAGACGTTAAAAGATGGTACTTGTTGTTACCCTGTCTGGCGCTCGGCATTAGGGGCTAACAGAAGGACTGGTCGGCTCGGAGTCTGTATACTGTGTCTGAGCGGAGTATTCCACATAGTCACCATTCCCGGCAAACATCGGTTGCTGAAGACCTATTCTTCCCCGGATCTTCTCGGGTCTCGTGGGGTCCTGAAGTAATATTTCATCAATCGCTTATAATTAAATGCTGACGGGGATTATAGGATAGATTGAGACCTGAATCTATTTGCTTTAAATATGATCATTGACGTAGTAGCCTGCTGTAACAACATTATAAACATAATATTTTTTGCTTTTAAGGCTTTTACGGGGGGCCTCTGCTCCATTATTTTTAGGGAATGGAGAGTTACTCGGACATTCCCCTTCTGCATGGGATACCCCTTCTCTCCACCACTGCCACGTGCAATCAACCAGGCAGGATATATTGTAAATAAGCTGTTTACGAACCATCTGCCCCTGTCACTCAATAACTTTGTACAATTCTCTGGACTGTTTTCTCATTTTGGCCGATTCACTTACTGTGTACCTTTGGTATAAAACCCAACTAAACGCTTATAGCTGTGTTCCCTATGTAGCAATGTTCCAGGTTACAACTCCCACCCACCAGATCATGTTTCATGTTGACAGTGCCTGACATGAATAACCGGTGTAGAGCCAGGAAAATACGTGTGGCTATTTTCGCTTGGTGATCTCGTCATATATCATTTTGTTGCTGCATGTGCATTAACACGGAACAGCATGTCACCACTTTGTCACGTCAGCGAAGTTGTAAGATGAATGGGACAGTAAACAACATTTACACCCTGATCTTTGATCCACAGATGTCCCGTCAAGTTTCAGGATCTAGAATTCAAAGTTGACGTAAACAATTCGTTGCACATGATGCAGAACGGTAACGTCATTTGTCATGACGCATATCCTATTTGCCAGGGATGTTTTTCTCCCCCGTTGAATTCTTTGCAAGCAGTAGAATGTTCTAGCTGCTGTGTGTCTTTTCAAATGGAAACGTTGAGTGTGTTGTTTGTGATTTTTCTCCGACCTTCTCATGGCTTTACATCGTACAGAAGTTCTTATACGTACAATGCAGAGCCGCGTTTGCGTCTGTGTACGGCGGGGTCGGTGTCGAAGTCGTCCTTCGGATACAACATGTACGCATCGAATGGTATGTAAACCGCAAGAGGTTCTTTTGACAATCTTTGATGTATTTTTAACCATTTATTTCACAAAAAGTAAATCGGTTTAGAAAGGAGTTTACAGTATCATTTATCCTTTGAATCTGTATGTTGTTACATTTATGAGTTTACAAACACCAAGGTGTCTTTACCGCTGTTGGGTAGGGCCCAGCCAAAGGTAAGGTTTGATGGTATTCCAAGGTAAGTATCTGGTTTGGGAACAAGGGGTATAAAAAAAATCCACTGTCGAAACATCTGACAGAGTTTAAGAAGGTCATGGCAGAATCAGCAATAGCCTTAAAAAGCATGTTATGAAGGCGTGAAACGTTGCTATGTATTTGTACCAAGTGGGGATTAGATAGTAAAAGAGGATATAGCATCACGTTCCCAGTTACCAACGTTGTCAGAGACGATGGGTCGGGTATCCAACTCGGCTTAGTTGATTCCGTGTCATTGGGTTCAGATGCTCTGGGACGATGCCCATGATTGGAATCACTGGTTTGTCTGGACCAGACTCCACTATTTACAGGCCGCCATGGTAGGCTAGATAGAATATTGCAATAGTACGGCTTCAAATAAGGCAACAAAAATAACATGTAGTAAAATATAGAGTTGATGGACATTATTTCATATAATACTTCATAGTTCAAAAGAAAGCTTGAGGTACCGGTAGACACTTTTGTAGAAATAAATAAAGTAAAAGGCAATAAATAGTACTTTCAAATGTCATATGAATGATCTCGGGACATAAGTCTGGCCAGTTCAGTTGAAATGTTGAACAAACACTAGACAAGATCCTAGTAGTTGACATAGAGAAACATATTCTCCATATATATTGGGTATTTTGGTAATCTAATTCGTTAAATCCATTTTATAAATCAAAATACCCTGTGTTTTAGCTGGTGACAAGGTAATATCAGTAATCGACTGAGTATGTTGAAATACCATGGATATATCTACAGACATTCAATATTCAATGACATCACTTTACTATAATGCCAACGTGGTTATTTTTCCATTTTGTCTAATGTACAAAAGGTGGCATTATCCCCGCGTTGTTCTGTATTGGTTGGTTTGTTTTGTTGTTTAACGCCGCACTCAGCAATATTCCAGCTATATGACGGCGGTCTGTAAATAATCGACCAGACAATCCAGTGATTAATATCATGAGCATCGATCCACGCAATTGGGATGGATGACATGCATCAACCAAGTCAGCGAGGCTGACCACCCGATCCCGTTAGTCGCCTTTTACGACAAGCATAGTCACCTTTTACTCGTTGTACTGTAAGTTATACTTACCAATGTTTATGTATCGTAGAATAGTCAGTTGATGGAACTATTGGCAGTGGACAACATACAACCCTGTTCACGTACCTTTTCTGCACGTAAAGTTGCACATGTAAATAAAAGCATAAGTATGAAATAAACAAATTCCAAAAGGGAGAGATTTCTCATTTCTTCTTTGTACTTATCTGACAATAGGATTGGCGCAAGAAGGATTGTTTGGATTAAACCGACATCAAAGGCGTGGTTGAATGATATTGTAAAGGAACTTTCCGCAGAGTGACCAGAGAATTCCGCAGAGTGACCAGAGAATTCCGCAGAGTGACCAGAGACAAGTTTTACTTCCTTTATCATAAGCTTTAAAGTCCTTATCCAAAGAGTCGTCATGTCAGTCAGGGCGTTAGGGTAGCCTTGTGGTTAAAGCGTTCGCTCGTCACGCCGAAGACCCGGATTCGATTCACCACATGGTAACAATGTGTGAAAAACATTTCTGGTGTCACCCGCCGTGATATTGCTGGAATAGTGCTAAAAGCGGCGTAAAACCATACTCGCTCACTCACTCAACACGTAAACCCGTGAAACAGAAAGATGAAGTTCATATAGCAATACATTTTGCTGGTTTCGCCTGCTGAGTCTCGGAATGTGGGAAACCTATTTTCACAAGTTTGCACAAGATGATCTTGTCGTCTTCCGAAACCTTAAATTGCTGTACACTATTTGATAATGATCCATAATACTGACGGATTCGCACACTCGACTGTGCTTTTGGCAGATACTATTCATGGATATGGAAAGGCTTTTGTCGCTTTTATTTCTCTAGCAGGCATTCTCAGTGAACCAATTTAATTCTCAAAGTGGATCATTTGTGGATAGACAAAGTTAAGAAAATTCAAGATATAAGACAAAGTTGAATTTAATGGAACAATTTGATATATAAATGTGAGAACACTATGACCAACGGAATATCAGCCGTAATACACCAATAAGTCTGATATCGCGACATGTTGTTGATATCGAAAGTGACCTTATCTATATTATATAATAAATTATTCATATCAGTTTTATTAAAACTTCATCCACGTCCACAGAGAAGGGAAAATAGAATCATGCGATTTATATAAATTCCCGATTAGTATGGGGTATTCACATATATGCCTTGTTCAAAGTATTGAATATATATCAGTTGTACATATTGACAGGTCCATGATGTCAATCACTGGATTGTCTGGTCCAAACTCGATTATGTACTGACCGCCGTCATACAGCAGGAATATTGCTAAGTACGGCTTTAAACAACAAACAGACACGCAAAAACATATTGACAGTCAAGCACTTATAATTATGCCTCGTTACTTGTTCATATAAAATCAGATTATGTAGTATTTACCTATGAAATTTGATGATGAACAATTTTGTTCCTTTTTTCAGAAGAGTCAGGTCAGAGTGACAGAGAAGGGACAGTTTTGTGTGTGTGTAAAGAGATTGCAGAAAGCAAATTCTGTCAAATGTTTTCGATATAAGTAATACCTATATCGACAAAAGCATGTATGAATAGTTATATGATACACACTCAAAATGGGCTAATTATGCTAATATTGCAGGTCCACTGCGGTGGCACCGGATCTCAACCTGCTGTGGGGGAGCGAAGCAGTCTCCCGTACCTCTGAGTACCCGAGGCGCAGCGTGTGGTCAGCCCTACACTCTCACATACAGTCAGTCTCAGGCTGCAAGTGTATCGTCAGTCACATATAACAATGGTAGGATTTCAGTTTGGTGTTAGCTGAATATATAAGTTACCTCTAGCCATATAGATCGACACGTCCATACCACGAACAACATGCTGAACGTGTGTTTGCAATAAAATAGAATAACAGAATGTTAACGTTCAGGAATACAGATGCGCCGACCACAGACAATCTCCAGTCATACAAAACACCAGTGTGATTAACTGATGAGGACATCATATTTGATGTCAAATGACTTGTACTCATCTCAGATTGTTACGCCATCATTTCTGTAGGTTCCCCTGCAACAATGGTGTCCAAGACCAATATCAGAAACGTCTGCTGAGATCTGATGGTTGTTTTAAAATAAATACGAGTTAAGGTTACCACAGATTAACACGACTGTGCAGCTTATGGTTTGTTATCAAGTACCAAAGGTTGGAACAAGTGACATTCATATTTGATGCGATAGAGAGCTGTGATTCGAACCGAGTGCGAAATCTTGAATAAGGACCAACATGGCATGTGTCATTCCTTGTCTATATGTATGGAGGGTGTGATTATTTTTTATACGGCTATATTGTGTTGTACACGCTATCATCGAGTTCATGTTCAAGACCATAAATCATGTTTAAGTGACAAGTGCACATTCGGATTTATATTTCTTGAAACTCGATTCGTCAGTGTTTCAGAAGAGCACATTTTATAGTGTTTTCAGGCTTATAAAAGGGATACGACCTATTTCCAACCAGGGACTATTTTGTGGCAGAAGTATTAGTACAAAGATACGGAACGCAAGACAGGGACATGTTCTCTTTCAATACCAATTCAATGTCTCCTACATATCCACAGGACAAACAGCTACAATGACCTTCCCGAAAAGGAGACTCTCTCTCAGTGACGTACCCCGTCGTCAGGGCTGCACGTTCCTCCTGGGGGAGATACACTACCATGCTGGCATCACAGGGGACACAGGCTCCGAACACTGGCTGGAACACACAGGATACGGGGCCGAGGTAGGTAGAGTGGGTGAACCTAGGTCAGAGATAGGCGAACGACGAAATCGGGCGGATGCAATGAGTCACATGTGGCATCAGGAACTACTTTACTAAAGGTTGCTTCTGGAATGTTACAAGCTGGAAGTTCTTGTTAACCTCGGGAATGAATATGGAGGAAAGGCCTAGGTATGGACATGGAATTTCAGTCTCTGAATTTAAAGTCCCAGAACCTGCCTTTAGTAACGGATTATTTTGATATACATTGAGGCCATTCTTTATAATGATGATATTCCCCTATTGGTGGAATTCACAAGGCTATCCCTAACTTAAACTTGATTTGTTTTTTGTGCAGCGTAAATCTGTTCAGAGAGGGCTTCCTAAGGTTGTATAACCTGTACATCTCTCCCGTTCACAATGTCAATAAACTATACAAAACAACGATGCCCAGAAACCCTTGCGGATGATGTCCTATGGCACATTCTTCCACACCCTTGCTCAAAACGATCGCCCAATTCAGCCAATGCTATGGGACCCATCCACTCTCTAATCATTAAACGGGACCCGAGCAGCGAGTAAACATTGTCCAGAAGCAGGTTGACTGCATCTAGTGAATTGTTACTTACCATGTTGGTGGAAGAAGGATACAGCCCATACTGCCTGTAAACAGCTATGGTGAACAAATAGAGGTGAGGTGAGGTGAAATTGGGTTTAACGTCGCGTCCAAGATTATTGCACTTATATAGCGACGTGCATGCACGTGTATGTGTGTGTGTGGCTGCTTGTACTAGTCCGGACTCATGCTGATTTATAGTGCTAGCTCACTGAGATACCATGCCGCAGTTTAACATGAATACCCCACTCAGACACAGTATACTGACTCCGAGCCGACCAGTCCTTGTTTTAGCCCCTTAATGCCGAGCGCCAGACAGGGTAACAACAAGTACAATCTTTTAACGTGTTTTTGTATGACGCGGCCCGGGATCGAACCCTGGACCTTCCGCTCTCCGGGCGGACGCTCTACCACTAGACCACGGAGGCGGTCGAACAAATAGAGAGACATAACTGTCAATAATTTAGTATTGACGTGGCAGATGAATGTTGAGATATGAGCAGGTAGGGCACATCAGGACGCTATTCATATTAGCTGAAAACAGCTAAATGCTAAAGTGGATATGCTGTAGAGATCTATATATGTGAATTGTTAATGTAGACTGGAAAAACCCCCTGAATTATTAAAAGAAAGATACTAATGTTAATGTGTACAGAAATGTAATATGTATTATGGAATAAATGTTATGTTAATGTATATGTAATAACCCTAAAACAAATGATCTAGTTGTTATAATAAAGAATTTATAGTTCCTTATTTTCGTGAGGATTACACTGCTATGTTGTCGCTGTTTCAGGTCCATCTGGTGCACTACAACAGGAAGTATAGCGGTATAGTGGAGGCGACGTCAAAACCGGATGGACTTGTCGTTATTGCTATCCTTATACAGGCGAGCAGCACGTTCCATGTTGTATTTTCATTTTGTAAACCACATTTTTTAGATTACTGTAAGAAAGTGGTGTAGTATCCCTGTCTCATGTTTTGGATGACATCATGCCTGATAACTGTAAAGATTGATCCACTCTATGGGGAAAAACAAGGAAAAGGTATATAAGGGTCCTTTTTGTGGTAATAGCCAGTACCTATTTGGCAAGTTATCGCGTTTGTTGTTTTAGAAAGCAAGAACATCACCAAACAGCGAGTTAAGAAGATATGTCCGCTTGGTGTCGAGGTTAAAGGCAAACGGTACAGTGTTTATGTTACGTGCGAACCAAACCAACTCAGAATATGAAATATCACTGTCTATAAGTGTATCAAAGAAGATATGCTTTGCACTTTATTTGTTTGTTTGTTTGTTGTGTTACGCCGCACTCAGCAATATTCCAGCAAAATGACGGTGGTCTGTAAATGATTGAGGCTGGACCAGACAATCCAGTGATTGTCATCACGAGCATCAATCCACGCAATTGCGATGCGATGACATACATGATGCAGCAAGCCTGACCACCCGATCCCGTTAGTCGCATCTTATGACAAGCATAGTCGCTTTTTACGGCATGTTTGGGTTGCTGAAAACCTATTCTTCCCCGGATCTTCAAAGGTCGCTTCCATTGTACTACACAAACTACTTGATATAACTGTATTGCCCAGCCCTATATTGTGTTTCATTGTAATTACCACATACAATATTGTTTACAACACATGTAATGTTTCTATGTTTGTAGCGTCCTATACATGGTATATGTGTTATGATGTATATTCCCTCCTACAGATGCGAAACTCAGGACGACTATAAGGCCCCTCCTGCTGCTCCCCCACAGTAAAGAGTTCTTCATATATGAGGGTTCGCTCACGTCTCCGCCATGCTCGGAGTCAGTACTATGGGTCGTTATGAGGCAACCATTACAGCTGAGTTCACGAAGGGTATGTCATGGAACGTCCGCCTGTGGATGACGTTGATCTGTATTTGATGTTCATAGGATACATGTAGAAACGAGAAGCTTTTTATATCGTAACCAAGAAATGATAAATGAGACATTTTCTCTTGATGTCCCTTATACCAGCCGTGACTACTGGGCTTAGAATTCTTTGCAAGTATATATCCAGAGGTAATATGTAACAGTAATACAGATTCTGCTGTATGTATACCTGAGATGAAATACCTGCTTTCAGCAATTTTCAGGCTGTGTAGTCCGCTACTAGCATAACTAAAATTGTTCAAAGGAGCCGTCTTTCCCTACGGATTCCGCTTCCAGTACATTCCTGCTATTTTATATGGAGCATTTGTAGGATATCAGAATGAGAGAGTGAGTGATTTTTTTCTAACGCTGTCGTCAGCATTATTTTAGCTATATGTCGACAGCCTGTAAATAACTGAGTCAGTGGCTGCAAGTAACGATCACTTATAAGACACGGTGACACCATCAAACTGGCGAGCCTGACCAGACTGTCTTCTTTAGGCAACTCTTCCGACAAGCGTAGGGAACTGCGAATCTATCCTTCCCCGAAATCCTGACAGCTACACGTGTACCAAAATATTCATTTATGTACGGTAGCAGTTTGTAATCCATGGTTTCTGTTCCACGGCGACGCGTGGAACATCTACATGCTATGTAACGTATTAATAGTATTCATTATATCTGAAACGACTATGCAAGGCATATTCAATGTAAGAACACGAGACTATTACGTCTCATTATCGTGATTATTTCAGGCAGCAACTTCTTAACAGTACTACCTAACCCTCCCTACCCCTTTTCTTTATAGCTGCAGATGCTGAGGAACCTTCCAAGAAAAGGTGGGCGGGTGTTGGCGACATATACAAACGTCCGCCCCGAACAAGAACTTAACAACAGGCTTGTGGAAACCAATTTCCCTTGTTCAGACAACCTCGATGCCTTCAATACACCGACAGAACACGGAGGACATTTATAGATATGAACATTGGAAAATGTCACGAATATGTGTTTGTTAAAGAGTTTAGGAGCTTATATTAACATATTTATGTCAATACATTTTTTGGCATTTCCAAATTTGACGCCTCAGTGACACAACTTATATCCTATGCAATTCCCTATGTGTACCTTATGTTCCTGTCTTTTGTAATTTAACAACTGACTTGCCTTTGCATGTATTTGTGATGGTTGCCTCCAGTGAGGAAGGATATGTTCACCTTCTCGTGAACACCATGAACATGTGTTTGTTGCTTTAATATATGAAAAAGGTTGATTACTTTACATTACATGAGATTGATTATGTTGTGTAAGTTTAACATCTATTTATATGTTTGAATAGGATATTGAAATACTTCCATGCCATACATACTCTTAACTCATCAGCAACCCATGCTTGTCGTAAGAGACGACTAACGGGATCAGGTGGTCAGGCTCTCAAACTTTGTTGATGCATGTCATCGTATCCCAATTGTGTAGATGGATGCTCCAAATATGATTCAGTTGATTGCCTGGTCCAAACTCGATTACTGACAAAATCGCCATCATATTGCCGAGTGCAGCGTTAAACAACAAACAAACAACAAACATGATGAAATGATATATCAGGTATTTATGTTTGAATTGCTATTTAATATTTTTGTAGCTACAATGAAATCCCGTTATAGTTTTTGAACATTCAACGTAATAGTTTTGCTGAATGACACCTCAGTATGTTATGTGGTTTATAAGCCGGCACCATTGTGAACAAAATGTCATCTTCAGTTGTTGAACCATAGCGTTAATCACTGTTTGATTGTCCACTGCTCTCAGTGGTGTATTCTGTACTGTACACGTTTTCTTACTGATTCCCAAGGGGATTCTAAAGAACAAACCTTGTAACCTGTTTTGTTTTCATTCCTACCATGACACACCGAAGACCAGATTTTTCCCTTAGCCGGATACAATGTGTAAAGTCCATATTTGGTGCCCCCTTGGGAACCCATGGAAGATAAGAATGTGTCCTCAGCACCCCATTGCTGGTCGTAAAAGACGACCGTATTGGGCAACCTGTTCAGAATCGAAACTGTGATACTCTAGTTATTATACTGTCCATCGCTGACAGGTTTTATTCCGTATAAATATTTATTATGTCTAAGTTCTCGTCACGATATGGCTGAAATATTGCCAATGCGACGTTAAATTCTAACTCACTCACTCAACATATTTGGTGTCCTCCGCCGTGCTATTGCTGGAATTTTGCTAAAATGCGGCGTAAAACCTTACACACTCGCAAAGTCACTTCCACCATGAAACCATCGTATATAGGAAATTACTAAAGGTATAAACTACACGTACGTATGATATTAACTGTTATGTGTAAGAGTGATCTAAACTTCTCACACATCATTCAAATCTAGCTTCAAAGTCACTGTTTGTATTGGAATACATGGCACTGTTTACATATGCATATATATTGTTGTGTCAATGGATGTACACCTAGCTAGTTTTGTTTTCTTTCCTACCATGACACGCCAAAGTCCCGGATCGTTCCCAGCTGCATTGGTACAATGTGTGAAGTCCACATTTGGTGTCCCCCGCTGTGATATTGCTGGAATATTGATGAAAAGTGGTGTAAAACCACACTCACTCACTCACTCCTAGCAATAAAACAGTCGTATGTAGATAATTACTAAAAGTATGAATTACACATCCGTACGATTACATCTTTTACGTGTATCTAAACTGCTCATACATCGTTCAAATCAAGGTTCAAAGTGAATGTTCATATAGGTATACATGACTCACTTTATACATATTATTGTGTATAGACACACATGAAACTGTCCACATATGCATGAATATCGTTGTGTTTGATCGTATAGAGATGTAGACCCAGCTGGTTACAGATGCAATGGTGGAAGTCTCATTCCCTTCAGAAATCATCCCCTGATGATGTTTTCGTTTTCAGGAAAAATATAATGATAAATCCTGAAAAGAAAAGGGGCGAAGTTTACGTGTCAGATAGGATCTTTCTGTCTGATGAGAAGACAATAGTTTGCAGTGTAAAACTGTTGACTGTTTGATTGGCATTATAGAAGTTGCTGAGTACATAAGGTAACAACTTAATGCATAACAACTTCGGGTATATTGCATATAGCGAGGTTAACGATGTAGATTCACACACCCCTATCAAGCCAGAATGACTACACAAAGCAAACTAGCTTGATAACGGTGTAAGAATCAACATCGAAAAGTCGATATATGCAATACACCAGAGGTTGTAAGATGTTCGAGATGGACAGCAGTTTGAGACAAGTTAAAATGAGTTACACAGCGGGGTGTAAACTTTAATGTATAATGCTTTTACAGGTCATAATTTCGTATACATGGGGTTTTATTGATGTCTTACCGGCTGCGGTGAATCCAGTTGACAGAAAGAACAAGCCATGCCAGCCAATGGAATCTTTGAGGATTTGCCCAAGGAAGGCACTTGTGGCTCCAGTTATGATCTGATGAGACAGCAAGTCAAATAGTTGACATATTGGTCATCTAAGCACAACTAGAAGTATCAGATCCTGAGATCAACGTCAGATATATTACCACAGGGTAAGCAAGAGGGGTGTTTCACATTTTCACTGATGTGTGGAATCGATTTCGGGTTTACACTGTACAGCTTCAGCTTAAACCGTCTTTTAAAGAAGTGATAATTTAGACTCTCGGTGCCAGCGAAAATGTGCATCTATACAATTAATCCTTTAATCTCATACAAAGTAACAAAATAAATACTAATGAAACATGCAGGAATTATGTCTTATTGGTGTTAGAAGCACCAACGTATGATTAAGGCTTTAAGTGTGACTAAAGGTTGCAGTCAGCAATGGTAGAATGTTTATAATCAGAGACATACAATTTACTCCTTCAGGCAGCTTGATTTGTCAGGTCACGTTTACCCGCATCTCACTGCAAGCATGGGGAACTGTGGATATATTTTGTCAACGAATCTATTATATTGCCTTACCTGGGATGTGAAAAGAAGTCCAAAGTTGACTCCGACATACGTGTTCCCATACATCCTGGCAATGGCAGGTGGCATGATAGCGAAGATTCCGGAGAAAGCAAAAAAGATGAGGCACACCCAGATGAAAAACATCACCCTCCCAGCATACTCACACCCCAGAAACGAGGCTATGAGGCAGGCGAAGGCAATATATATACATCGGGCTGCAATCTGGTAATAAAAAACAGCACATGAAAAGGCCATGTATAACCGATCATATATCATAATGGAAATTAACAAAGGATAATGATAAAGGAAGACTTAAGGTCATGTCATTCAAAACAAAGCCAATTAATCAGTACAGGCGGTGTCTCCCTAGTTTGGATTCCTATGAAATATTGTCATTTGTAAGTCTCACTTGTAAGCCGAAGCTCAGCTGGTAATCTGTGGTAATCAGGATAAATATTTCACACAAAAGGTGCAGTTTCCTTCTTGATTCTGCTAAGAAGTAGCACTCATTTTATATTCCCTTTTATACATTTTCACACCTCTTATTTGTTTTCCGATATCAAATATATTTTAATTGATTCCAGTTTCACATTCTAATTATTTGAACCTTCCATTTTCTTGTTACCTTTCCTCTAATTTGCTCGATATAATTAGATAAATTGCCTACTTATCAAAATCGATTATTTAAGTATATACCTTTACCTTGACTGACACTAAATAAAGCAGGTTATATAGAGGTTATCACGCAAGTGTGTTTGGGGATGGTAAATATCCTGCATTAGGAACAAACATTGTATTTAGCGAGCCTTGGCGATATCATATAATGTCATTCTTCAATTCTGTGCTTGAAAATCGCTTCCCCTCACTCACAAGCATTACCTAAACATTGCGAGTTTTCCTGGAATGCGCTCATTAATATTTATTACGTCACAGGGTAAGAGATGTGTCAGTCGGACAGTGACAGTAGCTCATATAGTTCCAATATAGCCAATATCTTATACATGTCGAAGCAACATATATTGTTTTTACTTGCCTTTCGCGGCAATCCATCGGTCTGTCCGCTAGAGTAACTGCCCTTTGTCAAAGGGAAGCAACTCTAACCCTATTCTATGAGACGTCACGGCCACGTTCAGACTGTTGACAGTCGGTCTGTCCTGTCATAACGTTAAGCGCAGCCAGACGTACACACAGCGACAAAACGATACAAAGGTAACAATTCAAACATATTTCGGCCAAATCCAAATATTTTAATTTTTGGAAAAGATTTCAAACACAGATATGGCTACTGATCCCGCTTGGCTGGGCCAGGTGCCCTCGCAAAATTGTTTTGAAATTTATATCTCCAAAGTGGCCAAAACTTAGCTGTGCCTTAGCTACGTAACAGTTAAGACACTGATTTTCAGTATATTAGACTGTTCTTTTGATAATGATAGAATTATCCCTTTAAATTATCCAGATTCCCGATGGTTAATTCTGACTCGATCGCCGAATGACAAGGGCGACGCCATGTTTGTTTATAAACACTGAAAGTAGTCCCTACGTGACCTTTGATATTTGCATCTCTATCCGCATATGACCCCAACGGATATCGTTTTTATCTGTTGGCTTTATCCTGCCGACCAACCTACCCATTATATGATAAGAAGTGGTATTACCTTAAAGGAGAACCGATCCATGATATATCCCCAGAATATGCTGCCCCCAGCATTGAAGACTGATGACACAGACCCAACAATGGCCAGAAAGTGGTCATCATCAATGAATGTCTGTCCGTAATTCTGTATGAACATAAAAAGCGAAATTAATGATTTTATCATTTTGAATAATGTGACAATGGATGGCTAAAACATCAGAATTATCAACAATTCAAGGCCGATGATTTTATAAACATTTGTTTTGTAATAAATATACCTTATATTGTGATGAAACAAACACAATCCCTTCTCCCCCAAAGAGAAATATCAGCCACAGGAGGTAGAAGTTCTTGGACTTGAGGACCTTCTGTGGTGGAACATCTTCAGCAGCAGCACTGTTCAGGAATAGTGAGTGAGGTAAAATATAACGTCAGGTCGTCATCAGACAAATAAATGTGTGCAAACGTGTACAATGCTATTCTATCATGAAGAGTCTCCACGTTAATCAAATCACGCCCTCACTCCATAATTGGTACATATAAGCGATTGAGGGAAGAGCGAGGGTGGTGGGAACTATTGTCTGACACGATTCTTCTTCTTCTGAAAAGATCTTTCCATTATTTTTATAAACATTTAATTATTATAGCTATTGTTGTGAAGCCGATGTACCGCTATAGCATATTTGCATCGACAAACAGACCCATTGTTATACATGAAAGGCCTGTTAAGTTTACAGGTAATAACATCTGTATGCATTGAGATTTTATCTGGGACATCGGCCGTGAAATGGCTGTTTTTCACACGGTCGACCCAGACACAACTGCCACGGTTGAATAAGTACAAAGTTATGCCATATAGTATATCAAACCACAACGGATTACATGTGTCACTTGTTTGTACTTGGACGCTACAGTATAAACCAGGTCTCCATGTAGTAGATCAAAACACATTGAGTTACATGTGTCACTTGTTTGTACTGGGACGCTACAGTATAAACCAGGTCTCCATGTAGTAGATCAAAACACATTGAGTTACAGGTGTCACCTGTTTATACTTGAACGCTACAGTATAAACCAGGTCTCCATGTAGTGGATCAAAACACATTGAGTTACAGGTGTCACCTGTTTACACTTGAACGCTACAGTATAAACCAGGTCTCCATGTAGTAGATCCAAACACATTGAGTTACAGGTGTCACCTGTTTATACTTGAACGCTACAGTATAAACCAGGTCTCCATGTAGTAGATTCAAACACATTGAGTTACATGTGTCACTTGTTTGTACTGGGACGCTACAGTATAAACCAGGTCTCAATGTATTGGATCAAAACACAGTGAGTTACATGTGTCACTTGTTTGTACTGGGACGCTACAGTATAAACCAGGTCTCCATGTAGTGGATCAAAACGCAGTGAGTTACATGTGTCACTTGTTTGTACTGGGACGCTACAGTATAAACCAGGTCTCCATGTAGTAGATCAAAACACAGTGAGTTACATGTGTCACTTGTTTGAAATGGGACGCTACAGTATAAACCAGGTCTCCATGTAGTAGATCAAAACACAGTGAGTTACATGTGTCACTTGTTTGTACTGGGACGCTACAGTATAAACCAGGTCTCCAAGTAGTAGATCAAAACACACCGGGTTACATGTGTCACTTGTTTGTACTTGGACGCTACAGTATAAACCAGGTCTCCATGTAGTGGATCAAAACACAGTGAGTTCCCTTTTGTCACTTGTTTGTACTGGGACGCTACAGTATAAACCAGATCTCCATGTAGTAGATCAAAACACAGTGAGTTACATGTGTCACTTGTTTGTACTGGGACGCTACAGTATAAACCAGGTCTCCATGTAGTAGATAAAAACACAGTGAGTTACATGTGTCACTTGTTTGTACTGGGACGCTACAGTATAAACCAGGTCTCCATGTAGTAGATCAAAACACATTGAGTTACATGTGTCACTTGTTTGTACTGGGACGCTACAGTATAAACCAGGTCTCCATGTAGTAGATCAAAACACAGTGAGTTACATGTGTCACTTGTTTGTACTGGGACGCTACAGTATAAACCAGGTATCCATGTAGTAGATCAAAACACATTGAGTTACAGACGTCACTTGTTTATACTTGAACGCTTCAGTATAAACCAGGTCTCCATGTAGTAGATGAAAACACATTGAGTTACAGGTGTCACTTGTTTGTACTTGAACGCCTATACAATGGAGATACGTTTGAAGTAGGTCTTCACACGCATAAAGATAGGTTAATATATACCAATGGACGACAGGTAGAAGGATTACGATCAAAGCGTGTCAGTGTTTATGGTGGCTCTAAATTGTCAATGTAATGCATTATGTGGTGAATATATTTTCACGACGTTTGAAGGCTACATTCATGGTAGCAAGATAACATAAACAGTGTTAGGTCTCAGTGACATGTGTTTCTTCTTATCAGCCAGGACAACAGGGTATACACCAGGGTCGACATGTAGTGCAGCTAGATGGAATGTGTTCATTGCGTTGGGGTTTCGTGACCTATTACTCATTGCATAATATGTACCAGAAAAGGCAATGCATGATGCATGTTTATTCTGTTTGCAAAAAAACATATGTGCTATTAATATACAATACCCACTGTAAATAAAGTACCCCGGGATAAACATCAGCTGCAGAATGTTAGGGTCGACATACAAATGTATTTACATCCTACATACACGCATTCACCGTTTTAAATGAAGAAATGAATGACACCCCAAACTGTACAAGAAGATGCTTATCCATCGGGATATTGGAACATGTTCCTATAAACTTATTTCAAGAAACGTGTGATGTATGTGATGGAAAATAAATATAAAATATCAAGGCCAGAGAATAACCAGTCTCGATTATCCGCCGAAACAGATTGCATTGAGCGTAAAAGGCAAAGTAGCAGTGAAAAATATATGAAAGGATCACTGAGTGAGTGAGTGACTTGGGTTTAACACCGCTTTTGACAGTATTACAGTCATATTACAGCACCTTAATATGGGAGGAAGCCCGAAGTGATGCAGGTCTCAGACGTTTACCACTTCGATGAAACCCACGAGCATGGGTATGGTGCTGACAATTTTAGAAACATAACTTACCAAATTTGGTTGAAGTTAAAAATGGTATTTTAATTTTGAATTCCGTCTGTTGAGTACAAGTTCAGCGATTCTGTTGCTTATAGGTAAAGAATAACTCACTCTATGTCTTTTGTTTGAACGGCTGCAGCTTCAGGAGAAGCTGACTTCGTCATCTCCATGTCACCAGAGAATCCTTCGTTAATGTTACTCATTTCATCAACAGTCTTGTAGCTTGTTACCCCGACCTCATCCTGAAAAAATATATGATGTAATTTGTCATTCAACAGTCGTTTTATCTAAATATTTCACAATTAAAAGGATTGTGATTTTTTGTTTGTTTGTTGTTTAACGCCGCACTGAGCAATTTTTCACTCTAAAGTCAGCGAGCCTGATACAATAATACCCCCTATATATTCCAGCGATATCTTGGCGGGGAACACGAGGAAAGGTCTTCACACATTGTACCTGCGTGGGGAATCGAACGAGCCTTCGGCGTGACGAGCGAACGCTTCCACCACTAGGCTACCCCACCGCCCCACCGTGTCGCATGAACTGAAGATGATCTCCCAAAGATGACTCATGTACCGTTGTTAATGCTGATGTAATATTTCTCTGTGTGGTACCTGGCTGTCCTCGGGCGGGTCAACCAACATCAGACAGGAAAACAGCTGTACCACCGCGTATGTTCCCCCGAGCACCAGGAAGCAGTGGGGGACACGGTCCAACACCACGTCCTGAGAGAAGTAACTGAAGATGCAGAAGGTACACGCTGTAAGAAGGCCATATCAGTGTTGCAAACATTGCCTCTATGTCTATAGGTAAAACATTTATGAGAGTCATATGCCCACCATGGCTACGTATTTAAAAAGGTGAACTATATAGGGTAAGTTGGGGGTTGGTCAGGCTAATGATCCAGTATGTTATTGATAAACATTGAGGGAAATCTCAATCTTTTAAATATCCAACCTTAAAAGCAAACAACAATCTCCTAATGATGTTCGGCACTTTGAAATAATATTAATTATACTACTACTACTACTACTACTACTACTACTACTACTACTACTACTACTACTACTACTACTACTACTACTGCTGCTGCTGCTGCTGCTGCTGCTGCTGCTGGTACGACTTCTACTATTACTACTACTGCTGCTGTGGTGGTCGGGTAGCCTAGTGGTTAAAAGCGGCGTAAAACCATACTCACCCACTCACTACTGCTGCTGCTACTACTACTATTGCTACTTCTTATAATAATTATTAAGACAGAAAGACTGTAGCTATCAACACATGTTTTCTTACTTCTCTCCATCGTTGTTGTCATCAGGGCTGTAGTTTTCTGGGTTGACATAGGCAGTGATAACCTGGTTAAACACCAGAGCGCCAGCTCCAAACCCTGCTATGATGGAACCACTCACAAGCCCCCTCCAGTCCGGCAACCACTGAGAACATAATTCATCCAGGTGGGGTGGAATGGGGTTTAACTTAACTTAATGCTCTCATGTTTATTTCATGCACATGCAGGCAGGGTAACAACAAGTCCCATCTTTTGACGTATTTTAATATAACACTGCCAGGGGGTCAAACCACTGACATTCAGCTCCCCTAAAAGAGCTAAAGATGATGCGCTTTGGCCATTGGCCACCGGGGTCCCACGTATAACAAGCTGTCTAGGGAAGATATTCAGTGCTGGGGGATGGTTGAGTGCTTCTTACAGTATTCATGTTTCATCATGTTGGAATGAATGCGAGAAAATTATTTCAATTACCATAATAAATCTCCGTTGTACGATTCCGACTGTATCATAAGCATGTTTTAATGAAATACAGTCCCCCTGATGATAATACCAGGTGTTTTTGAACATGTGAGCATATCCTGAACAGTGGCACACGTCACAAACACATATAAAGGCAAGTCAATTGTTAACCTAAGAAAATACGGGAACATACAACTGTATAGTACAAGTCAACATAGGGAATTGCAAAAAGCATCATTGTGTACACTGATGCGTCAGATTTGGAAATGTCCTCAAAATGTAATTTTTTTTAAAACTTTACCGAAGCCTTGAATGTTGGCACTCGTATGACACTCTTTGAACACTTCGTAGGCAAAACGTTAGCCCCCGATTTTTGCCCAGACCTCGAAATGTAGACACCAAAGGCTGGAGCTGCTGGAATATTGCTGGACATGAAGGGAAAGCAGACTCTGGGAAAGTTAAGTCATCACTCATGTCATACAGTCCCGTGTGTATATACTTTCTTGTCCTGATGAATCTTTATACAACGATCTACGTATGAAATAGATTAGACGGTTTCACAGGTCTCTTATTTCCCAGTTCAAACGAGAAGGCCTTTAGTGACATTTGTTGAAGCCTACGAGCACGGACAAGAAGCTGTATTATGAGGTCGGAGATAAAACACATGTTCCACAGCTCAAACTGACAATAACATGTGTACAAGGCATATTTTCGGTCATTCGTGACCAACTCGTGTTATTCCGGGACAAGCCGAATAGCGACTCGTGCCCCTCTCGTGGCCATTTTTGCAACCGGGTTCCGTCTTAGCGCAAACGGGCATACCTAAAACACTTGTCAACTCGTTGCGCAATGATTCACATATACTTCCCGATATATTATTTATATTTCAGATGCAATTTAAAGCACATCAGGACATGCGAAATTATACAGTATGATTGAACACATTTAACTGCGTCTTGGGTATATTTTTAGATGCAAGACATATGTAAAAACAGAAATTATTTCTGAGGGATTCTTTGACGAAGAACTTGAAATCATACGCGCATTCTGATTGGTTTGTCGTATTTTCGCACATAACATTCATCGATAGGGGGACGAGTCTTCTTGCAGGTTACGGAAAGGGGCGAGTGGTGACGAATGATTTTCGGTGAACGGGTAACACACGGACAGGTCGCGTATACGGATGGTGAGAAGCGGTCCGCACCACAATATTTTAAGATAGAAACACTTGTCTTCATATATTCATATAGTATTTGACCAACCTTCATGGCGCAGCCCAATGGTATAGGATATGCTATTCCTGTCCCCATACCAAACATCACGCCGTACGTAAAGACTGTAGCTATGTACGAATTCTGGATCGCGAAGTAGGACAGCATTACGCCAAGACTGCATGGATGAACAAGAGGACACATAATCATATAAATACATATTAATATTTTCACTAAGTCAAACTATTCAATGTTAAACTAAAGGTTAAATGATCGGTTGTATGTCTTACGCAGCTACAATGTATTTATACGTAATAACACTTCACACTTACAGTTCCGTGAATCTACTGACCTCATGATCCATGATCCTATGAGAGTCGTTATTCTTGGTCCAAGCTTCCTCTCAAGAAGCCCTCCTCCAAACATTGTGATTCCTTGACCAATCATCATACACGCCTGTACCCATATCCCATCTACAAAGCGAAGATCACTGGGGGAGGACCCTCTCCGTATGTACGATATTATATATGGGCTGAAGTTCCCTGGAATTGGAAATACATATTCAGTTAAATAGTAGTTCAATGTAGTTAACAAATGTTCCCTAATTCAACGATATATTCCACATGTGGAGCTTTATGGAACAGATCGCGTCCTGGTCTGTATTTGAGAGTTTGCGGTTAATGTATTTGTGTTCTGTGTTATAACATTGTTTAAGCGTATATGGAATGTGGGGAGTTATATGACATACATAACTTTGGTATAACAGAGAGATCGTAAAGGATCGAGAAAGAATGGAAGAATCGGAGTGCCATGTACTACAATAATGACAGGTGTTACATGGGTGAACAGACTCTATACTATCAACCTGTTCCGTGCATGTCGCATTTACAACGACAATGACACCAGGTCAACAGACTCTAAACTACCAACTTGTTCCGTGCATGTCGCATGTACAACAATTATGACACCAGGTGTTACATGGGTGAACGTACTCTGGACTACCAACTTGTTCCGTGCATGTCCCATGTACAACGATAATGACACCAGGTGTTACATGGGTCAAAAGACTCTATACTGCCAACTTGTTTCGTGCGTGTCCCATGTACAACAATTATGACACCAGGTGTTACATGGGTCAACAGACTCTATACTACCAACTTGTTTCGTGCGTGTCCCATGTACAACAATTATGACACCAGGTGTTACATGGGTGAACATACTCTATACTACCAACCTGTTCCGTGCATGTCGCATTTACAACGACAATGACACCAGGTGTTACATGGGTCAACAGACTCTATACTACCAACTTGTTCCGTGCATGTCGCATGTACAACGTCAATGACACCAGGTCAACAGGCTCTATACTACCAACTTGTTCCGTGCGTGTCCCATGTACATCAATTATGACACCAGGTGTTACATGGGTCAACAGACTCTATACTACCAACTTGTTTCGTGCGTGTCCCATGTACAACAATTATGACACCAGGTGTTACATGGGTGAACAGACTCTATACTGCCAACTTGTTCCGTGCGTGTCGCATGTACAACGACAATGACACCAGGTGTTACGTGGGTCAAAAGACTCTATACTACCAACTTGTTCCGTGCATGTCGCACGTACAACGACAATGACACCAGGTGTTACGTGGGTCAAAAGACTCTTTACTACCAACTTGTTCCGTGCATGTCGCATGTACAACGACAATGACACCAGGTGTTACATGGGTCAACAGACTCTACACTACCAACTTGTTCCGTTCGTGTCGTATATACAACAGTGAAAACACTAGGTGTTACATGGGTCAAAAGATTCTACACTACCAACTTGTTCCGTTCGTGTCGTATATACAACAGTGAAAATACCAGGTGTAACATGAGTGAACAGACTATACTACCAACTTGTTCCGTGCGTATCGTATATACAACAGTGATAACACCAGGTGTTGCAAGGGTGAACAAACTCTAAACTACCAACTTGTTCCGTGCGTGCGATAGATGTGTATCCCCGAATAAGTGACAATTATGTCAGCTACATGCACACGCCTGGGCCATACATCATACTCCTTGCAAAGTAACACATGTTACCTGACGGGTTTGACACTGATCTCACGACGGATTGCAAGGCATGCACGCATGTACATCTAGGTCACGGGCATTGATAACTAAAGTTATGACATTCGCAATAACAAATACAGCAACACGTGTATTTTTGTTCATAAAAGAATATTATCTTTATACTCACCGTATGAATAAAGTGTGCCGAGTGTGAGATGTATTAAACATCCAGCAACAATAATAACACACCCTCGAAGGTTACACTGTCTTCTCCGAACTATTGCGCCGGGAATGTTGGTTGGCTTTACAAATACGCCCTGGTTGTCTCCTCCCGCGTTCGCACTGTTCTGTTCTTGCACGTGCATCGTGTTGTCCTCACTGACGTCCGTGTCGTTTTCTTTAATCATCTGCATGTCAGTATGGTTTATATTTTCATGTAGCACTACCTTCTACCACCGAGAGTCTATCTTACCTGGTGGCAACAGAGCAAAAACAGCGTTGTTTACACTCAGCCCCGCAACACGCCGGCCAGCTAGCGGAGTAGGATTTAATTTGACATACATAGTGTGTCTTTAATATGTAAGTGGCGTGGTTAACACGTACACGGGGCGGTGGGTAGCCTTGTTGTTAAAGCGTTGGCTCGTCACGTCACGTCACGTTGGCTCGTTCGATTCCCCTCATGGGTACAATGTGTGAAGCCCCTTTTCCGGTGTCCCCCACTGTGATATTGCTTGAATATTGCTAAAAGTGGGATAAAACCAAATTCACACACCACAATTAACCCGTATTAACATTAAAATACAGTATTTATGTAATCCTTATTGAATGTTAATGTACCTGATGTACCTGATATTTGCATCAAAGACTATTTGGATCTATTTTTATCACTGAATTTTTCGTTACACTTATATGAAATAGAATGTATATATATATATATATATATATATAAAAGTCAAATTATTTCATCTAAGCATACTGTTTTATTTGAATTAAGTATATTTCATATATTTTGTTACAGTAAACAGTTTATTGAATATAATCATTATCATTTCTCAAATATTCACAAAACATGTTTGATAATCAACATTTGACCCGTATTTATGTAAACATAGTAATCTGACCTTTTTTATGTGCACACGCGACCTCAAAACGAATGGCGTAGAAGAACAATTTCGATGACAATCATAATTTTGGGCATCTACCAAAATACTGTCAAAGTTTGGTAAGTGTTTCTTTGTTTTAATCTGCATCAGGTAAAGTGCTACTTCCCTAGAAACATAGCTCCATTAAGTGGGTTCTACCCTTCTGATCACTATAATC
This sequence comes from Haliotis rufescens, assembly GCF_023055435.1. Lineage (NCBI taxonomy): Eukaryota > Metazoa > Mollusca > Gastropoda > Lepetellida > Haliotidae > Haliotis > Haliotis rufescens. The sequence goes on from NW_025963782.1 coordinate 28,201, forward strand.
AGGATCAGAGTGTCCCGCAAGGGAGTATTTTGTCTGTCGCTTTATTTAGTATAAACATTAATAGTCTTTCAAAGGTTTGAAGTGATTCAGTAGATGGATCACTTTTCGTTTATGATTTTAATGTTTCTTGTCGTGGAAAAAATATGCATACAATAGAGAGGCAGTTACAAATCTGTCTCAATTTAATTCATCAATGGTACCTTGAAAACGGGTTCAAATTTCCCAAATCAAAAACTAATTGTATACATTTCTGCAGAAAATATAAGCCGCATAAGGACCCTGACCTTTTTTTAAATGGCACCCCTATCAAAGTTGTATAGGAGGCCAAGTTCTTCGGCCTTATAGTCGATAGCCATTTAACTTTTAACAGCAGATATACACACGAGTATTTGTTGAGAGATGAAGATCCTCCGTTTTTCATACCTTGTGATGAAAGAATCACGGTCAAGCATGTATTGATTTTGCCATCACAAGGGATAACTTTTTCAAAGTTTCATTCTTGAAGGGTCTTTAAAATAGTTCTCATTTAATCATCGTTGTTTAAAGGAATTTGAGTTATTACATAACTTTTGATTGCTATATTTTTTATAATTGGTTGAATAAAATTAATAGCTGAGATTGTTGGGGTTGTATCCTCGAAGGGGGTTGAAGTAGTGTAAAATTATTGTCACCAACATTTTCCAATAACATATATCCACAGAATCCAGTCAGTGCCGAGGAGATGCAGAGCCGTGATTGCTGCCCGGGGCGGTCACACGAGCTATTGAGTTCAGCGCATCCGTGTGGCCTTATGTGACATGACAATGAACAGTTTTCAATGCCTTTATAAAGCGACAACAGGTGACTATCGAGCTCCAAAATTTCATATTTGTATCTATGATATTCAATTAAATATATCGACTTTATTAAGTACAATCAATTTACTAAAAATATAGTTTTACATACTCAAAAACTAGTTTTACGTAAATCTGTGAAATTCTAGTTATTATACTGTCCTTCGTTGACAGACTTTTATACAGTTTAAATATATATTGTTAATGTCAAATTTTGTCTCGTCACGATGTGGTTGTAATATTGCCGATGTGACGTTAAACTTTACCTCACCCACTCATCGTTCACCTCTCTCGTTCCTACGTTCACTCACTCTACCTACCTCGGTCCCGTATTCTGTGTGTTCCAGCCAGTGTTCGGAGCCTGTGTCCCCTGTGATGCCAGCATGGTAGTGTATCTCCCCCAGGAGGAACGTGCAGCCCTGACGATGGGGTACGTCACTGAGAGACAGTCTTCCCTTTGGGAAGTTCATTGTAGCTGTTTGTCCTGTGGATATGTAGGAGTCATGGCTGACATTGGCAGTGAAAGAGAACGTGGAATGTCCGTGTCTTGCAGTCCATATCTGTGTTCTAATACCTCTACCACGAAATAGTCCCTGGTTCGAAATAGACCGTATTCCTTTTATAATACCGCAAAACACCATTACTCTTCTGAAACAATAACTGATCACCGTTGAAGAAATGCATTCTACACATTCTACAGAATCTACAGAAATGATGGCGTAACCATCTGAGATGAGTAAAGGTCATTTGATATCAAATATTATGTCCTCATCAGTTAATCACACTGGTGTTTTGTATGACTGGAGACACAGCTGTGACCTGTGGTCGGTGCATCTGTATGTGCATCTGTGTGTCTGAACCTAAACATTCTGTTATCCTATTTCATTGCAAACACACGTTTAGCATGTCGATTGTGGTATGGACGTGTCGACGTATATGGCTAGGGGAAACTTATATATTCAGCTAACACCAAACTGAAAACCTACCATTATTATAAGTGACTGACGATACACTTGCAGCCTCAGACTGGCTGTATGTGAGAGTGTAGGGCTGACCACACGCTGCGCCTCGGGTACTCAGAGGTACGGGAGACTGCTTCGCTCCCCCACAGCAGGTTGAGATCAGGTGCCATTGCAATATTAGCATAATGTACACCAGTTTTAGTGTGTATCATATAACCATTAAAACATACTTATTCCGAAACCATTTGACAGAAATGTGTTTTTTTCTTGAACATTGACACACACAAATTTATCATTAGCTAATTGGTTGGCAGTCCCTTCCTGGTCACTCTGACCTGCCTCTTCTGAAAAAAGGAACAAAATTGTTCTTTCGACTTCATCAAAATCCATAGGGTGGTAAATACTACGTAATCTGATTTTATCTGAACAAGTAACAATACATATTAAAACGTGCTTGACTATGAATATGTTTTGCTTGTCTGATTGTTGTTTAAAGCCGTTCTCAGCAATATTCCTGTCGGTAAAAAATCGAGTCTGGACCAGACAATTCAGTGACTGACATCATGGAACTATCAATATGTACAACTGATATAAGGCATATATGTGAATAACTCATACCAATCGGGAATTGATACAAATCGCATTGTTCTATATTCCTTTCTCTGTGGACGATGATGAAGTTGTTCATTAAACAGATATGAATATAGAACAATAGATAATGTCACTATCGATATCAACAACATGTCGCTGTATTATATTTTTGGGGATTACGGCTGATATTTTTACATCTTTCAAATGTGGAACAGACGAGTGCACTGGCATATTGTAATAAAGTGTACAGTTTGTTCATTTTTAACTTCCATCGCTCATAGTGTTCTTACATTTATATATCAAAAGGTTCCATTAAATTCAACTTTGTCTTATATCTTGAATTTTCTTAACTTTGCGTATCCACAAATCTTCCACTTTGAGAATTAAATTGGTTCACTGAGAAAGCTTGCGAATGAAATAAAAGCGACAAAAGGTTTACCATATCAATATATCGGCGAAACCGCATTGTCGGTGGTTCATATTGGGAAAGGGGGCACGGGTGGCCCAGTCGTCTAAGGCGCCGCGATTCGCTGTGCAGAGTTGCGTCCCTTGGGCACGCCAGAAACCTATGATTGTGGGTTCGAATCCCGGTTCGCCCCAATTATGTTTCTAGGTTTGTCAGCACCATACCCGTGCTCGTGGGTTTCACCGAAGTGGTAAACGTCTGAGACCTGCATCACTTCGGGCTTTCCTCCCACATTAAGCTGACACGCCGTGATATAACTGGAATACTGTTAAAAGCGGCGTTAAACCCAACTCACTCACTCATATTGGGAAAGGGTGGTCACTCTAATTTCAAACGGGAGCTATCTCCGTTGTTTTCGTATTTGTACATTGGACAAAATGGAATAATAACCACGTTGGCATTATAGTATAGTGTTGTCATTGAATATTGAATGTCTATAGATAATTCATGGTATTTCATCATACACAGTCGACTCGTGATATTACCTAGTCACCAGGTAAAACACAGGGTGTTTTGGTTTCTAAAAGGGATTTAACGAATTAAATTACAAAAATACCCAGTATAAATTGATGCACATGTTACTCTATGTATTTATCAACTACTACGATCTCGTTTACTGTTTGTTCAACATTTCAACTGAATTTGCCAGACTTCATGGCATTTGAAAGTACTAGTGCCTTTTACTTTATTTGTTTCTACAAAAGTGTCTGCCGGTATCTCAAAGCTTTCTGTTGAACTATGAAGTATTATTTGAAATAATGTCTATCAACTCTATATTTTACTACATGTTGTTTTTGTTGCCTTGTTTGAAGCCGTACTGTTGCAATGTTCTAGCCTATCATGGCGGCCTGTAAATAGTGGAGTCTGGTCCAGACAAACTTGTGATTGTAATCATGGGCATCGTCCCAGAGCATCTGAACACAATGACACGCAATCAACCAAGCCGAGTTGGATACCCGACCCATCGTCTCTGACAACATTGGTAACTGGGAACGTGATGCGGAAACGTAGCTTTATCCTCTTTTACTGTCCCATCCCCACTGGGTACAAATACATCGCAACGTTCCACGCCTTCATAACATGCTTTTAAAGGCTAATGCTGATTTTGCCATGTCCTTCTTAAACTCTGTCAGATGTTTCGACAGTGGATTTTTTATACCCCTTGTTCCCAAACTAGTTACTTACCTTGGAATACCATCAAACCTTACCTTTGGCTGGGCCGTTACGTTCCCAACAGCGGTAAAGACACCTTGGAATACCATCAAACCTTACCTTTGGCTGGGCCGTACCCAACAGCGGTAAAGACACCTTGGAATACCATCAAACCTTACCTTTAGCTGGGCCGTACCCAACAGCGGTAAAGACACCTTGGAATACCATCAAACCTTACCTTTGGCTGGGCCGTACCAAACAGCGGTAAAGACACCTTGGAATACCATCAAACCTTACCTTTGGCTGGGCCCTACCCAACAGCGGTAAAGACACCTTGGAATACCATCAAACCTTACCTTTGGCTGGGCCGTACCCAACAGCGGTAAAGACACCTTGGAATACCATCAAACCTTACCTTTAGCTGGGCCCTACCCAACAGCGGTAAAGACACCTTGGAATACCATCAAACCTTACCTTTGGCTGGGCCGTACCCAACAGCGGTAAAGACAACTTGGAATACCATCAAACCTTACCTTTGGCTGGGCCGTACCCAACAGCGGTAAAGACACCTTGGAATACCATCAAACCTTACCTTTGGCTGGGCCGTTCCCAACAGCGGTAAAGACACCTTGCAATACCATCAAACCTTACCTTTGGCTGGGCCGTACCCAACAGCGGTAAAGACACCTTGGAATACCATCAAACCTTACCTTTGGCTGGGCCGTACCCAACAGCGGTAAAGACACCTTGGAATACCATCAAACCTTACCTTTGGCTGGGCCGTACCCAACAGCGGTAAAGACACCTTGGAATACCATCAAACCTTACCTTTGGCTGGGCCGTACCCAACAGCGGTAAAGACACCTTGGAATACCATCAAACCTTACCTTTGGCTGGGCCGTACCCAACAGCGGTAAAGACACCTTGGAATACCATCAAACCTTACCTTTGGCTGGTAACAGCGGCGGGGACATAAACAGAGACCTTGGTGTTTGTAAACTCATAAATGTAATAACATACAGTTCCAGAGGGGAAATGATCCTGTTAATTCCTTTCTAAACCGATTTACTTTTTGTGAAATAAATGTTTGAAAAAATACATCAAAGATTGTCAAAAGAACCTCTTGCGGATTACATACCATTCGATGCGTACATGTTGCAAAGAATTCAACAGGGGAGAAAAACATCCTTGGCAAATAGGATATGCCTCATGACAAATGTCGTCACCATTCTGCATCATGTGCAACGAATTGTTTACGTCAACTTTGAATTCTAGATCCTGAAACTTGACGGGACATCTGTGGATCAAAGATCAGGGTGTATATGTTGTTTACTGTCCCATTCATCATACAACTTCGCTGACATGACAAAGTGGTGACATGCAATTCCGTGTTGATGTACATGCAGACACAAAATGATACAGGACAAGATCACCAAGCGAAAATAGCCACACATATTTTCCTGGCTCTACACAGATTATTCATGTCAGGCACTGTCGACATTAAACATGATCTGGTGGGTGAGAGTTGGGATGTCACCTGGAACAGTGCTACATAGGGGATACAGCTATTTGCATTTAGTTGGGTTTTATACAAAGGGTACACAATAAGTGAATCGACCAAAATGAGAGAACAGTCCAGAGAATTATACAAAGTTATTGAGTGACAGGGGCAGAAGGTTCGTAAACAGCTAATTTACTATACTCAAAAACAAAAGTTCCTGTGACACCAATATTTTGGTGTATTTTTCAAACAAGTAAAGTTTGGTTTCCAATTTTGTAGAACATGTATGGAATCAAGTCACAAAAACGCAACTGCTACAGAAAAGCATGCATTCCATGCAAAAGTTGACTTTTATGCAAGCCCCATGCATTTCACTACCCAAGAATGGCTATAAAAACATGTGCGTTAACGGGATTTCATAGGCATTGTTTAGCATCGTGCTGACATCAACCACTCAGAAAAACAACAAAATTACGCAATTATTCAACATTACGAAATGCCACGCCTGTCCGAAAATGTGCGTCTGCGAGCCATTGGTATGCTTGAAGCAGGATCGAGTCAACGTGATGTTGCAAGACAATTTAACGTCCACAGAAACACCATTTGGTGTTTATGGCAACGTTGGCAACAGACGAATGCAGTCAGAGACCATCCTCGGAGTGGCAGGCCACGCGTAACCAATAATCGACAAGACAACTGGATTCGAACATGACACCTACGAAATCGATTCCAGCCAGCAACAGTGACTGCAAGATCTAGAAGCATCCCTGGCCTTCGACGAATATCTTCACAAACCGTACGTCGCCGCCTGAGATGTGCAGGCATTTTCGACAGAAGACCCGCCAGACTTCATGTAGAAGACCCGGTTTCGATTCCCCACATAGATACAATGTGTGAAGCTCATTCTGGTGTCCAAAAGCAGCGTAAAACCATACTCACTCACGCTCTGATTTAAACCATGTTGTGATTGAAACATAATTTCTCTTTAATTTTGCATAAAGACATATAGTTGCGTCAATTTCAAAGTACACGTTCAGAATGGCCCGTAAACTCAGAATCTCAGAATCAACTACAAGAACAAAGGCGTGACGTCATCATAATAGATTAAAAAAGGTTTTGTCGTTTTTATTTACACTTGAGTCATCAAACACCGATAAACAATCATATTTCTCGTCGGTATGTCTCGGAATAACAAGGGTAAACACAAATGGCATCAATGCAGACAAGAGCTTGTATGAATTCCATCTTCGCACTTAATTTCACCGCAGCATGGCGATGACGAGGTAAAACACATTATCCAGTTGGTAAATTCATTTGGTGCCCATTCGGTCTTATACAGACTCCCTGCACAAACTAACACTGAGAACAACATACCCCTTAGAAGCAAGTATTTGGGTAACTATGGTATGGAACTATATACAGGAAAATTATCCGATATGTATCAAGAAAATATCTCCAGCAACACAAATACTATCACAATATTACCTTGATGTGTGCAGTTTAGGAGTATTGGAAAGTGACTGTTCGTGTTTTGTATTTACACATTAAAGAAAATTACTACATGAGTGTTTTTGTTTGTTTGTTTGTTTGTTGTTTAACGCCGCACTCAGCCATATGACGGCGGTCTGTAAATAATCGAATCTGGACCAGACAATCCAGTGATTGACACCATGAGCATTGATTCAGGCAATTGGGACACGATGACATGCATCAACCAAATCAGCGAGCCTGACCACACGATCCCGTTCGTCGCCTCTTACGACAAGCATAGTCGCCTTTTACCGCAAGCATGGGTTACCGAAGACCTATTCTGCCTCCTCAAGGAGCCCAGGTTCCCCGCCACCACAGGGAGCCCAAGGTTCTCCCGCCATCTCAAGGACCCCACATTTCCCCGCCATCTCAAGGAGCCCAGCTTTCCCCGTCATCTCAGGGACCCCAGCTTTCTCCGCCACCTCAGGGAGCCAAGACTCCCCCGCCACCCCAGGGAGCCCAGCTTTTCCCGCCGCCCCAGCTTTCCCCGCCACCTCAGGGACCCCAGCTTTCCCCGCCATCTCACGGACAGCAGCTTTAACCGCAACCACAGGGACCCCACGTTCCCCCGCCACCTCAGGCACCCCAGATTCCCTGGCTACGAGTATACACTCAGCAGAAGAATATTCCGTAGACCAATACCACAACATACAATGCGCATTACATTTCATTAAACATATGACAGATACAAACTAAGACTAAAAGTAAGTCGGTTCTGGTGGCAGCGGTGTTAAGGCTGCTAGGCGCGAGCGTCCCCGGAAGTGTATAACACACGTCCTAGTACACATCACTAAACTGTCCAAAACACTCTGTGTAACAGTTTTATTATGAAAGTAATGGTCGCTCGCATCTTAAAAGTTGTGGCCATCTGTGTAACTGGTTGTGAGAATATTTCCATTTTCCTACGCTGTTCATGGGCTCAAGTCTCGTGTCGGAGTCTCTCTTAAGACAGATGTGATCACGGAATGAAACACATTACATTCTCAATATACTTCATTGTCTTCAGGTTGAAATGTACGTTGTTTTCCAGGTATATGACATCAATATTCTTTCCACTTATGTACAGGCTGTTGTTGTAGTAGACAAGGCTTCTAATGCTATCCCACGCCACCTCAGGGACCCTTGGGTTCCCCCGCAACCTCAGGAAGCCCAGCTTTCTCAGCCACCTCAGTGAGCCTAGGTTCCCCCGCCACCTCAGGAAGACCAGCTTCCTCAGCCGCCCAGGCACCCCAGGTTTCCCCGCCACCTCAGGGAGCCTATACTTCCCCCGCCACCTCAGGGGGCCCAGCTTTCTCAGCCACCTCAGGGAGACCAGATTTCTCCGCCACCCAAGATTTCCCCGCCACTACAGGGAGCCCAGTTTTTTCTGCCACCCCAGCTCTCCCTGCCACCTCAGGGAGCCAAGCTTTCTCCGCCATCTCAGGGACACAAGGTTCACCCGCCACTTCAGGGTCCCTTGCTTTTGCCTCGCCACCCCAGGGAGCCCAGGTCCTGCAAGCTCCCCAGGCAAAACAGGTTCCCCCGCCACCTCAAGGATCCCAGCTTTTCCCGCCACCCCGGTTCCCTAACTATGGGTAATCATTCAGCAGAAGGAAATTCGGTAGACCAATACTACAACATGCATTACACATTACATTTCAATAATCATATGACATAGATACAAACTAAGACTAAAAGTAATTCGGTTCTGGTGACAGCGGTGTTAAGGCTGCTAGGCACGAGCGCCCCCTGAAGTGTTCAACATACGTCCTACACTCTGTGTAACAGTATTATTATCAAAATAATGGTCGCTCTATCTAAAAACTTGTGGCAATCTGTGTAACTGGTTGTGAGAATATTTCCATTTTCCTACGATGTCCCTGTGCTAAAGTATCGTGTAGGAGTCTCTTTTAAGACAGATGTGATCACGGAATCAAACACATTACATTGTAACTATACTTCATTGTCTTCAGGTTGAAATGTACGTCGTTTTCCAGGTATATGACATCAATATTCTTTCCACTTATGTACAGGCTGTTGTTGTAGTAGACAAGGCTTCTAATGCTATCCCTGAAATCCAACATTTCCGTTGTAGTATTAGTTGATAAAGATCGTTTTATCACCTTCTTGTTGTCGCTGAAATATAGGACATTGTGAATAGTGTCAATAGTAACAGCAGAAACGTAACGTGTCATATCTATCTGATGCAGCCTATTCCCATTATAGTCAACAGACCACAACCCATCATCAGTTTTACAGAAATAGATCATCTTCTTCCTGGAGTCTACAGCAATGCCATTGGGAATGCCCGCTCCGCGATAATGCAAGTCCACAATGCCCCGAAAGTTTCTCCCAAATGTTGACATACGACTGATTGTCCACGTAGGATGGTATGTGGTAAGGAAGATGAGTCGTCTGTCAACATCGACTGTCATTCCGTACGATTGGATTCCCTCTCGTAGTGTTGTGACACCCGACACGTCCAGCCTTGAGGAGAAGATGCCTGGTGATGACATTCTACTGAATATCAGTCTCCTGGACACAGGCTCGTATGTTACAGCCTCAATGTATTTTGTGTAAAGATAAGGATACGTCTTTATGTCGTTTTTATCTATGGTAATCTGATGGGGATGTTGTGAGGAGACAGAGCCATATCGTACAACCAATATTCTCCTCTTGTCTTGAAACTGTCGTGTTGTAGGTGTTGTAGCCACTGACCAGATGGAGTCGTGGGTGAGTAATGTGGTATTGGTTGTGTACTGTCAGCAATGGTCTGAAGGTCACGTGTCTTGTTGACGTAATTCAGATGAAAGTCTCCCAATGTCTGCACATCTTCTGCATGACTAGCGTTTATCACAATTAAGTCATTTCTCAAACGTACGTTCTGTTTTACAAGGGTCTCAACTGTTCGTTGGGTTTCATTAATCTGTGCTTGCACGTCAGCACTCTGTCGTATGACGATTAACACGTCATCTTTAAGTAAACTCACATCCTTTTCAACATGGGTCACGTGATGACGTGTCAGGTTCAACTCTTTCTTTAGTTCACTCACCTGCTGTTCACATGCATCTTTGTCTTTCACAGTGTCCGGTGGTTGTCGTGTTTTAGTCTGTCCGACCTCCCTCAACTGTCTTGTGAGGCTCAGTGTCTGTCGCTTCATCTGCTGATATCCACGCTTGAGGTGTCTAATCTGGGACATCACGTGAATGTTTACCGTGGCATCCAACGACTCTATTTGACTACGTATATAGGAAGGTACAATCTTCTCCGTCAAATCCGATCTCAGCAGTAACTCCAAAATGTCCATCTTGTTTATGACTCTCGTCTCCATTCCTGGAACGTCAGATTTCAAGTGGTTCAATTCCACTTTCAGATGGTTAATTTCTTTCTCAAGCAAACTCATCTGATTGACAACTGCTGCGATATGTTCGTGTCCATGAACCACAGATGAGGCTGCTACAAGCAGCACCAACACACACAAACTCGCCATGTCAGATGGTAATTGTATAACTGTGTCAGAGTCGTGTAATCCAGAGCTAGGCGTCACGTGACTATCGCATTACATCTAACCTGGCAGCGGGCCAAACGGAAACACTTGAATCTAACATGGCAACAGTCTCAGAGCAGTGTTCACTTGAGTTTCCCATCACGGGACCACACGGGTAGTATCCATGAAGTCAGCTCACTGCCATTTTATCAATCAGTGGTGGGTGTACGGGATCGATCGATCCAATAACATGTTCATCTCAATGTACCAAAAGACGTTAAAAGATGGTACTTGTTGTTAACCTGTCTGGCGCTCGGCATTAAGAGGCTAGAACAAGGACTGGTCGGTCGGAGTCAGTATACTGTGTCTGAGTGGGATATTCATGTTAAACTGCGGCATGGTATCTCAGTGTGCTAGCACTATAAATCGGCATCAGTCCGGACTAGTACAAGCAGCCACACACACACACACGTGTATGCACGTCGCTATATAAGCGCCATAATCTTGGACGCGACGTTAAACCCCATTTCACCTCACCTCATCTCAATGTGTGACCTGACAAATTTAAAGTTGATAATTTCATAACTTTAATGATAGCACATGTTCTACAAATGCATGTATGTACGGATTTCAAGTTAAATAATACATAATATTACATAACTTCATTTGTTTAAAGTACTTAGTCATTTCACATTATATCAGGAAATATAAAACTTCTAACACATGAGTATGTGAGTTGTTTAATCTACAATGTCACCAGAGGACGGGCCAGCGAAACGGGTTCAGTGTCAATTCCGAAATACGTGAGTCCACTAAGTTTTCATCTTCGCATAATTTCAGAGACATGTGCATTTTCAAAACTAGCCTGTTACTGACAGGTTGCATGAAAAAAATTCTTGGAACAAAACCTTAGAATTAAACTATATTTTGTTTTAAAAACAAACTGTTATGACACGCTTCTTTTCAGTGGTGCTACACCCTTCATTGGCAGCTCACTAACACCGCTACCAATCAATCAATCAATCACATTATTTCTTTTCAAAAACGGAGGCACGGGTGGCCAAGTCGTGTAAGGCGCCGCGATTCGCCATGCAGAGTTGCGTCACTTGGGCACATCAGATACCTATGATTGTGGGTTCGAATCCCGGTTTGCCCCGATTATGTTTCTAAGTTTGTCAGCACCATACCCATACCCCTGCTCGTGGGTTTCACCGAACTGGTAAGCGTCTGAGACCTGCATCACTTCGGGCTTTCCTCCCACATTAAGCTGACATGCCGCGATATAACCGGAATACTGTTAAAAGCGACGTTAAACCCAATTCACTCACTCTTTGAGGTGGTACAGGAGAAAAGGTTCTTTACATGATAATAATTTATGTTTAACAAGATGTCGGTTATGCTGTACAATCATTAGGTAACAGATTCAGCACACACATTAATACACTCATATCCAAGGTACTTTTTGCAAAGTATTTGATGATTTTTGCAAGGTTCTTGATTTCTTTACATTTCTGGTACAAAACATTTCATGATGCTTGGAAATATATCTGAGATAAATTAGGATTTTGGTTCATGGAAAGCTTCATATTTATAACATAGACGTAAATAGTCAGAGACTGCTAGTGGTATATACTGTATAAATAGAGGTTATCACGCGAGTGTGTTTGGGGATGGTAAATATCCTGCATTAGGAATAAACATTGTATTTAGCGAGCTAAATACATAGTGTTTATTCCTAATACAGGATATTTACCATCCCCAAACACACAAGCGTGATAACCTCTTTATCATATAATGTCATTCTTTAATTCTGTGCTTCAAAATCGCTTTCCCTCTCTCACATACATAACCGAAACATTGCGAGTTTTTCTGGAATGCGCGCATTAATATTTATTACGTCACAGGGTAAGTGATGTGTCAGTCGGAAAGTGACAGTAGCCAATATAGTTCCAACTGAAATCTGTTTCTTATACAGTGGCGAAGCAACATATACGCAAAACAACAATTGTTTTTAATCGCCTTTCGCGGCAATCAATCTGTCTGTCCGCTAGAGTAACTGCCCTTTGTCAAAGGGAAGCTACTCTAACCTTAGTCTATGAGACGTCACGGCCACGGTCAGTCGTTGTTGACAGTCGGTCTGTCCTGTCATAACGTTAAGAAGTGTAGTCAGATGTACACACAGCGACAAAACGAAACAAGGTAACAATTCAAACACATTTCGGACAAATCCAACTATTTTAATTTGGGGAGAAGGTTTCAAGCCGCAGAGGTCTACAAGCACTGATATGGCTACTGATCCCGCTTGGCTAGGCCTCGTGCCCTCGCAAAATGTTTCGAAATTTATATCTCTAAAGTTGCCCAAACTCATAAAATGCCTTAGTTTATCACAGTTAGAGACTGATTTCAGTATATTAGACTGTTCTTTTGATAATGATAGCAATTATCCCTGTAGTTTATCCAGATTCCCGATGGTTAATTCTGACTCGATCGCCGAATGATGAGGGCGACGCCATGTTTGTTTATAAACAGTCCCTACTTGACCTTTGATATTTGCATCTCTATCCGCATATGACCCCAACGGATATCGTTTTTATCCGTTGGCTTTATCCTGCCGAGAAACCTACCCATTATATGATAAAACTATATACCTTTCCTCACAGGAAAGTTAAAGATCATCTACTGACGTATTAATCAATAAACCATTAATGCGCGACGGCGAGATAGCGTATGATAAACGGTTTGGGCAACGTTGAAACGTGTTTCAATTGCCATTATAAATCCGCATTTCGGTTATTAGTTAAACGATTGTATTTGTAAAACAAACAACATATTCAAGGTCAGAAAAATGCATGGGTGAGTGAGTGAGTTTTGGTTTAACTCCGCTTTTAACAGTATTCCAGTCATATCGAGGCGTGTCAGCTTAATGTGGGAGGAAAGCCCGACGTGATACAGGTCTCAGACGTTTACCACTTCGGTCCAAAACCACGAGCACGGGTATGGTGCTGACAAACCTAAAAACATAATCGAGGCGAACCGGGATTTCTGGCGTGCCCAAGGGACGCAACTCTGCACAGGGAATAGCGACGCCTTAGACGACTGGGCCACCCGTGCCCTCAGAAGATTGCATGGAGAAACCTCGGTGAACGATAAAAACGATATACAAGATATGAATGAACACCCTTGTCTGTGTTATTCCATCATTGACAAAGGCCAATTGTGGCAAGCGACTGGTGTGTGTATTGATTGATTGATTGATTGATTGATTGATTGAGTGAGTGAGTGAGTATGGTTTTACGCCGCTTTTAGCAATATTCCAGCAATATCACGGCGGGGGACACCAGAAATGGGATTCACACATTGTACCCATGTCGGGAATCGAACCCGGGTCTTCGGCGTGACGACCGAACGCTTGAACCACTCGGAGGCCTGTCAACAAACTAGAAATATAATTTTATCAAAGATTTTAAAGATCACATTGAAGATATCATTACCTATTCATTTGTTCCTTCGTATAATGAAAATGCCTGGATAATTTACGAGGAAAATAAAAAAACCCTTCCAAATACCTATTGATTGTAAGTATATGCAAAGCCCTTGTCTTATAAAACCATAATTCATCAGGTGAATATAGGGATCGATAAATCGATTCTGTCACGACAAAGACAGTCAACTCTCCATCGTGAATTGCTCGTGGGTTCCCCAAAGATTTAGTGAACACTGAGTTTGGTGTCAATTTTGGAAATGTATAATTACTATAGTAACTGGGCCACCCGTGCCCCCCGGTTCCTCATAGAAGTAAACGACCATAATATTATGTCCCCCATTACTCCCACAATAAGCTAACAAGCCGTGATGCAAATAACTGTTTAAACCGGCGTTAAACCCAATATGCAATCCGACTAAGAATCGGCAGTCAGGTGACTACACGCGGCTATATTTTGCAGCGTGTTCAGTGTACGTACATTACCAGCACGAATCGGGAAGAAAAGTGTGTGCAGATGTAGTATTTAAAAAACCTCCGACCAAGATCACTGCTAAATATGACCGCTTGCTGTCACCTGACCATGGAGCCTTACCCGGATTGTAACCACGTGATCAAAAGGAAGTTTATCCCAACTTGGCTTGTTTCCATTTTATAAGTTACAAATCAGAAGCCATCAGTAGAAAGTTCTTAGAACTGATTACAAATCATCTGCTTTGTTTATTTGTTGTTTAACGCCACACTCAGATATAAACATACCATATGACGCCGGTCTGTAAATAAATCAAGTCTGGACCAGACAATCCAGTGACTAACACCATGAACATCGACATGCATCAACCAAGTCAGCGAGCCTGACAATCCGATCCCTTCAGTCGCCTCTTACGACAAGCATTCTTGCTCAAGGCCTATTCTAACCCGGATCTTCAGCTGACCTACATTATAAGTATCAGCACAAAGGCTTCCCTCGTCGCTTATTGATCATCGCGATATTTCGTGATTCTAACATTCGGGATTCCTTAACATGAGCACCTTGTCTGTTATTTACGTGCAATATGTCATGATTATTCAGAACAAACACCATAACCCCATAACAAAGTCCCCGTTGATCATGGTCTCCGTGATATCCTGAAATGTCCAGAAGATGTGACCCATTGCAAACGAACTGGTCAGGTTTAAAACGGGGAAGGATCTCCGTTCTTTAATGAGGTCGATTTTTGGGTGCGGTTGGTTTAAACGCGGCTGTGAACAATATTTCAAATATAGCCATTTCATTTTCAAGAAGGTAGGGTGTGTGTGGGGAGTTCTAATGTAATAATCAAGCCCTTATTTTACCGAAAATATGTTATGTGCCCTTTTCTTGTATTAACGTATCGAGAAGTCAGTGTATTGGAAAGAGTACTTGAGCTCCTAAACATTAAACAAAATGATGGTCGTTTATCGTTTCGTTCTCCCGCAATTTGCAAATTATCATTCTCATTCTGTATCAGCAATCATCCTCTTTTCCGGATCGCGTGGCGTGACGCAGCAGGTTCAACCGCCACCTCAGAGAGACCAGGTTCCCTCGCCATCTCAAGGAGCACAGATTCCCCCGCCGCTCCAGGGACTGCAGGTTCCCCTGCGACCTTAGGGAGCCCAGGTTCCCCTGCCAAACTAGGGAGCCCAGGTTTCCCCGCCACCTCAGGGAAGCCAAGGTTCCCCCGACAACTCAAGGAGCACAGATTCCCCCGCCGCTCCAGGGACTGCGAGTCCCCTGCGACCTCAGGGAGCCCAGGTTCCCTCGCCAAACTAGGGAGTCCATGTTCCCGGCCACCCAAGGGACCACCGATTCCAACGCCATCCCAGGGAGTCCAGATTCCCCCGCCACCCAAGGGAGCCAAGGTTTCCCCGCCACCCAAGGGAGCCCAGGTTCCCCCGGCACCACAGGGAGCCCAGGTCCCCCGCCACCCAAGGGAGCCCAGGTTTCCCCGCCACCTCAGGGAAGCCAAGGTTCCCCCGCCGCCCCAGCTTCCCCCGCTAACTCAGGGAGCCCAGGTTCACCCGCCACCCCAGGTACCCCAGGCACCCCAGGTTCACCCCCCTGCTCGGGCACCCCAGGTTCACCCGCCTCCCCAGGTTCACCCGCCACCCCAGGCACCCCAGGTTCACCCACCACCCCAGGCACCCCAGGTTCACCCGCCTCCCCAGGTTCACCCGCCACCCCAGGCACCCCAGGTTCACCCGCCACCCCAGACACCCCAGGTTCACCCGCCTCCCCAGGTTCACCCGCCACCCCAGGCACCCCAGGTTCACCCACCACCCCAGGCACCCCAGGTTCACCCGCCTCCCCAGGTTCACCCGCCACCCCAGGCACCCGAGATTCACCCGCCACCCCAGGGACCCCAGGTTCAGCCGCCTCCCCAGGCGCCCCAGGCACCCCAGGTTCACCCGCCACCCCAGGCACCCCAGGCACCCTAGGCACCCCAGGTTCACCCGCCACCCCAGGTACCCCAGGTTCAGCCGCCTCCCAAGGCGCCCCAGGCACCCCAGGTTCACCCGCCACCCCAGGCGCCCCAGGCACCCCAGGCTCACCCGCCACCCCAGGCACCCCAGGTTTACCCGCCACCTCAGGGAGCCCAGGTTCACCCGCCACCCCAGGCACCCCAGGTTCCTCCGCCACCCCAGGGAGCCCAGGTTCCCCCGCCTCCCCAGGTTCACCCGCCACCTCAGGGAACCCAGCTTTTCCCACATCCCAGGGAGCCCAGGATCCCACGCCACCTCAGGGACCCTTGGGTTCACCCGCCACCTTAGGGAGCCCATCTTTCCCCAAACCTCTTCGGGAGCCCAGCTTTCTCAGCCACCACAGGCACCCTTGGTTCACCCGCCACCTCAGGGAACCCAGGTTTTCCCACATCCCGGGGAGCCCAGGATCCCACGCCACCTCAGGGACCCTTGGGTTCCCCCGCAACCTCAGGAAGCCCAGCTTTCTCAGCCACCTCAGTGAGCCTAGGTTCCCCCGCCACCTCAGGAAGACCAGCTTCCTCAGCCGCCCAGGCACCCCAGGTTTCCCCGCCACCTCAGGGAGCCTATACTTCCCCCGCCACCTCAGGGGGCCCAGCTTTCTCAGCCACCTCAGGGAGACCAGATTTCTCCGCCACCCAAGATTTCCCCGCCACTACAGGGAGCCCAGTTTTTTCTGCCACCCCAGCTCTCCCTGCCACCTCAGGGAGCCAAGCTTTCTCCGCCATCTCAGGGACACAAGGTTCACCCGCCACTTCAGGGTCCCTTGCTTTTGCCTCGCCACCCCAGGGAGCCCAGGTCCTGCAAGCTCCCCAGGCAAAACAGGTTCCCCCGCCACCTCAAGGATCCCAGCTTTTCCCGCCACCCCGGTTCCCTAACTATGGGTAATCATTCAGCAGAAGGAAATTCGGTAGACCAATACTACAACATGCATTACACATTACATTTCAATAATCATATGACATAGATACAAACTAAGACTAAAAGTAATTCGGTTCTGGTGACAGCGGTGTTAAGGCTGCTAGGCACGAGCGCCCCCTGAAGTGTTCAACATACGTCCTACACTCTGTGTAACAGTATTATTATCAAAATAATGGTCGCTCTATCTAAAAACTTGTGGCAATCTGTGTAACTGGTTGTGAGAATATTTCCATTTTCCTACGATGTCCCTGTGCTAAAGTATCGTGTAGGAGTCTCTTTTAAGACAGATGTGATCACGGAATCAAACACATTACATTGTAACTATACTTCATTGTCTTCAGGTTGAAATGTACGTCGTTTTCCAGGTATATGACATCAATATTCTTTCCACTTATGTACAGGCTGTTGTTGTAGTAGACAAGGCTTCTTATCCTATCACTGAATTCCAACATTTCCGTTGTAGTATTAGTTGATAAAGATCGCTTTATCACCTTCTTGTTGTCGCTGAAATATAGGACATCGTGAATAGTGTCAATAGTAACAGCAATAACGTCACGTCTCATGTCTATCTGATGCAGCCTATTCCCATTATAATCAACAGACCACAACCCATCATGATTTTTACAGAAATAGATCATCTTCTTCCTGGAGTCTACAGCAAGACCTAGGGGACTGTTTGTTCCGTGATTACGCAAGTCCACAATGCCCTGAAAGTTTCTCCCAAATGTGGACATACGACTGATTGTCTTCGTCGGAAGGTATGTAGTAAGGAAGATGAGTCGTCTGTCAACATCGACTGTCATTCCGTACGACGTGATTCCCTCTCGTAGTGTTGTGACACCCGACACGTCCAGCCTTGAAGAGAAGATGCCACGTGGTGAATTTCTACTGAAAATCAGTCTCCTGGACACAGGCTCGTATGTTACAGCCTCAACGTGTGATGTATGCAGATAAGGATACGTCTTCATGTCGTTTTTATCTATGGTAATCTGATGGGGATGTTGTAAGGAGCCAGAGTAAAGTTGTACCACCAATATTCTCGTCTTGTCTTGAAACTGCCGTGTTGTAGGTGTTGTAGCCACTGAAGTGAAGGGACGTCCAGATGGAGTCGTGGGTGAGTAATGTGGTATTGGTTGTGTTCTGTCAGCATTGGTCTGAAGGTCACGTGTCTTGTTATCGTAATTCAGATGAAAGTCTCCTAATGTCTGCACATCTTCTGCATGACTGGCGTTAATCACAATCAAGTCATTTCTTAAACGTACATTTTGTTTTACAAGGGTCTCAACTGTTCGTTGGGTTTCATTAATCTGTGCGTGCACGTCAGCACTCTGTCGTATGGCGAGTAACACGTCATTTTTTACTAAACTCACATCCTTTTCAACATGGGTCACGTGATGGCGTGTCAGGTTCAACTCTGTCTTTAGTTCACTCACCTGCTGTTCACATGCATCTTTGTCTTTCACAGTGTCCAGTGGTTGTCTTGTTTTAGTCTGTCCGACCTCCCTCAACTGTCTTGTGAGACTCAGTGTCTGTCGCTTCATCTGCTGATATCCACGCTTGAGGTGTCTAATCTGGGACATCACGTGACTGTTTACCGTGTCATCCAACGACTCTATTTGACTACGCATATAGGAAGGTACAATCTTCTCCGTCAAATCCGATCTCAGCAGTAACTCAAAAATGTCCATCTTATTTATGACTCTCGTCTCCATTCCTGGAACGTCAGATTTCAAGTGGTTCAGTTCCACTTTCAGATGGTTAATTTCTTGCTCAAGCAAACTCATCTGATTGACAACTGCTGCGATATTTTCGTGTCCATGAACCACAGATGACGCTGCTACAAGCAGCACCAACACACACAAACTCGCCATGTCAGCTGGTAATTGTATAACTGTGTCAGAGTCGTGTAGTCCGGAGCTAAGTGTCACGTGACTATCGCATTACATCTAACCTGGCAGCGGGCCAAACGGAAACACTTGAATCTAACATGGCAACAGTCTCAGAGCAGTGTTCACTTGAGTTTCCCATCACGTGACTACACGGGTAATATCCATGAAGTCAGCTCACTGCCATTTGATCAATCAGTGGTGGGTGTACAGGATCGATCGATCCAATAATACATTCATCTCAATGTGTGACCTGACAAATTTAAAGTTGATAATTTCAAAACTTAGAAATACCACATGTTCTACAAATATATATATATATATATGTACGGATTATTAGTTAAATGATGCATACTATTACACAACTTCATTTGTTTATAGTAATTAGTCATTTCCCACTATATCAGGAAAGATATAACTTCTAACACATGAGAGTGTGAGTTGTTTAATCTGCAATGTCACCATAGCACGGGTCAGCGAAACAGTTCAGTATCAATTAGGAAGTACGTGACTACGTTTTCCTCTTCGCATAATTTCAGAGACATGTGTATTGACAAAACCAGCCACTTACTCACAGGTTGCATGGAAAACAATTCTTTGATCGAAACCTTAGAATTATACTATATTTTGTTTTAAAAACAAACTATTATGACACGTTCCTCTTCCTTGTCACTGGCAGCTCACTAACACCGCTACCAATCAATCAATCAATCAATCAATCAATCAACCAATCAATCAACCAATCGATCAACCAACCAACCAACCAATCAACCAATCAATCAATCAATCAATCAATCAACCAATCAATCAATCAATCAATCAATCAATCAATCAATCAATCAATCAATCAATCAATCAATCATTCATTCATTCATTCATTCATTCATTCATTTATTCATTCATTCATTCAATCCATCAATTAATCAATTAATCAATCAATTAATCAATCAATTAATCAATCAATTAATCAATCACATTATTTAGGTGGCCACATCGTCCGAGGCGCCGCCATTCGCCGTGCAGTGTTGCGTCACTTTGGCATGCCAGAAACCTATGACTGTGGGTTTAAATCCCTGTTCGCCCTATGTTTCTAGGTTTGTCAGCACCATACCCGTGCTCGATAGTTTCACCAAAGTGCTAAATGTCTGAGACCTACATCACTTCGGGATTTTTTCATCCCACATTAAGCTGACACGCCGTGATATAACTGAAATACTATTAAAACCGGCGTTAAACCCAACTCACTCACTATAGCAATTATATATTTCCAAAATTGACCCAAACCCTCAGACGTTTATCACTTCGGTGAAACCCACGAGCACGGGTATGGTGCTGACAAACCTAGAAACCTAATCGGGGCGAACCTGGATTCGAACCCATAATCATAGGTCTCTGGCGGGCCTAACATGCCTTACATGACTGAGCTCCCCCGTGTCCCCGTTCCCCCTAAAACGACCATATGTGCCCCATTACTTCGGGCTTTCCTCCCACATTAAGCTAACAAGCTGTGATGCCAAAAAAATACTGTCCAAACCGGCGTTAAACCCAATTTACAATCCGACTAAGAATCGTCAGTCAGGTGACTGCAAACGACTATATCTTGCAGCGTGTTCAGTGTACCACATTTCCAGCACGAAGTGAAATTAAAGTAGGTGCTGATGTAGTACTTAAAAAACACTATCGACCAAGAACACTGCTAAATATGACCCCACGTGATCAAAAGGATGTTTATCCCAATTTGGTTTGTTTCCATTTTATGAGTTACAAATGAGAAGCCATCAGAAGAAAAGTTCTGAGAACTGATTACAAATGATCTGGTTTGTTTATTTGTTGTTTAACGCCACACTCAGATATACACATACTATATGACGCCGGTCTGTAAATAATTCAAGTCTGGACCAGACAATCCAGTGACTTACACCATGAACATCGACATGCATCAACCAAGTCAGCGAGCCTAACCATCCGATCCCTTCAGTCGCCTCTTGCGACAAGCATGGGTTGCTCAAGGCCTATTCTAACCCGCATCTTCAGCTGACCTACTTTATAAGTATCAGCACAAAGGCTTCCCTCGTTGTTAATTGATCATCGCGATATTTCGTGGTTCTAACATTCGTGATTTCTTAACATGAGCACCTTGTCTGTTATTTACGTGCAATATGTCATGATTATTCAGAACAAATACCATAACCCCACAACAAAGTCCCCGTTGATCCTGGTCTCCGTGATATCCTGAAACGTCCAGAAGATGTGTCCCGTTACAAACGAACGGGACAGGTTTAAAACGGGGAAGAATCTCCGTTCTTTAATGAGGTCGATTTTTGGGTGCGGTTGGTTTAAACGCGGCTTTGAACAATATTTCAAATTTTGCCATTTCATTTTCAAGAAGGTAGGGTGTGTGGGGTGAGTTCTATTTTAATAATCAAGCCCTTATTTTACCCAAAATATGTTATGTGCCCATCTCAGGTATTGACGTATCGAGAAGTCAGTGTATTGGAAAGAGTACTTGAACTCCTAAACATTAAACAAAATGATGGTCGTTTATCGTTTCGTTCTCTCGCAATTTGCAAAATATCATTCTCATTCTGTATCAGCAATCATCCTCTTTTCCGGATCGCGTGGCGTGACGCAGCAGGTTCAACCGCCATCTCAGAGAGACCAGGTTCCCCCGCCATCTCAAGGAGCATAGATTCCCCCGCCGTTCCAGGGACTGCAGGTTCCCCTGCGACCTCAGGGAGCCCAGGTTCCCCCGCCAAACTAGGGAGCCCATGTTCCCCGCCACCCAAGGGACCACCGATTCCAACGCCATCCCAGGGAGTCCAGATTCCCCCGCCACCCAAGGGAGCCAAGGTTCCCCCGCCATCTCAAGGAGCACAGATTCCCCCCGCCGCTCCAGGGACTGCAGGTTCCCCTGCGACCTCAGGGAGCCCAGGTTCCCCCGCCAAACTAGGGAGCCCATGTTCCCCGCCACCCAAGGGACCACCGATTCCAACGCCATCCCAGGGAGTCCAGATTCCCCCGCCACCCAAGGGAGCCAAGGTTCCCCCGCCATCTCAAGGAGCACAGATTCCCCCCGCCGCTCCAGGGACTGCAGGTTCCCCTCCGACCTCAACTAGGGAGTCCAGATTCCCCCGCCACCCAAGGGAGCCCATGTTGCCCCGCCTCCCGAGGGTGCCAAGGTTACCCAGCCTCCCCAGGGAGCCCAGGTTTTCCTCCCACCTCAGGGAACACAGGTTCCCCCACCATCCCAGGGAGTCCAGATTCTCCCGCCGACCCAGGAAGCCCAGATGACCCCGGCTCTCCAGGGAGCCCATGTTGCCCTGCCGCCTCAGGGAGCCCAAGTTCCACCACCGACCCTGTTAGCCGAAGTTTCCCCGCCGACCCAGGGAGCCCAGGTTCCCCAGGGAGCCAGGGAGCCCCTATTGCCCCGCCGCTCCAGGGGCCCTGGTTACCCCACCTCCCCATGGAACCCATGTTCCCCAGGGAGAAGAGATTCTCCCGCCTCCCCATGGAGCCCAGGTTCCCCCGCCGTCCCATGGAGTCAAGGTTCCCCCGCCATCTCAAGGACCACAGATTCCTCCGCCGCTCCAGGCAGCCCAGGTTCCCCCGCCACCTCAGGGAAACCACGTTCACCTGCTACCCCAGGGAGCCAAGGTTCCCCCGCCATCCAAGGACCACAGATTCCCCCACCACCCCAGTAAGCCCAGGGTCCCCCACCAACCCAGGGACCACAGATTTACCCGCCGCTCCAGGGACCACAGATTCCAACGTCATCCCAATGGAGCCGAGGCCACCCGTAAAACCCTTAAAAACATATTATGTATATAATGTTGTTACAGCAGGTTACAAAAAGAATGTTCGTATTTAAAGCAATTAGATTAATCTTTGAAGAGATAAAAATCAGGTAAACATATATTAATGTTCAGGTCTCCATATTTCCTATAATCCCCGTCAGCATGTATTTACAACGTGTGGGCGATTGATAAAATGTTACTTTTGGAACCAACTTGACCCGTGAAGATCCGGGTAGAGAATAGGTCTTCAGCAACCAATGTTTGCGGTAAAAGACGACTTTCCTTGTCGCCGTCATGTAGCTGGAATATTGCTGAGTGCGGCGTTAAACAAAACACAAACAGACAAATAATTACGGTTAGGTAGTATTAAACTGAAAATGCCACTGAAAATATTGATATGTTATCTATCACCTGTATTTTCCATGTTTTTTACTTGTATTTTGCAAATTGTATTCATCAGCTATCAATAGGGATCGCGAAACAAGCCTTTATTAAAGTCTAGTAAACCATACAAGCTCTGTAAATATACTATTGCAAATTAGTAAATACTGAGAAGAAGATTCTTTGAAAAGCGGATAGTAATCTTTAATAACTGATAAGTAAACTGCACTAGTCTACGATAGACCACATGTACTAGTCTAATTAGCAAATATTTACTTACTGATCGGTAAAATCTCGTAACAACCTTGAGTCTGATTGGGCAGTGAATTTCGCTAAGTAACTTGGTAACTGTTTCTGTCAGTGAGTAGTTATTTGGAGAACGTTCATTGACATTGACTACACAGCAGGGGCGGTGTAATGATGTGACGGTGGCCAAGCAGCAATTATTCCAGATTATTCATTTTATATCAACATTCTATCGCGAACAATTCGCCGAAGTGAAGAGATAATTCGTCTGGAATCAAAAGATCCAGGCGACTTCATGGGCGGTGGGGTAGCCTAGTAGGCCTTCACTCGTCATATCGAAGACCCAGGTTCGATTCCCCACATAGATACAATGTGTGAAGCCCATTCTGGTGTCCCCAGTCGTGATTTTGCTAAATATTGTTAAAAGCAGCGTAAATAGAGGTTATCACGCGAGTGTGTTTGGGGATGGTAAATATCCTGCATTAGGATTACATAGTGTTTATTCCTAATACAGGATATTTATCATCCCCAAACACACCAGCGTGATAACCTCTTTATCATATAATGTCATTCTTTAATTCTGCGCTTCAAAATCGCTTTCCCTCTCACAAACATTACCGAAACATTGCGAGTTTCCCTGGAATGCGCGCATTAATATGTATTACGTCACAGGGTAAGTGATGTGTCAGTCGGACAGTGACAGTAGCCAATATAGTTCCAACTGAAATCTGTTTCTTATACAGTGGCGAAGCAACATATACGCAAAACAACAATTGTTTTTAATTGCCTTTCGCGGCAATCCATCGGTCTGTCCGCTAGAGTAACTGCCCTTCGTCAAAGGGAAGCTACTCTAACCCTAGTCTATGAGACGTCACGGCCATGGTCAGACGTTGTTGGCAGTCGGTCTGTCCTGTCATAACGTTAAGAAGTGTAGTCAGATGTACACAGAGCGAAAAAACGAAACAAGGTAACAATTCAAACATATTTCGGCCAAATCCAACCATTTCAATTTGTGGAGAAGGTTTCAAGCCGCAGAGGTCTACCAGTCATGGCTACTGATCCCGCTTGGCTAGGCCTCGTGCTCTCGCAAAATTGTTTCGAAATTTATATCTCCGAAGTTGCCAAAACTTATAAAATGCCTTAGCTGCGTCACAGTAAGACACTGATTTTCAGTATATTAGACTGTCCTTTTGATAATGAAAGCAATTATCTCTGTAGTTTATCCAGATTCACGATGGTTAAATCTGACTCGATCGTCGAATGACGAGGGCGACGCCATGTTTGTTTATAAACAGGTAAAGTAGTCCCTACTTGACCTTTGATATTTGCATCTCTATCCGCATATGACCCCAACGGATATCGTTTTTATCCGTTGGCTTTATCCTGCCGAGAAACCTACCCATTATATGATAAAACCATATTCACTCACGCTCTGATTTAAACCATGTTTTGATTGAAACATAATTCCTCTATAATTTTGTATAAAGACATGTAGTTGCGTCAGTTTCAAAATGCACGTTCAGAATGACCCGTAAAATCAGAATCAACTGCAAGAACAATGGCGTGATGTCATCATGATAGATTAAGGAAAGGGTTTGTCGTTTTTATTTACACTTGAGTCATCAAACACCGATAACCAATCACAGTTCTCGTCGGTATGTGTTTAAGTGAATGTTTATGGTCATGTATGCTGCAGTGGCATTACAGTTTTCCAAGGATCTCTGTGCCTTAATTAGGTCTGTTTTGGGTGCGGTCGGTTTTGACGCGGCTTTGAACAATATTTCAAATACAATGTATACCCATTTGATTTTCAATGAGGTGTGTGTGTGTTGGGGGGTTGGGGGTGGGGGTTGGGGGTTGGGGGGTGGTGGTTGGTGGCCGGGGAGAGTTCTAATATAATAATCAAGCCCTTATTTTGCCGAAAATATGTATTGTGCCCTTTTCTTGAATAATCGAGAAAGAAATCAAAATCCACCCACCCCTCTTTGAAAATCAAATGGTTGCTCTCTAATAACTCAATATAAATCAGGATACTTCCAAAGTAGTCACGAATGTCGTTTCTCGCAAATTATCATTCTCATTCTGTATTAGCAATTAATTCTCTTTTTTGGATCGCCTGTGTACAGTATTATTATGACCCTCGCCACCTTAGAGAGCCCAGCTTACCCCGCAACCTCAGGGAGCCCAGGTTCCCCCGCCACCTCAGGGAAGCCAAGGTTCCCCCGCCGCCCCAGCTTCCCCC
The DNA here is from genome assembly GCF_023055435.1 of Haliotis rufescens. Classification (NCBI taxonomy): domain Eukaryota; kingdom Metazoa; phylum Mollusca; class Gastropoda; order Lepetellida; family Haliotidae; genus Haliotis; species Haliotis rufescens. The sequence goes on from NW_025963782.1 coordinate 54,152, forward strand.
GCTAACTCAGGGAGCCCAGGTTCACCCGCCACCCCAGGCACCTCAGTTTAACCCGCCTCCCTTGGTTCACCCGCCACCCAAGGTACCCCAGGCACCCCAGGTTCACCCGCCTGCTCAGGCACCCCAGGATCACCCGCCTCCCCAGGTTCACCCGCCACCCCAGGCACCCTAGGTTCACCCGCCACCCCAGGCACCCTAGGCACCCCAGGTTCACCCGCCACGCCAGGCGCCCCAGGCACCCCAGGTTCACCCGCCACCCCAGGCACCCCAGGTTCACCCGCCACCCCAGGTACCCCAGGTTCAGCCGTCACCTCAGGGAGCCCAGGTTCCCCCGTCTGCCCAGGTTCACCAGACACCCCAGACACCCCAGGTTCACCCACCACCCCAGGCACCCCAGGTTCACCCGCCTCCCCAGGTTCACCCGCCACCCCAGGCACCCCAGGTTCACCCGCCACCCCAGGAACCCCAGGTTCACCCGCCTCCCCAGGCGCCCCAGGCACCCTAGGTTCACCCGCCACCCCAGGCACCCTAGGCACCCCAGGTTCACCCGCCACGCCAGGCGCCCCAGGCACCCCAGGTTCACCCGCCACCCCAGGGACCCCAGGTTCACCCGCCACCCCAGGTACCCCAGGTTCAGCCGCCTCCCAAGGCGCCCCAGGCACCCCAGGTTCACCCGCCACCCCAGGCACCCCAGGTTCCTCCGCCACCCCAGGGAGCCCAGGTTCACCCGCCACCTCAGGGAACCCAGCTTTTCCCACATCCCAGGGAGCCCAGGATCCCACGCCACCTCAGGGACCCTTGGGTTCACCCGCCACCTTAGGGAGCCCATCTTTCCCCAAACCTCTTAGGGAGCCCAGCTTTCTCAGCCACCACAGGCACCCTTGGTTCACCCGCCACTTCAGGGAACCCAGGTTTTCCCACATCCCGGGGAGCCCAGGATCCCACGCCACCTCAGGGACCCTTGGGTTTCCCCGCCACCTCAGTGAGCCCAGCTTTCTCAGCCACCTCAGGGAGCCTAGGTTCCCCCGCCACCTCAGGGAGACCAGCTTCCTCAGCCGCCCAGGCACCCCAGGCTTCCCCGCCACCTCAGGGAGCCTATACTTCCCCCGCCACCTCAGGGGGCCAGCTTTTTCAGCCACCTCAGGGAGACCAGATTTCTCCGCCACCCAAGATTTCCCCGCCACTACAGGGAGCCCAGCTTTTTCTGCCACCCCAGCTTTCCCTGCCACCTCAGGGAGCCAAGCTTTCTCCGCCATCTCAGGGACACAAGGTTCACCCGCCACTTCAGGGTCCCTTGCTTTTGCCTCGCCACCCCAGGGAGCCCAGGTCCTGCAAGCTCCCCAGGCAAAACAGGTTCCCCCGCCACCTCAGGGATCCCAGCTTTTTACCGCATCCCCGGTTCCCTAACTATGGGTAATCATTCAGCAGAAGGAAATTCGGTTTACCAATACTACAACATACAATACACATTACATTTCAATAAACATATGACATAGATACAAACTAAGACTAAAAGTAATTCGGTTCTGGTGGCAGCGGTGTTAAGGCTGCTAGGCACGAGCGCCCCCTGAAGTGTTCAACATACGTCCTACACTCTGTGTAACAGTATTATTATCAAAATAATGGTCGCTCTATCTAAAAACTTGTGGCCATCTGTGTAACTGGTTGTGAGAATATTTCCATTTTCCTACGATGTCCCTGTGCTAAAGTATCGTGTAGGAGTCTCTTTTAAGACAGATGTGATCACGGAATCAAACACATTACATTGTAACTATACTTCATTGTCTTCAGGTTGAAATGTACGTCGTTTTCCAGGTATATGACATCAATATTCTTTCCACTTATGTACAGGCTGTTGTTGTAGTAGACAAGGCTTCTAATCCTGTCACTAAATTCCATCATTTCCGTTGTAGTATTAGTTGATAAAGATCGCTTTATCACCTTCTTGTTGTCGCTGAAATATAGGACATCGTGAATAGTGTCAATAGTAACAGCAATAACGTCACGTCTCATGTCTATCTGATGCAGCCTATTCCCATTATAATCAACAGACCACAACCCATCATGATTTTTACAGAAATAGATCATCTTCTTCCTGGAGTCTACAGCAATGCCACGGGGATTGGATGTTCCGTGATTACGTAAGTCCACAATGCCCAGAAAGTTTCTCCCAAATGTGGACATACGACTGATTGTCTTCGTCGGATGGTATGTGGTAAGGAAGATGAGTCGTCTGTCAACATCGACTGTCATTCCGTACGACGTGATTCCCTCTCGTAGTGTTGTGACACCCGACACGTCCAGCCTTGAAGAGAAGATGCCATTTGGTGAATATCTACTGAATATCAGTCTCCTGGACACAGGCTCGTATGTAACAGCAACAACGTGTGATGTATGCAGATAAGGATACGTCTTCATGTCGTTTTTATCTATGGTAATCTGATGGGGATGTTGTAAGGAGCCAGATATATATTGTACAACCAATATTCTCGTCTTGTCTTGAAACTGTCGTGTTGTAGGTGTTGTGGCCACTGACGTGAAGGGACGTCCAGATGGAGTCGTGGGTGTGTAATGTTGGATGGGTTGTGTTCTGTCAGCATTGGTCTGAAGGTCACGTGTCTTGTTATCGTAATTCAGATGAAAGTCTCCTAATGTCTGCACATCTTCTGCATGACTAGCGTTAATCACAATCAAGTCATTTCTTAAACGTACATTCTGTTTTACAAGGGTCTCAACTGTTCGTTGGGTTTCATTAATCTGTGCGTGCACGTCAGCACTCTGTCGTATGGCGAGTAACACGTCATTTTTTACTAAACTCACATCCTTTTCAACATGGGTCACGTGATGGCGTGTCAGGTTCAACTCTGTCTTTAGTTCACTCACCTGCTGTTCACATGCATCTTTGTCTTTCACAGTGTCCAGTGGTTGTCTTGTTTTAGTCTGTCCGACCTCCCTCAACTGTCTAGTGAGACTCAGTGTCTGTCGCTTCATCTGCTGATATCCACGCTTGAGGTGTCTAATCTGGGACATTACGTGACTGTTTACCGTGTCATCCAACGACTCTATTTGACTACGCATATAGGAAGGTACAATCTTCTCCGTCAAATCCGATCTCAGCAGTAACTCCAAAATGTCCATCTTGTTGATGACTCTCGTCTCCATTCCTGGAACGTCAGATTTCAAGTGGTTCAATTCCACTTTCAGGTGGTTAATTTCTTTCTCAAGCAAACTCATCTGATTGACAACTGCTGCGATATTTTCGTGTCCATGAACCACAGATGAGGCTGCTACAAGCAGCACCAACACACACAAACTCGCCATGTCAGCTGGTAATTGTATAACTGTGTCAGAGTCGTGTAGTCCGGAGCTAATTGTCACGTGACTATCGCATTACATCTAACCTGGCAGCGGGCCAAACGGAAACACTTGAATCTAACATGGCAACAGTCTCAGAGCAGTGTTCACTTGAGTTTCCCATCACGTGACTACACGGGTAATATCCATGAAGTCAGCTCACTGCCATTTGATCAATCAGTGGTGGGTGTACAGGATGGATCGATCCAATAATACATTCATCTCAATGTGTGACCTGACAAATTTAAAGTTGATAATTTCAAAACTTAGAAATACCACATGTTCTACAAATATATATATATATATATATATATATATATATATATATATATATATATATATATATATATATATATATATATATGTACGGATTATTAGTTAAAGTATGCATACTATTACACAACTTCATGTGTTTAAAGTAATTTGTCAATTCCCATTATATCAGGAAAGATATAACTTCTAACACATGAGAGTGTGAGTTGTTTAATCTGCAATGTCACCATAGCACAGGTCAGCGAAACAGTTCAGTATCAATTACGAAATACGTGAGTACGTTTTCCTCTTTGCATAATTTCAGAGACATGTGTATTGACAAAACCAGCCACTTACTCACAGGTTGCATGGAAAACAATTCTTTGATCGAAACCTTAGAATTATACTATATTTTGTTTTAAAAACAAACTATTGTGACACGTTCCTCTTCCTTGTCACTGGCAGCTCACTAACACCGCAATCAATCAATCAATCAATCAATCAATCAATCAATCAATCAATCAATCACATTATTTCTTTAAACAACGGGGGCACAGGTGGCCACATCGTCTGAGGCGCCGCCATTCGCCGTGCACTGTTGCGTCACTTTGGTATGCCAGAAACCTATGAATGTGGGTTTAAATGCCTGTTCGCCCCATGTTTCTAGGTTTGATAGTTTCACCCAAGTGGTAAATGTCTGAGACCTGCATCACTTCGGTCTTCTTTCCTCCCACATTAAGCTGACACACTATAGCAATTATCTATTTCCAAAATTGACCCAAACCCCCAGACGTTTACCACTTCGGTGAAACCCACGAGCGCGGGTATGGTGCTGACAAACCTAGAAACCTAATCGGGGCGAACCTGGATTCGAACCCATAATCATAGGTTTCTGGCGGGCCTAAGGGACGCAAATCTGCACAGCGAATTGCGGTGCCTTACATGACTGAGCTCCCCCGTGCCCCCGTGCCCCCGTGCCCCCCAAAACGACTATATGTCCCCCATTACTTCGGGATTTCCTCCCACATTAAGCTAACAAGCTGTGATGCCAAAAACTACTGTTCAAACCGACGTTAAACCCAATTTACCATCCGACTAAGAATCGTCAGTCAGGTGACTGCAAGCGACTATATTTTGCAGCGTGTTCAGTGTACGTACATTACCAGCACGAAGTGTAAGAAAAGTGTGTGCAGATGTAGTATTTAAAAAAACCTCCGACCAAGATCACTGCTAAATATGACCGCTTGCAGTCACCTGACCATGGACCCTTACCCGGATTGTAACCACGTGATCAAAGGGATGTTTATCCCAACTTGGCTTGTTTCCATTTTATGAGCGGTAGACATCAATAGAAAGTTTCTGAGAACTGATTACAATTCATCTGCTTTGTTTATTTGTTGTTTAACGCCACACTCAGATATAAACATACTATATGACGCCGGTCTGTAAATAAATCAAGTCTGGACCAGACAATCCAGTGACTAACACCATGAACATCGACATGCATCAACCAAGTCAGCGAGTCTGACCACCCGAGTGGCCTCTTTCGACAAGCATGGGTTGTTGAAGGACTATTCTAACCCGCATCTTCAGCTGACCTACTTTATAAGTATCAGCACAAAGGCTTCCCTCATTGTCAATTAATCATCGCGATATTTCGTGATTCTAACATTCGGGATTCCTTAACATGGGCATCTTGTCTGTTATTTACGTGCAATATGTCATGATTGTTCAGAACAAATACCATAACCCCACAACAAAGTCCCCGTTGATCCTGGTCTCCGTGATATCCTGAAATGTCCAGAAGATGTGTCCCGTTACAAACGAACTGGACAGGTTTAAAACGTGGAAGGATCTCCGTTCTTTAATGAGGTCGATTTTTGGGTGCGGTTGGTTTAAACGCGGCTTTGAACAATATTTCAAATTTTGCCATTTCATTTTCAAGAAGGTAGGGTGTGTGGGGGGAGTTCTATTTTAATAATCAAGCCCTTATTTTACCCAAAATATGTTATGTGCCCATCTGTTGACGTATCGAGAAGTCAGTGTATTGGAAAGAGTACTTGAACTCCTAAACATTAAACAAAATGATGGTCGTTTATCGTTTCGTTCTCTCGCAATTTGCAAAATATCATTCTCATTCTGTATCAGCAATCATCCTCTTTTCCGGATCGCGTGCCGTGGCGCAGCAGGTTCAACCGCCATCTCAGAGAGACCAGGTTCCCCCGCCATCTCAAGGAGCATAGATTCCCCCGCCGCTCCAGGGACTGCAGGTTCCCCTGCGACCTCAGGGAGCCCAGGTTCCCCCGCGAAACTAGGGAGCCCATGTTCCCCGCCACCCAAGGGACCACCGATTCCAACGCCATCCCAGGGAGTCCAGATTCCCCCGCCACCCAAGGGAGCCAAGGTTCCCCCGCCATCTCAAGGAGCACAGATTCCCCCCGCCGCTCCAGGGACTGCAGGTTCCCCTGCGACCTCAGGGAGCCCAGGTTCCCCCGCCAAACTAGGGAGCCCATGTTCCCCGCCACCCAAGGGACCACCGATTCCAACGCCATCCCAGGGAGTCCAGATTCCCCCGCCACCCAAGGGAGCCAAGGTTCCCCCGCCATCTCAAGGAGCACAGATTCCCCCCGCCGCTCCAGGGACTGCAGGTTCCCCTCCGACCTCAACTAGGGAGTCCAGATTCCCCCGCCACCCAAGGGAGCCCATGTTGCCCCGCCTCCCGAGGGTGCCAAGGTTACCCAGCCTCCCCAGGGAGCCCAGGTTTTCCTCCCACCTCAGGGAACACAGGTTCCCCCACCATCCCAGGGAGTCCAGATTCTCCCGCCGACCCAGGAAGCCCAGATGACCCCGGCTCTCCAGGGAGCCCATGTTGCCCTGCCGCCTCAGGGAGCCCAAGTTCCACCACCGACCCTGTTAGCCGAAGTTTCCCCGCCGACCCAGGGAGCCCAGGTTCCCCAGGGAGCCAGGGAGCCCCTGTTGCCCCGCCGCTCCAGGGGCCCTGGTTACCCCACCTCCCCATGGAACCAATGTTCCCCAGGGAGAAGAGATTCTCCCGCTTCCCCATGGAGCCCAGGTTCCCCCGCCGTCCCATGGAGTCAAGGTTCCCCCGCCATCTCAAGGACCACAGATTCCTCCGCCGCTCCAGGCAGCCCAGGTTCCCCCGCCACCTCAGGGAAACCACGTTCACCTGCTACCCCAGGGAGCCAAGGTTCCCCCGCCATCCAAGGACCACAGATTCCCCCACCACCCCAGTAAGCCCAGGGTCCCCCACCAACCCAGGGACCACAGATTTACCCGCCGCTCCAGGGACCACAGATTCCAACGTCATCCCAATGGAGCCGAGGCCACCCGTAAAACCCTTAAAAACATATTATGTATATAATGTTGTTACAGCAGGTTACAAAAAGAATGTTCGTATTTAAAGCAATTAGATTAATCTTTGAAGAGATAAAAATCAGGTAAACATATATTAATGTTCAGGTCTCCATATTTCCTATAATCCCCGTCAGCATGTATTTACAACGTGTGGGCGATTGATAAAATGTTACTTTTGGAACCAACTTGACCCGTGAAGATCCGGGTAGAGAATAGGTCTTCAGCAACCAATGTTTGCGGTAAAAGACGACTTTCCTTGTCGCCGTCATGTAGCTGGAATATTGCTGAGTGCGGCGTTAAACAAAACACAAACAAACAAATAATTACGGTTAGGTAGTATTAAACTGAAAATGCCACTGAAAATATTGATATGTTATCTATCACCTGTATTTTCCATGTTTTTTACTTGTATTTTGCAAATTGTATTCATCAGCTATCAATAGGGATCGCGAAACAAGCCTTTATTAAAGTCTAGTAAACCATACAAGCTCTGTAAATATACTATTGCAAATTAGTAAATACTGAGAAGAGGATTCTTTGAAAAGCGGATAGTAATCTTTAATAACTGATAAGTAAACTGCACTAGTCTACGATAGACCACATGTACTAGTCTAGTTAGCAAATATTTACTTACTGATCGGTAAAATCTCGTAACAACCTTGAGTCTGATTGGGCAGTGAATTTCGCTAAGTAACTTGGTAACTGTTTCTGTCAGTGAGTAGTTATTTGGAGAACGTTCATTGACACTCACTACACAGCAGGGGCGGTTTAATGATGTGACGGTGGCCAAGCAGCAATTATTCCAGATTATTCATTTTATATCAACATTCTATCGCGAACAATTCGCCGAAGTGAAGAGATAATTCGTCTGGAATCAAAAGATTCAGGCGACTTCATGGGCGGTGGGGTAGCCTAGTAGGCCTTCACTCGTCATATCGAAGACCCGGGTTCGATTCCCCACATAGATACAATGTGTGAAGCCCATTCTGGTGTCCCCAGTCGTGATTTTGCTAAATATTGTTAAAAGCAGCGTAAATAGAGGTTATCACGCGAGTGTGTTTGGGGATGGTAAATATCCTGCATTAGGAATACATAGTGTTTATTCCTAATACAAGATATTTACCATCCCCAAACACACAAGCGTGATAACCTCTTTATCATATAATGTCATTCTTTAATTCTGCGCTTCAAAATCGCTTTCCCTCTCACAAACATTACCGAAACATTGCGAGTTTCCCTGGAATGCGCGCATTAATATGTATTACGTCACAGGGTAAGTGATGTGTCAGTCGGACAGTGACAGTAGCCAATATAGTTCCAACTGAAATCTGTTTCTTATACAGTGGCGAAGCAACATATACGCAAAACAACAATTGTTTTTAATTGCCTTTCGCGGCAATCCATCGGTCTGTCCGCTAGAGTAACTGCCCTTTGTCAAAGGGAAGCTACTCTAACCCTAGTCTATGAGACGTCACGGCCATGGTCAGACGTTGTTGGCAGTCGGTCTGTCCTGTCATAACGTTAAGAAGTGTAGTCAGATGTACACAGAGCGAAAAAACGAAACAAGGTAACAATTCAAACATATTTCGGCCAAATCCAACCATTTCAATTTGTGGAGAAGGTTTCAAGCCGCAGAGGTCTACCAGTCATGGCTACTGATCTCGCTTGGCTAGGCCTCGTGCCCTCGCAAAATTGTTTCGAAATTTATATCTCCGAAGTTGCCAAAACTTATAAAATGCCTTAGCTGCGTCACAGTAAGACACTGATTTTCAGTATATTAGACTGTCCTTTTGATAATGAAAGCAATTATCTCTGTAGTTTATCCAGATTCACGATGGTTAAATCTGACTCGATCGTCGAATGACGAGGGCGACGCCATGTTTGTTTATAAACAGGTAAAGTAGTCCCTACTTGACCTTTGATATTTGCATCTCTATCCGCATATGACCCCAACGGATATCGTTTTTATCCGTTGGCTTTATCCTGCCGAGAAACCTACCCATTATATGATAAAACCATATTCACTCACGCTCTGATTTAAACCATGTTTTGATTGAAACATAATTCCTCTATAATTTTGTATAAAGACATGTAGTTGCGTCAGTTTCAAAATGCACGTTCAGAATGACCCGTAAAAGCAGAATCAACTGCAAGAACAATGGCGTGATGTCATCATAATAGATTAAGGAAAGGGTTTGTCGTTTTTATTTACACTTGAGTCATCAAACACCGATAACCAATCACAGTTCTCGTCGGTATGTGTTTAAGTGAATGTTTATGGTCATGTATGCTGCAGTGGCATCACAGTTTTCCAAGGATCTCTGTGCCTTAATTAGGTCTGTTTTGGGTGCGGTCGGTTTTGACGCGGCTTTGAACAATATTTCAAATACAATGTATACCCATTTGATTTTCAATGAGGTGTGTGTGTGTTGGGGGGTTGGGGGTGGGGGTTGGGGGTTGGGGGGTGGTGGTTGGTGGCCGGGGAGAGTTCTAATATAATAATCAAGCCCTTATTTTGCCGAAAATATGTATTGTGCCCTTTTCTTGAATAATCGAGAAAGAAATCAAAATCCACCCACCCCTCTTTGAAAATCAAATGGTTGCTCTCTAATAACTCAATATAAATCAGGATACTTCCAAAGTAGTCACGAATGTCGTTTCTCGCAAATTATCATTCTCATTCTGTATTAGCAATTAATTCTCTTTTTTGGATCGCCTGTGTACAGTATTATTATGACCCTCGCCACCTTAGAGAGCCCAGCTTACCCCGCAACCTCAGGGAGCCCAGGTTCCCCCGCCACCTCAGGGAAGCCAAGGTTCCCCCGCCGCCCCAGCTTCCCCCGCTAACTCAGGGAGCCCAGGTTCACCCGCCACCCCAGGCACCCCAGTTTAACCCGCCTCCCTTGGTTCACCCGCCACCCAAGGTACCCCAGGCACCCCAGGTTCACCCGCCTGCTCAGGCACCCCAGGATCACCCGCCTCCCCAGGTTCACCCGCCACCCCAGGCACCCGAGGTTCACCCGCCACCTCAGGGAGCCCAGGTTCCCCCGTCTGCCCAGGTTCACCAGACACCCCAGACACCCCAGGTTCACCCACCACCCCAGGCACCCCAGGTTCACCCGCCTCCCCAGGTTCACCCGCCACCCCAGGCACCCCAGGTTCACCCGCCACCCCAGGAACCCCAGGTTCACCCGCCTCCCCAGGCGCCCCAGGCACCCTAGGTTCACCCGCCACCCCAGGCACCCTAGGCACCCCAGGTTCACCCGCCACCCCAGGTACCCCAGGTTCAGCCGCCTCCCCAGGCGCCCCAGGCACCCCAGGTTCACCCGCCACCCCAGGCACCCCAGGTTCACCCGCCACTTCAGGGAGCCCAGGTTCACCCGCCACCCCAGGTTCCTCCGCCACCCCAGGGAGCCCAGGTTCACCCGCCACCCCAGGTTCCTCCGCCACCCCAGGGAGCCCAGGTTCCCCCGCCTCCCCAGGTTCACCCGCCACCTCAGGGAACCCAGCTTTTCCCACATCCCAGGGAGCCCAGGATCCCACGCCACCTCAGGGACCCTTGGGTTCACCCGCCACCTTAGGGAGCCCATCTTTCCCCAAACCTCTTAGGGAGCCCAGCTTTCTCAGCCACCACAGGCACCCTTGGTTCACCCGCCACTTCAGGGAACCTAGGTTTTCCCACATCCCGGGGAGCCCAGGATCCCACGCCACCTCAGGGACCCTTGGGTTCCCCCGCCACCTCAGGGAGCAAAGCTTTCTCAGCCACCTCAGGGAGCCTAGGTTCCCCCGCCACCTCAGGGAGACCAGCTTCCTCAGCCGCCCAGGCACCCCAGGCTTCCCCGCCACCTCAGGGAGCCTATACTTCCCCCGCCACCTCAGGGGGCCCAGCTTTCTCAGCCACCTCAGGGAGACCAGATTTCTCCGCCACCCCAGATTTCCACGCCACTACAGGGAGCCCAGCTTTTTCTGCCACCCCAGCTTTCCCTGCCACCTCAGGGAGCCAAGCTTTGTCCGCCATCTCAGGGACACAAGGTTCACCCGCCACTTCAGGGTCCCTTGCTTTTGCCTCGCCACCCCAGGGAGCCCAGGTCCTGCAAGCTCCCCAGGCAAAACAGGTTCCCCCGCCACCTCAAGGATCCCAGCTTTTCCCGCCACCCCGGTTCCCTAACTATGGGTAATCATTCAGCAGAAGGAAATTCGGTAGACCAATACTACAACATGCATTACACATTACATTTCAATAATCATATGACATAGATACAAACTAAGACTAAAAGTAATTCGGTTCTGGTGGCAGCGGTGTTAAGGCTGCTAGGCACGAGCGCCCCCTGAAGTGTTCAACATACGTCCTACACTCTGTGTAACAGTATTATTATCAAAATAATGATCGCTCTATCTAAAAACTTGTGGCCATCTGTGTAACTGGTTGTGAGAATATTTCCATTTTCCTACGATGTCCCTGTGCTAAAGTATCGTGTAGGAGTCTCTTTTAAGACAGATGTGATCACGGAATCAAACACATTACATTGTAACTATACTTCATTGTCTTCAGGTTGAAATGTACGTCGTTTTCCAGGTATATGACATCAATATTCTTTCCACTTATGTACAGGCTGTTGTTGTAGTAGACAAGGCTTCTTATCCTATCACTGAATTCCAACATTTCCGTTGTAGTATTAGTTGATAAAGATCGCTTTATCACCTTCTTGTTGTCGCTGAAATATAGGACATCGTGAATAGTGTCAATAGTAGCAGCATAAACGTAACGTCTCATGTCTATCTGATGCAGCCTATTCCCATTATAATCAACAGACCACAATCCATCATCATCTTTACAGAAATAGATCATCTTCTTCCTGGAGTCTACAGCAATGCCACGGGGATTGTCTGTTCCGTGATTACGCAAGTCCACAATGCCCTGAAAGTTTCTCCCAAATGTTGACATACGACTGATTGTCTTCGTCGGATGGTATGTGGTAAGGAAGATGAGTCGTCTGTCAACATCGACTGTCATTCCGTACGACGTGATTCCCTCTCGTAGTGTTGTGACACCCGACACGTCCAGCCTTGAAGAGAAGATGCCATTTGGTGAATATCTACTGAATATCAGTCTCCTGGACACAGGCTCGTATGTTACAGCAACAACGTGTGATGTATGCAGATAAGGATACGTCTTCATGTCGTTTTTATCTATGGTAATCTGATGGGGATGCTGTAAGGAGCCAGATATATATTGTACAACCAATATTCTCGTCTTGTCTTGAAACTGTCGTGTTGTAGGTGTTGTGGCCACTGACGTGAAGGGACGTCCAGATGGAGTCGTGGGTGTGTAATGTTGGGTGGGTTGTGTACTGTCAGCATTGGTCTGAAGGTCACGTGTCTTGTTATCGTAATTCAGATGAAAGTCTCCCAATGTCTGCATATCTTCTGCATGACTAGCGTTAATCACAATCAAGTCATTTCTTAAACGTACATTCTGTTTTACAAGGGTCTCAACTGTTCGTTGGGTTTCATTAATCTGTGCGTGCACGTCAGCACTCTGTCGTATGGCGAGTAACACGTCATTTTTTACTAAACTCACATCCTTTTCAACATGGGTCACGTGATGGCGTGTCAGGTTCAACTCTGTCTTTAGTTCACTCACCTGCTGTTCACATGCATCTTTGTCTTTCACAGTGTCCAGTGGTTGTCTTGTTTTAGTCTGTCCGACCTCCCTCAACTGTCTAGTGAGACTCAGTGTCTGTCGCTTCATCTGCTGATATCCACGCTTGAGGTGTCTAATCTGGGACATCACGTGACTGTTTACCGTGGCATCAAACGACTCTATTTGACTACGTATATAGGAAGGTACAATCTTCTCTGTCAAATCCGATCTCAGCAGTAACTCCAAAATGTCCATCTTGTTTATGACTCTCGTCTCCATTCCTGGAACATCAGATTTCAAGTGGTTCAGTTCCACTTTCAGGTGGTTAATTTCTTTCTCAAGCAAACTCATCTGATTGACAACTGCTGCAATATTTTCGTGTCCATGAACCACAGGTGAGGCTGCTACAAGCAGCACCAACACACACAAACTCGCCGTGTCAGCTGGTAATTGTATAACTGTGTCACAGTCGTGTAGTCCGGAGCTAAGAGTCACGTGACTATCGCATTACATCTAACCTGGCAGCGGGCGAAACGGAAACACTTGAATCTAACATGGCAACAGTCTCAGAGCTGTGTTCACTTCAGGTTCCCATCACGTGACTACACGGGTAATATCCATGACGTCAGCTCACTGCCATTTGATCAATCGGTGGTGGGTGTACAGGATCGATCGATCCAATAATACATTCATCTCAATGTGTGACCTGACAAATTTAAAGTTGATTATTTCATAACTTTAAAGATACCATGTGTTCTACAAATGCATGTATGTACGGATTATTAGTTAAATGATACATAATATTACATAACTTCATTTGTTTAAAGTAATTAGTCATTTCACATTATATCAGGAAATATAGGACTTCGAACACATGAGTGTGTGAGTTGTTTAATCTACAATGTCACCACAGCACGGGTCAGCGAAACGGGTTCAGTGTCAATTCCGAAATAAGTGAGTACGCTAAGTTTTCATCTTCGCATAATTTCAGAGACATGTGTATTGACAAAACCAGCCACTTACTGACAGGTTGCATCGAAAACAATTCTTTGAGCGAAACTTTAGAATTAAACTATATTTTGTTTTAAAAACAAACTGTTATGACACGCTCCTTTTCAATGGTGCTACACCCTTCATTGGCAGCTCACTAACACCGCTACCAATCAATCAATCAATCAATCACATTATTTCTGAGGGACTGGTGGCCAAGTCGTGTAAGGCGCCGCGATTCGCCATGCAGAGTTGCGTCCCTTGGGCACACCAGAAACCTATGATTGTGGGTTCGAATCCCGGTTTGCCCCGATTATGTTTCTAAGCTTGTCAGCACCATACCCATACCCGTGCTCGTGGGTTTTACCGAAGTGGTAAACGTCTGAGACCTGGATCACTTCGGGCTTTCCTCCTACATTAAGCTGACACGCCGCGATATACCCGGAATACTGTTAAAAGCGGTGTTATACACTCATACCCAAAGGTAGTTTTTGCAAAGTATTTGATGATTTTTGCAAGGTTCTTGATTTCTTTAACATTTCTGGTACAAACCATTTGATCATGCTTGGAAATATATCTTTGAGATAAATTAGGATTTTGATTCAAGGAAAGCTTCATATTTATAACATATACGTAAAAAGTCAGAGACTGGTAGTGGTATATACTGCATAAAACTATATACCTTTCCTCACATGAAAGTTTAAAATCATCTACTGACGTATTAATGAATAAATCATTGATGCGCGATGGCGAGATAGCGTATGATAAACGGTTTGGGCAACGTTGAAACGTGTTTCAATTGCCATTATAAATCCGCATTTCTGTTATTAGTTAAACGATAGTATTTGTAAAACAAACAACATATTCAAGGTCAGAGGAATGCATGGGTGAGTGAGTGAGTTTGGTTTAACTCCGCTTTTAACAGTATTGCAGTCATATCGAGGCGTGTCAGCTTAATGTGGGAGAAAAGCCCAAAGTGATGCAGATCTCAGACGTTTACCACCGGTGAAACCCACGAGCACGGATATAGTGCTGACAAACCTAGAAACATAATCGGGGCGAACCGGGATTTTATTGTATGTATGTGCGTGTGTATACATATATATGTGAGTCAAGGCCGTGTTCGCAAGCCGGGAGGAGTGAAACAGATGACGCTGGGAGGAGGAACGACCGGGGAAGTTGACCGCAATGTGTGTTTTCATGTCACTGTGCCCTAGTTCCAACATTTAATAAGGGAGGTAATCAATACATCCTCCAAATCTACTGGGTAAGTCTAGTGTTTCACCCGCTGGCTTGTCACACACAACTTGTGTTACGTTATCCCATGCGTTGAACCCATTCTTGTCCCCCGCCCTGATATTGGTGGAATAATGTTATACATGCACAACACCCCAGTCACTTGTCCACATTTTGCCCAGTGAATATCCGGGTCAGAATTGGTCTCCAACGAACGGTACTCAGCAATATTCCAGCTGTGTGACTGCTGTAAATAATAAAGTCTGGACCAGACAATCCCGTGATTGACATCATGAGCATCGATCTACGCAATTGGGATACGATGGCAATCTTTCCGAGGCAAGGGAGTTAAATAAAATAAAACATGCAACTGTTATCAAATTTCATAAATAACAATGAGTAAACTTTCTATTGAAATTTATATTTTGTTTTCATTTAAATCCGTCTAAAAAATAATCTCATTATAACTAGACCCGTAAAGATCCGGGGTAGAATACGTCTTCAGCAACCTATGCTTGCCGTTAAAAGCTACTATGCTTAACGTAAGAGGCTACTAACAGGTTGATGCATGTCACCGTATCCCAATTGTGTGGATTGATGCTCATGATATCAATCACCGGATTGTCTGGTCCAGACTCGATTATTGTGAGACCGCCGTCATATAGATGGAATGCTGATGAGTGCGGCGTTAAACAACAAACAACAAACATACAAACAAACAAACAAACATATTAACTGACAATATATTAACAATATCCATGTTGCGAATAAAAAAATACGAGCGAAATGCTTTAAAAACTAGGTGACCTGTGCAATCCTGAAACGCAATACCATTACAATGGATGTCACGACTTGCTCATATGTAGCAGCGTCGCTCGTTTCCTGTTCTGGTGTTAGCGGAAGTGACAGCTTCCTCAACTGTCACTCCAAACACTTTACATGATTACATCAACACTCAGCCACGTGTATAGGTCAGGGATATGTCGCAGGTTCGTCCGACACTGAGCCTTGCTGATGTCCTGGGTAATGTCGCCAATGCAGGTTCGTCCGACACTGAGCCTTGCTGACGTCCTGGGTAATGTCGCCAATGCAGGTTCGTCCGACACTGAGCCTTGCTGACGTCCTGGGTAATGTCGCCAATGCAGGTTCGTCCGACAATGAATCTTGCTGACGTCATGGGTTGTGTCGCCAATGCAGGTTCGCCCGACACTGAGCCTTGCTGACGTCCTGGGTAATGTCGCCAATGCAGGTTCGTCCGACACTGAGCCTTGCTGACGTCCTGTGTTGTGTCACCGAGGCAGGGTCATCCGACACTGAGCCTTACTGACGTCCTTGGTTGTGTCCCCGATGCAGGTTTGTCCGACACTTAGCCTTGCTGACGTCCTGTGTTGTGTCACCGAGGCAGGATCGTCCGACACTGAGCCTTGCTGACGTCCTGGGTAATGTCGCCAATGCAGGTTCGTCCGACACTGAGCCTTGCTGACGTCCTGGGTAATGTCGCCAATGCAGGTTCATCCGACAATGAATCTTGCTGACGTCATGGGTTGTGTCGCCAATGCAGGTTCGTCCGACACTGAGCCTTGCTGACGTCCTGGGTAATGTCGCCAATGCTGGTTCGTCCGACACTGAGTCTTGCTGACGTCCTGGGTAATGTCGCCAATGCAGGTTCATCCGACAATGAATCTTGCTGACGTCATGGGTTGTGTCGCCAATGCAGGTTCGTCCGAGACTTAGCCTTGCTGATGTCCTGGGTAATGTCGCCAATGCAGGTTCGTCCGACACTGAGCCTTGCTGACGTCCTGGGTAATGTCGCCAATGCAGGTTCGTCCGACACTGAGCCTTGCTGACGTCCTGGGTAATGTCGCCAATGCAGGTTCGTCCGACAATGAATCTTGCTGACGTCATGGGTTGTGTCGCCAATGCAGGTTCGCCCGACACTGAGCCTTGCTGACGTCCTGGGTAATGTCGCCAATGCAGGTTCGTCCGACACTGAGCCTTGCTGACGTCCTGTGTTGTGTCACCGAGGCAGGGTCATCCGACACTGAGCCTTACTGACGTCCTTGGTTGTGTCCCCGATGCAGGTTCGTCCGACACTTAGCCTTGCTGACGTCCTGTGTTGTGTCACCGAGGCAGGATCGTCCGACACTGAGCCTTGCTGACGTCCTGGGTAATGTCGCCAATGCAGGTTCGTCCGACACTGAGCCTTGCTGACGTCCTGGGTAATGTCGCCAATGCAGGTTCATCCGACAATGAATCTTGCTGACGTCATGGGTTGTGTCGCCAATGCAGGTTCGCCCGACACTGAGCCTTGCTGACGTCCTGGGTAATGTCGCCAATGCAGGTTCGTCCGACACTGAGCCTTGCTGACGTCATGGGTAATGTCGCCAATGCAGGTTCGTCCGACACTGAGCCTTGCTGACGTCCTGGGTAATGTCGCCAATGCAGGTTCGTCCGACACTGAGCCTTGCTGACGTCCTGGGTAATGTCTCCAATGCAGGTTCGTCCGACACTGAGTCTTGCTGACGTCCTGGGTAATGTCGCCAATGCAGGTTTGTCCGACAATGAATCTTGCTGACGTCATGGGTTGTGTCGCCAATGCAGGTTCGCCCGACACTGAGCCTTGCTGACGTCCTGGGTAATGTCGCCAATGCAGGTTCGTCCGACACTGAGCCTTGCTGACGTCCTGTGTTGTGTCACCGAGGCAGGGTCATCCGACACTGAGCCTTACTGACGTCCTTGGTTGTGTCCCCGATGCAGGTTCGTCCGACACTTAGCCTTGCTGACGTCCTGTGTTGTGTCACCGAGGCAGGATCGTCCGACACTGAGCCTTGCTGACGTCCTGGGTAATGTCGCCAATGCAGGTTCGTCCGACACTGAGCCTTGCTGACGTCCTGGGTAATGTCGCCAATGCAGGTTCGTCCGACACTGAGCCTTGCTGACGTCCTGGGTGATGTCGCCAATGCAGGTTCGTACGACACTTAGCCTTACTGACGTCCTGGGTAATGTCGCCAATGCAGGTTCGTACGACACTGAATCTTGCTGACGTCCTGGGTAATGTCGCCAATGCAGGTTCGTCCGACACTGAGCCTTGCTGACGTCCTGGGTTGTGTCATGGATGCAGGTTCGTCCGACACTAAGCCTTGCTGACGGCCTGGGTTGTGTCATGGATGCAGGTTCGTCCGACACTTAGCCTTGCTGACGTCCTGGGTTGTGTCACCAATGCAGGTTCGTCCGACACTTAGCCTTGCTGACGTCCTGGTTTGTGTCATGGATGCAGGTTCGTCCGACACTTAGCCTTACTGACGTCCTGGAATGTGGCACCAATGCAGGCTCGTCCGTCACTGAGCCTTGCTGACGTCCTGGGTTGTGTCATGGATGCAGGTTCGTCCGACACTTAGCCTTGCTGACGTCCTGGGTTGTGTCACCGGTGCCGGTTCGTCCGACACTGAATCTTGCTGACGTCCTGGGTTGTGTCACCAATGCAGGTTCGTCCGACACTTAGCGTTACTGACGTCCTGGAATGTGTCACCAATGCAGGTTCGTCCGTCACTGAGCCTTGCTGACGTCCTGGGTTGTGTCACCACTACAGGTTCGTCCGACACTTAGCCTTGCTGACGTCCTGGGTGATGTCACCAATGCAGGATCGTCCGACACTTAGCCTTGCTGACGTCCTGGGTTGTGTCACCAATGCAGGATCGTCCGACACTTAGCCTTGCTGACGTCCTGGGTTGTGTCACCAATGCAGGATCGTCCGACACTGAGCCTTGCTGACGTCCTGGGTAATGTCACCATTGTTACTGAACCAAACTAATGCTTTCAGTGGGATTGTTACTGAACTAAACTAATGCCTTCAGTGGGATTGTTACTGAACTTAACTAATGAATTTAGTGGGATTGTTACTGAACTAAACTAATGCATTTAGTGGGATTGTTACTGAACTAAACTAATGCATTTAGTGGAATTGTTACTTAACTAAACTAATGCATTTAGTGGAATTGTTACTGAACCAAACTAATGCATTTAGTGGGATTGTTACTGATTTAAACTAATGCATTTAGTGGGATTGTTACTGAACTAAACTAATGCATTTAGTGGGATTGTTACTGAACTAAACTAATGCATTTAGTGGGATTGTTACTGAACTAAACTAATGCATTTAGTGGGATTGTTACTGAACTAAACTAATGCATTTAGTGGGATTGTTACTGGACCAAACTAATGCATTTAGTGGGATTGTTACTTCACTAAACTAATGCATTTAGTGGGATTGTTACTGAACCAAACTAATGCATTTAGTGGGATTATTACTGATCTAAACTAATGCATTGAGCAAGATTGTTACTGATCTAAACTTATGCATTTAGTGGGATTGTTACTTCACTAAACTAATGCATTTAGTTGGATTGTTACTGAACCAAACTAATGCTTTCAGTGGGATTGTTACTGAACTAATCTAATAAATTTAGTGGGATTGTTACTGAACTAAACTAAGGCATTTAGTGGGATTGTTACTGATTTAAACTAATGCATTTAGTGGGATTGTTACTGAACTAAACTAATGCATTTAGTGGGATTGTTACTGGTCTAAACTAATGCATTTAGTGGGATTGTTACTGAACTAAACTAATGCATTTAATGGGATTGTTACTTAACTAAACTAAGGCATTTAGTGGGATTGTTACTGAACTAAACTAATGCATTTAGTGGGATTGTTACTGAACTAAACTAATGCATTTAGTGGGATTGTTACTTCACTAAACTAATGCATTTAGTGGGATTGTTACTTAACTAAACTAATGCATTTAGTGGGATTGTTACTGATTTAAACTAATTCGTTTAGTGGGATTGTTACTGAACTTAACTAATGCATTTAGTGGGATTGTTACTGGTCTAAACTAATGCATTTAGTGGGATTGTTACTGAACTAAACTAATGCATTTAGTGGGATTGTTACTGAACTAAACTAATGCATTTAGTGGGATTGTTACTGAACTAAACTAATGCATTTAGTGAAATTGTTACTGAACCAAACTAAGGCATTTAGTGGGATTGTTACTTAACTAAACTAATGCATTTAGTGGGATTGTTACTGATTTAAACTAATGCATTTAGTGGGATTGTTACTGAACTAAACTAATGCATTTAGTGGGATTGTTACTGGTCTAAACTAATGCATTTAGTGGGATTGTTACTGAACTAAACTAAGGCATTTAGTGGGATTGTTACTGAACCAAACTAATGCATTTAGTGGGATTGTTACTTAACTAAACTAATGCATTTAGTGGGATTGTTACTGAACTAAACTAATGCATTTAGTGGGATTGTTACTTAACTAAACTAATGCATTTAGTGGGATTGTTACTGATTTAAACTAATTCATTTAGTGGGATTGTTACTGAACTTAACTAATGCATTTAGTGGGATTGTTACTGGTCTAAACTAATGCATTTAGTGGGATTGTTACTGAACTAAACTAATGCATTTAGTGGGATTGTTACTGAACTAAACTAATGCATTTAGTGGGATTGTTACTTCACTAAACTAATGCATTTAGTGGGATTGTTACTTAACTAAACTAATGCATTTAGTGGGATTGTTACTTAACTAAACTAATGCATTTAGTGGGATTGTTACTGATTTAAACTAATGCATTTAGTGGGATTGTTACTGAACTAAACTAATGCATTTAGTGGGATTGTTACTGAACCAAACTAATGCATTTAGTGGGATTGCTACTTCACTAAACTAATGCATTTAGTGGGATTGTTACTGAACCAAACTAATGCATTTAGTGGGATTATAACTGATCTAAACTAATGCATTGAGCGAGATTGTTACTGATCTAAACTAATGCATTTAGTGGGATTTTACTGAGCTAAACTAATGCATTTAGTGGGATTGTTACTGAACTAAACTAATGCATTTAGTGGGATTGTTACTGAACTAATTTAATGCATTTAGTGGGATTGTTACTGAACCAAACTAATGCATTTAGTGGGATTGTTACTAAAATAAACTAATGCATTTAGTGGGATTGTTGCTGAACCAAACTAATGCATTTAGTGAGATTGTTACTGAACTAAACTAATGCATTTAGAGGGATTGTTACTGAACTTAACTAATGCATGTAGTGGGATTGTTACTGAACTAAACTAATGCATTTTGTGGGATTGTTACTGAACCAAGCTAATGCATTTAGTGGGATTGTTACTGAACTAAACTAATGCATTTAGTGGGATTGTTACTGAACCAAACTTATGCATTTAGTGGGATTGTTACTGAACTAAAGTAATGCATTTAGCGAGATTGTTACTGATCTAAACTAATGCATTTAGCGAGATTGTTACTGATCTCAACTAATGCAATTTGTGGGATTGTTACTGAACTAAACTAATGCATTTAGTGGGATTGTTACTGAACCAAACTAATGCATTTAGCGAGATTGTTACTGATCTAAACTAATGCATTTAGTGGGATTGTTACTGATTGAAACTAATGCATTTAGTGGGATTGTTACTGAACTAAACTAATCCATTAAGTGGGATTGTTACTGAATCAAACTAATGCATTTAGCGAGATTGTTACTGATTTAAACTAATGCATTTAGTGGGATTGTTACTGATTTAAACTAATGCATTTAGTGGGATTGTTACTGAACTAAACTAATGCATTTAGTGGGATTGTTACTGAACTAAACTAATGCATTTAGTGGGATTGTTACTGAACTAAACTAATGCATTTAGTGGGATTGTTACTTCACTAAACTAATGCATTTAGTGGGATTGTTACTGATTTAAACTAATGCATTTAGTGGGATTGTTACTGAACTAAACTAATGCATTTAGTGGGATTTTACCAGGATAGATAGCAAATGTTCTGTTGTGGTGGTTTCTTTGTTACATATGCGCAGACAGATAAAGATAGAATGAAATCTTTTACTACTGTAGCTCAGCTGCCCTCATATCATTGGCCACAAAGACATTCTTAACATCTGAATCATGTGTAGTCAAATAAAGACTGTATCGATTGACATGCTTAAGAGGTTAATCTGGAATTAGGTTAAGGTCTAAAGCTGCAATGGAAAAAAAACTGGCTAGTTCAAGAAACACTGCCTTAATGATTTAAAAAAACATTCATTTCTTTATGGCCAACCAACTTGTTAATTAATATTAATGACCCACAATAATTAACACTCATCAGATATTGCAACAATCTGCATCTTTAGCCACAAGTCCAAACCTGACTGTGGTTTATTTGTTATTAAACGCATTCCAAAATTTCACGTATATGATGGGAGACAGTAATCATTGAGTCTGAACCAGACAATCAAGTGATTGATATTGTGAGCAAACGATCCACAGTGTCGTGGTACGATGACACAGAATCAATTAAGTCACTGAACCTAACCACCCGATCCTTTTGGTCGCCTCTTTGGCTAAAAAAATAATAGTATTGGTTCTCAGGCACCGCCTGCATCATCATAAAGTTTGCCCCAAGTTTTGTTTTTATTTCCATTTAATTTTTTTTTTAAAAAATCCTAAAATATTCCAAGACCAACGGCACTCAAACACTGTATTCCAGTATTTTACATCAAGGAATACATTTATGTAGAGAGGCCCTTTCCCTGCATGATTGTACACAATGTTTATTTGGTTACACAACTGTTTATTTGGTTACACAACTGTTTATTTGATTACATAACTGTTTATTTGGTTACATAATTGTTTATTTGGTTACATAACTGTTTATTTGGTTACACAATTGTTTATTTGGTTACATGACTGTTTATTTGGTTACACAATTGTTCATTTGGTTACACAACTGTTTATTTGGTTACATAACTGTTAATTTGGTTACACAATTGTTTATTTGGTTACACAACTGTTTATTTGGTTACATAACTGTTTATTTGGTTACACAAGTGTTTATTTGGTTACACAATTGTTTATTTGGCTTCATAACTGTTTATTTGGTTACACGACTGTTTATTTGGTTACATAACTGTTTATTTGGTTACACAACTGTTCATTTGGTTACATAACTGTTTATTTGGTTACACAATTGTTTATTTGGTTACACAACTGTTTATTTGGTTACATAACTGTTTATTTGGTTACACAATTGTTTATTTGGTTACACAACTGTTTATTTGGCTACATAATTGTTTATTTGGTTACACGACTGTTTATTTGGTTACATAACTGTTTATTTGGTTACACGACTGTTTATTTGGTTGCACAACTGTTTATTTGGTTGCACAACTGGTTATTTGGTTGCACAACTGTTTATTTGGTTACATAACTGTTTTTTTGGTTACACAACTGTTTATTTGGTTACACAACTGTTTATTTAGTTACATAACTGTTTATTTGGTTACACAATTGTTTATTTGGTAACATAAATGTTTATTTGGTTACACAATTGTTTATTTGGTTACACAACTGTTTATTTGGTTACACAATTGCTTTTTTGGTTACACAACTGTTTATTTGGTCACACAACTGTTTATTTGGTTACACGACTGTTTATTTGGTTACACAACTGTTTATTTGGTTACACAACTGTTTATTTGGTTACGCAACTGTTTATTTGGTTACATACTAATTTGAAAAAAAGGACAAAAAAAGACACTCTTTTATTTTTTTTTAGCCTTAGGACCAGCATTGGTTGATGTTGACCTTTCCTAACCCAGAACCTGCACGGGTACTTTTGGTTTGACAAGATCAGTTGATAAGAATCCATATGCTCAGACTAAAATCTACTGAACACAAAGCTAAGATGGAAGCTCGAACCAGAATATTCAAATATTCAAAAGTAAAGAACGATGACAACAGGTTACGTGTTTTATTCAGAAACACAAGACTTGTAGAATTTTTCCTATTCGGAATATTCTATAAGTAATACGTTACCACTGTTATACCGAGGCTGTTGTCTCCCACAACTGCTGGTATAGCGAAATCTACCACAGAGATCTCAATTACCTCATGCAGCACGTGCGTAGCCACCTAGCTGCCATGTGACACCCTTCACTCTTGTCTCGTGCGAGAGCAAGTGCTCGGGGGACGGACGGACGGACGGACGGGCGGGCAGCAGCCCAGTGGTAACGTATTACTTATAGAATATTCCGAATAGGAAAATTCTACAAATTACATTAAGTAATACGTTACCACTGTTATACCGAGGCTGACTACCACAGTAGGCGGTGGGGAGCACCTACAACCCGAATCCTGACTGCTAGCGTTCCTTCCGATCAGCGGAAGTAAACACCAATGCGGAAGCACTCGATGCGCATGCACCTAGCTAGGCGTTACCCTATAGGAATACCAAAGCACTGTATAGCGCATACCTTAAGGCTCAATCGTCATTGCCAAAACGATTGGTGACTCCAAACGGCCCCACTGGATAGGTATTTCATCGCCGCAGCGGATGAGAACACTGTATCCGCGTGAGCTAAATCTTAGATCAGGTTAAACAGTCGAAAAGAGGGAAATTAATTTCATTCAGGCCGTATATCCCAGAGCAAGCCTACTTCAAGTATGCATTAGGCGCGTGACCTAATTCCAGTATTTATAAGCATGCATCACAAGGTTGGGATACACGACAGACAATTAAATACATAATTGTCAAAATACAAATAAGGACAAAGCACACAAAAAGCCGCCCTCACCTGTGGTGTGAGTGCGCTGGTTTGCGGGACCCCAACTCCTGTACCCACGGCAGTGGGAACACTGGAGTCGACCCAGATTGACCACCGTGCAAGGTCTGACGCCTGAGGAGTTCGGAATTGCGCTGGGCACACCCCTTAGGTGACCGCTTGCGCCGCGATCAGCGGCCCAAGACGGTGCACACTCTCCACGTCGTCATCAGCGACCTGTTTGAGGTAATGATTGGCAAAAACCGAGTCAGAACGCCAGTAACAACCTCGTAATATTCTGCGAACAGAGATATTCGAGTGTATGGCAAATGTTGCCGCTAGCGCCCAGATCTCGTGCGGGTTTGACCCCGCTACCGGTAACCCCCGAGACCGGTACGCCAGATTGACGACAGAACGAAGCCATAACGCAATCGAGTTGCGAGTTATGTCAGCAGTGCGATTAGGGTTACACGATATGAACAGACGGTCACGCCCTTGTCTGCGTTCATTCGAAGCCTTAAGATAATACTTAAGGGCCCTAACCGGACACAGCGATCTGTCCTCAGTATCAGCAGGATGTAAGATTTCCTTGAGTGATCTTACAGTGAATTCTCTCTCCGTTTGGCCCATGTCAAAGGAGAGGAGAAATGCTGTTTACCAAGTCACATGCCGGAATGAAGCACTACTCAAGGGTTCATACGGAGCTTCCGTAAGTGATTTCAACACTAAGGAAAGATCCCAGGCCGGTGCCCGAAGGCGGCCTTTCTGAAGATCTTGCTGTTTGAAACCCTTGATAATACCCCGAATCACCGGCTCTTATGAGAGGCTGGTACCCATAGCAACGTCCCCTACCGTAGCAACGGAAGAGACATAGTTGGCAATGGAACCCCCGGAGAGTTTCCGGGTCACTCGCAAGTGAGACATGAAACGAGCAATATCCTGCACAGATACCTTATCTGGCGAATGAATGTGATGTTTACAACACCACTTCGTGAAAATAACCCAACGTGCATTATACACCTTCTGGGTAGAATCACGATGCATACTAACGTATGCCCGAGACGCCCGACGAGAAAAACCTTTACTTCTCAGACGCTCGGTGACAACATCCACGCGTGCAGATTGAACTGCCCTGCGTTTGGATGAAGCTGACGGGTGTGAGGGTGGATCAGGAGATCCGGTCTCACAGGCAGTGGGAGTGGCGACTGCGTGACCTTGGTCAGCAAGTCGGGATACCACGATCTGTTCGGCCACAAGGGCGCGATCAGTAACATTCGACAGCGAACTCCTCGGAGCCGGCTTAGAATGAGTGGTATCAACGCCGTCGGTGGGTAAGCATAAGCGTCCATGCCCGTCCAGTCTAACGCGAGAGCATCGTGATCGATGGCCCTCGGGTCCGGGACTGGTGATACAAACAACGGGAGTTGATTGTTGAACCCGGTTGCGAACAGGTCGACCATCGGACGACCAAAACGTTCGCACAGCCACTGAAACACTACTGGGTTGAGCATCCACTCTACATGTGGGGCTCGGATCCCGAGGCCTCGATAGAGCGTCGGCCAGTACGTTCCGCACACCTGGGATGTGACGGGCGCGTAGCTGGCACGGGACACTGTCCACCAGAGCGTAAAGCTCGAACGTGAGATCGAGTAGCGAGTGACAGTGGGTTCCCCCCAGTTTGTTCACATAGGACACTACCGTCGTGTTGTCGGTCGCCAGCATGAGCCGGGCGTCGACGAGACGATGCTTCCAGTGATTGACTGCGTTTATCACTGCCTTGAACTCGAGACAATTGATGTGAAGACCTAGTTCGTCTACGCACCACAGCCCCGAGTTCACCTCCCCCTCTAGAGGCGTCTGTATACAGGTTCAACCCTGCCCGGTAGGGCCGCATAGAGAATCCTGATAAGACATTGTAAGGGACCGTCCACCACTCCAGATGCGGGCGGAGCCGATCTACGAGGGCGACGGTCGCACTGTTCTCCTCCTGTGCTAACAACTGGATTGGAAACCGTTGCAGCGGGCGGAGTTGGAGACGACCCCGATCGGTGCAGTCCAGGGCGGACACAAGTAGCCCTAACAGCTGTTCCCAAAAGTGAACAGTCTGTGGCACTGCTAAGACTTTGGCAATCATCGCCTGAATCTTGTGCCACCGGTCTGGGGGGACAAAGAGGCGATGGGTCACCGTGTCGAACCGACCTCCGAAGAACTTCAAGTTCTGTGAGGGGGTTAACTCGCTCTTGGGGAGATTGACAATCCACCCCAATTGCTCCAAGAGCCAAAGTGCAAAATCGAGCTGACGAGACAGCACGTCCGTCATTCAATTTGCAACAAGCGAGTCGTCCAGTTACGCGAAGTACCTGACACCCCTCCTGTGGAGGAATCCCACTATGGGGGTGGCGAACCGGGTGAACAGCCAGGGAGCGGACGTGTGAATCATTCTGAGTTCGGCACTGTCCTACTTGGGAACGAGAAATATCCTGGAGTAAAACCCCGGTGTTATTTCTGGTAGAGCTAACTCCCGTACTGCCCCTTCTCCACCAACCTGCCGATGGCATCGGCGAGGATGGGAAGATCGGTTTCCGAATCGAAACCTGCCAACGGGGCAACGGTGAGCGGCGGATTCGCTTTGAGATCTAGCCGATAGCCAACCGAATCGTGTTGACCACCCACGGGTCGTCGAAGCGCCTTTGTCGTCTAAGGCGCTGGATTCGCTGTGCAAAGTTGCGTCGCTTGGACACGCCAGAAACCTATGATTGTGGGTTCGAATCCCGGTTCGCCCCGATTATGTGTCTAGGTTTGTCGGCACCATACCCGTGCTCGTGTGTTTCACCGAAGTGGTAAACGTCTGAGACCTGCATCACTTCGGGCTTTCCTCCCACATTAAGCTGACACGCCGCGATATAACTGGAATTCTGTTAAAAGCGGCGTTAAACCCAACTCACCTCATACCTAATTTCTTACCTCCCGGGCTGATGTCGATATTGGGATACGATGACATGAATCAACCAAGTCAGCGAGCCTGACCACCCGATCCCGTTAGACGCCCTTTACGACAAGCGTCGCCTGTTATGGCAAGCATGGGTTGCTGAAGATCTATTCTACCCCGGATCTTCACGGGCGATGGGCTGATATCAATTGCCCTTTCAAAGTGCACAGACAAGGCATACCAGTCCGACAGGGGGTGTAAATACAGGTCACGTTATGTACTCCCTGTGAT
Organism: Haliotis rufescens; assembly: GCF_023055435.1. NCBI lineage: Eukaryota > Metazoa > Mollusca > Gastropoda > Lepetellida > Haliotidae > Haliotis > Haliotis rufescens. The sequence goes on from NW_025963782.1 coordinate 81,857, forward strand.
ATGACCGTCCTCGTGCTGGTTCTGTCACACAAACAAAATGCCTTACCGCCTCATATCATTGATTATTATATGATAGGACCCTTCTCATACCTCCATGTCAGAATAATAGGTGATAAATGTTCTTTAGCTCGCCATGAGCAATTCAGGCTTCGAGAGGCAGAATAAATCCTTCATACAACGATCTAAAGCAAACAGCTGCACGCTTTTTCCCCCCAGAGTCAGTGGAAGTCACGTGACATCAACCTCAACCTCAACCTCAGCTCAATCGAACAGCTGTTTTCTAACAATTTTGAATTACTTTGAATAGATTTACAATGTCATTAAATCATGTCGGAAAGATTAATTCGTTGTTGGAGGATCACTCGGTGTACAAAGGGTATTATGCGTCCCACTTTGAATAGTTTTACAATGTCATATTAAATCATGTCGGAAAGATTAATTCGTTGTAGGAGGATCACTCGGTGTACAAAGGGTATTATGCCTCCCACTATATACCACTCCGGCTCGTGGTTTAAAAACTACAGACTAACTGTTTGATTGGCATCCAGAAGTTGGCAAAAGAGTAAGAAAAACATACAACTTCTGGTTTACCCGCATCAAAGAACACAAGACTTCACCAGCCAAAGCAGACATCAAATCAGCCCTCTCAGACCACCAGCAATAATTCCCTAGCCTCCAAATTCAGTTTGACAAAGTCCAAAATCCTCTCAACAAAACATCAGGACTTCACCAAACGAAAACACTCAGAAGTGGTAGAAAACGGCCGTCACAACAGAGATCAAGGGTATTATATCTAGAATGCCTTCGAAGATCTAATTAAGCAATATTCTATTTTAATTAGGACCCAATCAGCTTGTCACAACTGTATATCCCTTTAATCCTTATCCTCACTGTATATCTGGCTTAACTACCCGTGTGCCAATTGTTATTCGTACTGTTCATAAGTCTTCTTTCAATCATGTGCTTGTGATCTATCACCGTTGTTGTCTATGTTAATCTGCTGCTTATCACAACATATCATGCATATATACCTCCCATCACATGGTTGGTGTCACTCCAGCTTGATAACGGTGTAAGAATGTACATCAAAACGTCGCTATATGCAGTAAACCAGAAGTTGTTATCCATAAAGAGTACGCTTTCCTTATTGAACATTAACATGAACGGTTTGATGTTTTAATTACAGTCGTGCCCCGCTTATACGGACTTCAGATATCCGGAAACCTCGGTTCCCGGACGATTTTCATTCAAAACGAAATAATTACTATACACTGTGTATACTTTCCAATAATATAATACCTTCTCTGTACCCCATATACGTCATGTCTCACCACGACGAGGCATTTTATGGATCGGGTGGTCAAGTTGGGTGACTTCCCTGTCGTGTACCCAGACGGCGTGGTTCGATGCTCATAATATCAATCACTAAATTTATTTACAGACCGACGCCATATTACTGGAGTATGGCTTTAAACAACACCGATCACCGTTTTACACGGCCACTGAGCTCGTTGTCTGAGTGGTACGTCTGATTTTTCTCCGAATTGAGCTGTGTTGACTAGAACATGTTATATAACAACGGATCATGGACTGGATAACAGAATATATAATAACTAAATGGATTTCAAATTGTATTGGCGCAGACCGAGCATAATCAATGTCACAAAGGAAAATGTATAATAAATAATTCAGAAGAGGTATTCCAATAGCATATTATCTCAGACACACACATCTCACAATGACACAGGCCTATCTCAGACGTTTACCACTTCGGTGAAACCCACGAGCACGGGTATGGTATTGACAAACCTAGAAACATAATGGGGATTCGAACCCACAAATAGGTTTCTGGCGTGCCTAAGGGACGCAACTCTGCATAGCGAATCACGACGCCTTAGACGACTGGGCCACCCGTGCCACCTGTGAATAATGAATAGAGGATATCTACGACAATCGCCACAAACCATTGCGTTAGATGTGTTGATTGTTAAACCAAGAAATCTTTAAAATGCACTCAAGGGAACCTTTTTGATATCATTGAAGTGTTGTAATCCCCATATTTCAGCACCGTACATTAAGATTGGGTTAATTTTAAATTAGAAATTCTAAAAGAATGACTTGTAACTTATATCTCCAAGAATGTTTATATGATTCATTATACCAAATAAAACTCTCTTGGCCTGGGTTGATATTTCTCTTGCATGACTGTGAAGACCAATTCAGATTGTTACTGACATAAACACCCAAAGATTTATAGTGTGTAGTTACATCCAAAGTTTCAGTTTTAAAGGACTATTTTCTTCTTTTTTGGTACGTTTACGGCTATTTTTTAACACAATCATGCTAGTTTTGACACTATAAGCAGCGAGTTTCCATTTTCCACAGTCATTTTCCAATACATATTTTTGCTTTTGCAAGTCAACAACTGTGCTTGAGAACACAGGTACCACAGATCCCTACTTCTCGTAATGACACGACTACGCCGGTGTCAAAAACGTTGTTAACACAAAGCAGTGATTATCGTATGTAAGTGTTGGTATTGATTCATGAATACGGAATATGGTGATACAACTGTATCTATTTATAACTAATAATTACCCACGCTAAACTTTACCAGGGAACTATAGGTAGCGTGTCTCCTTACTTACCGCGTATGGTAAAGAACGCAGTTGATTTGAATTCTGTATTTCAACTTCCTACTCCTATGGCAATCTGACTCCCAATTCGAGGTCCAGTCGGCCAAGGCGCTGCAATTGGCTGTGATTTGTGTTCCTTAGAAACCTATGATGATGGGTTTAAATCCCTTATCTTGTTTCTTGGTTAGTAAGCACCACATCCGTGCTTGTGCTTTTCACCAAAGTGGTAAACATGTATCACCTCAGACGTTCCTCTCATATCAAACCGTGATATAAGGGAAATACTTTTCAAAACACATTCTCTCACACACGCCCTATTCCTTGAGAAAACAGCCATGCCCTGAGGCAACGCTGAAGCGCTGCTTGAGGGCGAAAGCAAAAATATACTGAACAGCATTGAAAACGCACCACAATGAAAATGGATGTATGTTTATCCGGGCGTAAGTCATATGAAAATATATAAGTGAATGAGTTAAATACGACGTTCTGGACGAAGCATGAAGAAGAACAGATCGTCAAAACACATTCCTAATTTTTTTTGTGAGCGAAATCGCCAAAACGCTACAAATTGCGTGCACATCATTGAAAACGTGTTTTGTTTCACGGGAAGCATGCAGAATAGGGCTATAAAAGACAGACTTTTAAAAGCGACATCACTTGTTGCTGCAGACGTAAAGGGTACTGCCACAAGAAATGCCAAGATTAACAGAAAAGGAACGTGAACGTGCCTTGGGCATGCTTCAAGTTGATACGTCAAGTAGAGTCGTTGCAGAACGGTTTCAATGCCGTGGAGAACGTTACCACACTGACTGCGTTGTACAGACAGGTCGATGGGGGTGGGGGGTTGGGGTGGGGGGGGGGGGGGGGGGTGGGGGGGTGGGGGGGGTGGGGGGGGTAATGTCGTGGTGTGGGGCGGCATCAGTCATAACCATCGAACAGAGCTCCATGTTTGTCATGGAAGAGTTAATGCCCCTTACTACAGGAATAACATTGGCAAAGCACGTCTTCCCATTCTTTCATCAGCACCAGGATATGCACACCTTCCAGAAAGATAATGCAAGAGTGCCCACAGTACCTAGCGAACAATAATGTGCCTCTGCTTCCATGGCCAGCCCTCTCACCCGATCTATCGCCAATTGAACATCTGTGGGATTACCTGGGTCAACGCCTCTCACGTCGTCCGCAAGTACAGAACCTGAGAGAACTGGAAGATACACTACGTCAAGAGTGGAATGCCCCAGAACACTATTCGCAGACTAATTCGATCAATGAGAAGACGTTGCATGGCCTGTGTTGCTGTCAATGGCGGACATACCAGATATTGACTTTTCATTTTGACCCTATGTGTCTTCCTTACACTGATGACGTAATCGTAATTACTGTGTGGTATTCCTGTTTCCTTTGTCGTCTTTCTTAATAATCCGTCTATGTCTGTTCTAATCAAAATCGGTCATTGCTCAAGTTGTTTTTGTAATATTTCAAGATTTATTGCTGGTGCGTTTTCAATGCTGTTCAGTATATTGACGTTACTTTCAAGATAATGAAAGGACTTGGTCGCGCTTGTCCCAGGGGTCATGACATCACACTGGCATTACGACAATCATAAACACTACAGGCCATGTTCATGATCATAAGTCGGGTGTATTTAAAAGCCACGTTGACAGTTTCTTCAGTGATCCGTTCTCATTATTCTCACCACTATATTGACTTTTCAGCATAGTGGATTCTATTTCGGCGGATAGCATTGTGTGCTGTATAAAGTCGACCTTAATGCTGGTCCACCATTTTCCGGTCTAAGTAACTGCAGGTACTGCTGACAGATATGCTTCACATTTATGATGTGGTAGGTCTTTCTATTCAAAACTCTTTAGAATCTATGATAAAGATACTAATATGAATCTACACGCGATATCAACAATAGATCAACCATAACTAACTTGCAGCATCTAATACATTGGAATTGCAAAGGTATTATTATGATAATTATAATGACTATTTACCAACCATAAGCCATCAGCATTTTGTCTTAAAAATACATATAAAATATATAGATTCGGATTCAAAGTTTGAAATCAACACTGCTGCATGGGAACACAAGGCATCTCCAAACCCAAAGCAATACCTTCAACAAGAAATGTCCTTATTATTGTGTCAGTTTCTTAATGATAGATCCATTAATGTTTTCATTATGAAATATTAACCAAAGATGATTTCAGTTGTCCTTTCATTTTAAAAAAAAAAAAATTATATCTGAGTAAACAATACACTTGTATTACCTTCATAATTTTTTTTGCCATGGTGCCATTATATGTTACAATAAATTATCTGAAGGTTTAGCTTGACAATTGAAAGAGGCATATGTCAGTTGCCGCCATCATATACCTGTTAGAAGATATTATTCACTTTCTTTAAGATGTTTTCATAAACATGTCTTAATGATGTTTCTCTTCACTAAATGTATACAGAAAGAAAATGTAGTGTCACACATGCAGAGAATTGCTGCAAGAGATGCGCCGTGAGTTTTGTTAGCAGATAACTTGGAATGACTTTCAATCCAGATATAGCAATAACTGGGTTTTTATTCCAGTTGCTTTCCCATAGTGTTTGATTTACTGCTAACCTGTATTTGTGGGTTTCACCAAAACAAAACAAACTAAAACAATGGATTATTGAAGTACCATTAAAACACGATTAACTTATTGCAATCCTGAATGGACTCTAGGTTAGAACTAGTCCCTAGCAACCTATGCTTGACTTTATGGATGCTGGCCTATGTTGACATTGGATTGATCTAGACTTGCCCATTATGAGTATAGAATTAATTTACGTCCATGGACTTTTCTTTCAGTACATCCTTGGAGCAAGGCAAGAAGCCTGTATACAATACTTCGCATGCATACCAAAAATGCAAAACTCAATTCCAGCTTATTGATTAAAAAACATAATACTTTATCTGACCCTAACATGAACACCAAAACATAAACACTAGTTCCAACTGGGAAGACCTGCAAACAAAACTAAAACGAATTTAATTTATTTGTTATGGATTTACAAAACTTATATTGATCAATCATCTTGTGTGTGGGTGACACATAACTTTCTCTTCCTCTTTCATATGAGCATTACTGGCCTGGATTAGAATTTGAAATTTTGAATTTAATGTTGTACTGGATAATTTTTGAGAAAGTTATTGTGTCCATATTTACCCCATCTAAACACACCACAACAGAAAATGTTGAAGGAAACGGGCAGTGCATGACAAGTAGTTGATATGGATATGGATATATACGTTCCTATACGGGAGTTATGACATACTGCTAACGAGAAGGAATATTTCCTATTTTGATGCCCAATTCCCAGTATTTATTTTCCATGACACAATGGCAAAGTGGAAGGTGATACTGAGAATAAAATTCCTTAAAATACCACACTTGCTTACAAAATACACGAACGTTTTACAAACATTTTTAGATCATTTTTATTTTGTTATTGCATACATAAGCCACGCCCACTCATGAATATTGTGGACTTAAGACCATTGTAGGTTTAAGGGCACAACACACGTTCCTATAATTCAACCATCTGGATGAAATTAATTGTTTTCGTTTAGGAAACCATCAAGTGAGCAATCCACTGCTAAAACTTGATTTATCCCCCTCGCTAACCCCATCCCCACCCCCCACCCCCCACCCAACCCACCCCCCTCGCTACTTCCAACTTGTGTGCGACAGGTGTGGACGATGTTACAACACGTCAATGACACAAAAAAGCGACTAAATATATTTGTTGGTACATTCAAACTGACCATGTTGTAAATGTTAAACTGATTGAAGGTTTTCTAGGATATGTTAAACATCAGATTTCATTACAATTCCTCTGACTGATATGTGCTCACGGTGTCTTTTGTTTGACCTGCATTACACAGTAATAACACCCATTGTACAAGGAAGTGCAGATATTTGTCCAATGATAAGCTGATACTGCACACGTGGTCAGGATTCGTCTCAGGTATAGTCGCTCGACTGAATGTCTGGAGTTGAAGGTAGGTAGTTTGTGATTATTACAAGCGACAAGTCTGATGTCAGCATAATCCGCGTTGATATGTAGAGGATACATACATATTTGTCTCATTTAATGATCTGAGAGAGGTTATTGTGGGATACGTTTGACAAGCCGTTGCCACAATATGACACATCAAACTTCGGAATCCGCCATTGTGTTATTATAGTCACCTACTGAGTATTCTGCATTTACACAAAGGACTGCCTGATTATTATAAACGAGTCCATCCAGGACAATGATGATACAGAGAACCGAGTCTCCTCTGATAATATCATAATTTTGTGTCACTTGTTGGTATTAAATAGGCTGGAACAGTCTCAATTTATTAAATCACCTGACTGAAAATCATCTGAGTTTATCCGTTTGTCCAGTGATGCTGAATCTTCATTGATCCACTGAATTCAATTCATTGATTCAATTTGACCGCCATGGCAATCATATTAATAAATCTATGTATGACCACTATTCAGCCATTACTTGCCTTCAAAATGGAAAGTTGAACATGTATTCTTAACATATATTCTTCGTGTTCTGCAATATTTAAAAATTTAGCATTGATTTGACCTTTCACTTGACCACACTGAAAACAGAAACTTGATATGGCCATAGCTCAGCTATTTCTGCTCAATCCGTGAAGATTTCCAAATTTGACGCATCAGTGACAAAAATGATATCCGATACAATTCCATATTTCGAGTTGTGACATATATTCCCGTGTTTCAGGTGAACAATTACTTTTTCTTTGCATCTGTTTACGATGGGTGCTAGTGGTTGGGCAAGATACAATGTACGCTCACCTTTTCATGAAAACCTGATATCATCACTATTTGAAAGTGATTCATTAACACATGCTTATGACATGGTGGGAATCGTACAATGGACTCTGCTTTAGGTAGAGATATCTTCAGGTTATGGAAATGTTTTTTGTCGCCTTTTATTTAAGAAATTAGCAGAACCTTTTGACATCGTTCTGAAAGATGCTTTTAAATGAAATAGACAATGCTCATTTTAACACCTGCATGTATTTCGGACTATACTATGACAAACTAAATATATAAATAATTCTAAACGTGTCTGAAAAGGCTTTTTGGAAAGGCTTAACATTTGAACTTTAGCAAGTCAGTAGCTTAACGTTTCCAACTGTACAGTAAACTACGGTTATAACGAACTCGATGGGACCACTTATATTAGTTCGTAATAACCGTAGTTCCTTATGAGCAGACATACAGCATATATACAACAACTGGTCGGGACTAAAATATAAGTTCGTTGTATCGGTCAGTTCATTATAAGTGTGTTCGTTATAAACGTAGATTACTGTATTTGGATTACTTGCTTAGTAATTATCATTTGATTTCCATTTCCCTTTTATTCCTTAAGATAAACACCTGTACCTAAAATACAGAAAGCTGGACACTGGAACATGCTTCGAGTATTTATGTTCATGGTATTCCTGAAGTAATTACTATGTTTCAGTTCCGTCAGTATTGACTCAATATCTGTAAATGTAAGTATTTGCGTTCAAAGTAACTGCCCATGTACGGAAGTTCATGAAATCAGTAGTTCACCTCCTCCGATATATTATTTCAATTTTAACTGATTCAATAACTGATTGCAGAATAGTTCGGATACAAAATTAGATACAATCCTATTCAAAGGTAACCCCTACATTCGTTTATCGACAATACGGATATCACCCTAGCGATAATGGTATGTTCTTAGAATTTGTCAATCGATTCAGACACAAAGTACACAATGCAGTGTTCCCTTCGGTTTCAACGTGACCTCAAATGTTTGATAAGCCACAGACCTGTACAAACATTACAAGCCTTTTGCTGGGCGTTCTGGTTAAAGCGTTAAAACGGGGTGTTCTCACTTTGCCAGCAGCTATTGTTCTAGTTTAAAGATCAGTAGCCCGTGATAATCCCTACAACAATGTTTAGACTGTTTCACTTTCACTGACTAACTAATGCCAGACTACAGCCTGTCTAGGAAGATATAACACAAAAATGTTTGTAGTAGTATAGGTTTTTATTTATTATTAATTAAAAATTGCATTTATGTACACATGTACACATTTTCAGGACAATATAATACAGTAGTATTCATTATTAATTCAAAATTCCATTTATGTTCAGATGTGCAAATTTTCAAGACAATCTAATACAGTATAACTTGCAAAATTTATGTTTGGCTACAGCAAAATCACTTAGAGTCTGATAAGGTGAGATACAGTATCACCATACTCGATGTGAGATTTAAAACGTAGCTTGCCATGATTCCCAGGGTTTTCCAGAGTCCAACAGCCGGAATAACGCTAATTGTGACGCAAACCTCGACTTAATCACTCTGTCTAACCTGTATTGTATTGTCTTGAACGCACATACAATTCACAGGTAAAATTATTAAACGCGTCACTGGCTATTAGAAGCTGAGTGAAAGTTGCTTCATGTACCCCTCTTCACTTTACTTTAGAATATTGTCACATGTACAGATTGGGGTCTTGATAATAATTTCCATTCCTTCAAATGTCTATTGACTCTTTGCTCTGGCTACAACACCGAGTTGTGTGCAGCTTTTACAAGTGATGAGATAATTCAGATAGTCAGATTACCCAATGATAACACTGACAACGAATAACTGCTCATTATCGATCGTAACTGTATCAACACCAGTCACCTGTTTGAATCACGGGGTGGAATAGGTCCAAAGATCCCCATGCTTCTTGTACTAGTCGACAGATGAGGTACAGGTGGTTACAACGTGTGACCAGTCTGAACCTGGATAGTATACAGGCGAATGTGGTGCGACTGAAATGTTGCCACCTGCGCCCTAAAACATACTAAATTCAATTAGACTACATTATGAACTTAGGCAGATCTATCTACCACTATGTCGTTTTATAAACAGTGTAACTGTCACTGCAAACACGAAAACGTCGTTTTTTTCCGTATATGGTCATTGGACGGAAAAACGACTAAAAATTCATTAAAATTGATTAATTGGTGAGCGTCTAGAAAGTGTCCAGAAAAGGGTCGAGTTTTTCAAGCATAAAATGGACGGAAAAACGATGCTTTTTGCTCCGCCTCGTACAACTGATAACGGCCAATCAGATGGCGCTGGTCTCCCGACGCACGTGATTCCTAAGGCATCCTTTCGAAAGCTTTAGGTTTCGTATTTCTGGCATGCCTTGCTCTAGTATCTGTCGCGCGCAGTGCAGCGAGATTTGCTGATAAGCCAGTTTTAGGATATGTAACATGTTAATGGAATTCAGGCACGCGCCAAGAAGTCAAACCAAACAATGTTACCAAGTTTATTGTGGTAACATATCACTCGGCTATGAACAGTTACCCCTATCGGATAATGAGTTGTGTTTAATTTGGTTATAATAATAACTAATTTTTTAATGTGAAGTTATACGGCTAGGACGAGAGGTCGATCACATGACGTTCTTCACGTGACTGTATTCTTGAAATGGCGTAAACACTGACTAATTCGACATACAGAAGCGTGGTTGCACGCCCGTTTAAGGATACCCTCGCTTTGTTTTTTCTCTGGGATAGGTTGTAGCGAGGGTATCCTTAAACGGGCGTGCAACCACGCTTCTGTATGAATTCGTATTTGGGAATTCCAAGGGTTTTCCCCAGGAATGTAGAAGTAGCCATTTCAAGAATACAGTCACGTGAAGAACGTCATGTGACCGACCTCTCGTCCTAGCCGTATATCTTGTAAACTTCACATTAAAAAATTAGTTATTATTATAACCAAATGAAACACAACCCATTATCCGACTACTTACAGAATCGTGGTTGCACGCCCGTTTAAGGATACCCTCTCTACAACCCATCCCAGAGAAAAAACAAACGAAAAAACATCCAAACTATCGTAATAACAACCTACAGCAATCTATGAATTTACCTTAGTCTCTATTTGACACATCTTTACAATCACCTTTCAACGATCGGCCAGTTCATCAGTCATGACAAAGCCTTGAAATAGCCACAGGTTAATTAACAACTTCGGATATATCTTCCGTCACGTTTATCGTGTCAGCCATTTTGACGTATTGTACTTGATGTAAATGTATTACGACGCTCTGTCATTGTAATTGACTTACTGAGGTAATTCTGAAAAAGATCTTCTCATCTGATGAGGATATTGTTTGGAATATATTTCTTGTAAATATACTAAAACATGGGGGGGGGGGGGGGGGGGGGGGGGGGGGGGGACATTTTATTCCGGGATGGCCTATTAAAGCTAGCAGTAAGTCAAGGCACCATGCGTGTATATGATCTGTTATTATATGTGTTTAGATTACGGTTTGGGGCGTTTATAAAATACACTGACTCAAGTATATTCTATTCAAATCAATTTGATAATTGAATATGCTTTCTTTATATTACATAACAGCACTGCACAACATTTGAACAGTTGCAGTAACACACTACGGTAATCACATTAAACACCATTTTCAACTGTACAGTATTTCAATATTCCAGTTACATCACGATGTATCAGACTGATGTGGGATTAAAATCCGAATTGGTTCAGGCCATCCAACGAGTGTTCGGGAAAAGGTGAGCGTATCCTGCCACACAAGTGGCACCCGTCACAAACACATGCAAGGACAAGTCAATTGTTCACCTGAACAAAACACGGAAACACACAATGATGCCCGTCCTCACTTTTACCGAGCATGTAAATTATATTGTCCGTCAAAAACATGGACGAGTATAAACAATATGTTTATTCACGTAATACTCCGTAATACTCGAAGCATTATTGTTAATCACAACGTATAGTATCGGCATGCAGTTGAACTCATCACCCATCCCATTATTGATAATCCTTCTTGAAGATCTATGAAATCAGAAGCTGCAACACTTTATCTTTTAATTGGCATGTCAGATTTCTATTTCATAACTCAGATTTATTTGCACGGATCACTATGGAAGGGACATTGTCGCGTTGTCGCATTGGCGCATTGGCGCCCTTACAAAAACAAGCAAAACGTGTCAAAATTAACAAAATCACGACAATTGGCCATTTGTCGCATCGTCGCGTTTTTGCATTTTAGCTCTTTGAATAATCCTTTTCTTTATTTTACAAAAGGGCGACGATGCCGTAACGCGACATTTTAAAGGTCCAAATATGTCCCGTTGCCGCATTGTCGCAAATGTGTATAAAAGGCGTACCTCGTGTCCTCGTTGCAACCCTCATGAGGTGTTTGCCGAAGGGAGAGGGGAAGGAAATGTGTACTCCAGCCCAGCGCAGAGCTCGCGACACACTGTATACTGCATGTTGTATACAGTATATTGCAGTTGATATACTGTATACTGCATGTGATACTTATTAGCGGAAATGTTACAACTTTCAAGATTCAAGATTCAATTTGCATTTATTTCATATACAACAGACCGCCGTCATATATCACTGGAATACTGCTGAGAGCGGCGTTAAAACAATTTGCTTTCATAATGGAGCGCTGCAGTCATTTAAAATAGATCCGTAAACATATGTAGCACCAACTCACTCACTCTGTTTCGAATATTCAGCAGAAAATATATTATTAACTAGGTCTTTGGGAAGAGATATGAGATTTTTATAAGTAGTCACATAGGGATGATAAAGGACCCCTCGCTGATTAGGTTCTTGTTTACTTAAGAGCAGAGTTGGCCATGCTAGATGATATAACCAACATCCAGGAGCTCCGGCGGGGGGCAATCTGGTCTTGTTAGTGTATGGTATGAGCTGTGGCGTTGACCCAAGAGAATAATGTAAAAGATGAGACCAACTCAAGTCTATAATGATTGGGAAAGTCTAGATTTCATTAGCCCTTGCCTGAAATTAAGAACTGTTCTAGGCTCCATTTTAATTGTATTATGTTCATTTTGTAGATATGGATGGACCAACCAGGAGAGAAATTGATAGAATATTATTATCACATGTTACCACTGATCCAGTTAAATTCATCACACAATAATATACTAGTATTTGACATTACGGCATTTGATTATTAGGGCATGATCATGTACATGTTCACTGTAGTAATGTACACACCAGTCAACTTGATTATAATTTTTATTATAGTGTAGCGCGGCATCAACGATTACTTTATGATATCCTCACTTGTCATCGATGTATTGACATCGAACAATGGACGACAATTCGAAATTCTTATAAATAGCTTCAATAGGGACAGCGCCGGTGTCAGTACAATTTTCCTAGTTAAAAATATGTCTCTACAAAATATAATCTGAAGCAGACAAGAACAATATTTTTTTATTAATGCTTACTTTCATGGATAGAATTGAGGCAATCTAGGCTTGCCAAATCGTTTTAGACTTGAGCTGGATTCCTTTTAAATTTATTCTCTATGGTCTGGGAGACGAACGGGCGTCAGTATCGCATGGAGAACTGGGACAGCCTGAATCAGTGTAATCGGATATGTTGTGGAGTTTCGGTTTGGGGCTGTTTGCTGAATAGAACAAGGGCTCACGAACAAGGGCACAATGTAGAGATTAAATCATTACCACCTCTCTTTATATCAGATATGTTATTGTGATTTGAAATCTCTTTTGGAGAATTGCGAGTTATGTATACTCTGTATTCTTTCGTCATGGTAGCATATATATGTTCTATGTTGCTTTTTGAATCATCCACAAATAATGATAACTACAATGTAAACCTCTCTTTGAAGATATACAGTAATACTACTGTAGGACATATCTGAAAAATGGGACTTATTGACAAATATTTCTTTCTTAAATACTACCCGTTACAGGCATTCTGATCATTATATTATACTGTGTACTGTTTAAAAGTCAAATAATGGCAAATTGTATCTTTCTACATTTTGAATTAATTATAATTTCTGCAATAAAAACTTAGCATCAGATAGTGATATAAACGAATATGATCTATACTGTGATAAATGAATTATCAATTTCGTAGTATGAATTAGATAAACAGAAATATGACAGTAAAACAAATTATTTTAATCTGTTCGTGTGAGTAGATAACGAGAGATCTAGGCAACTTACTAACGTAGCCATTTGTGAAAAATGAAATATTAAAAGTTTAGGGGGTTGAACATGTACATTGAATGACAGGGAAGAAAGCAACGCAATAATTAAATTATGAATCAAATTATGTTATAAATATAACAAAATATATAGAAATATAAGTTTAATTTCTCATTGTTGGAAGGTGTTTAATAATAGATTTTGTTTGTTTGTTGTTTAACGCCGCACTCAGCAATATACCAGCTATATGACGGTGGGTCGTAAATAATCCAGTCTGGACCAGACAATCCAGTTATTATCACCAAGAGCACCGATCTACGCAATTGGGATACGATGACATGCATCAACCAAGTCAGCGAGCCTAACCACCCGATCATGTTAGTCGCCTTCGAACAAGCATGGGTTGTTGAAGGCCTATTCTAACCCGGATCTTCATGGGTAATCTTTTTAATAATAAGGTACGATGAAATGTCCATAATAGGTGTGTATAAGTAGATGGATAATATGTCCATACACGCCAATTAAATGGGTTAGACTGCATATGGTTCAATGATGAGTTCTTTCACAAGTCCATATCTCAAGACATGTATTTGATATTCATAATAAATCCACAAAAGCTACACAATGGCGACAAAACTGTACCAGCATCACAGATACCAATAAAACATGAGATCCATATAATTACTTGAAAGTTAGAACATCTAAATAGAAAATTGGAAGGATAAACTTCCGACATTTTTCGTATTGTGTTTTCGTTTGGAGAGAGAAGTTGTGATTGGTATCGGATGGGTGCAAACAGGTGTATCCTTCCGCCCAGGCCTTATGGCAATGCTATAGCCCAAAATGAAACAAGCCTAGATGTTCAACAGGTTCAGGCTGAAATTTCCATCTCACTTGGGCTCCTTTTAAATTTAGATATAGTTTCTCGTGTCGATATGTGTCAAAAGAAATGAAATGTTTGCGCATGTCAGCGTCGATCCTACAATATCCTTTTATGCAAAATACATATATACTGATGAATTAACGTAGTAATACTACGCAAATATATGTCTAGATGTATACACAATTTTCATCTCGTGATCTTTATTCGTGCTTTTAGCTCTTTTTCTACATTAGATTATGGGGTGTTACATCACACCAGAAGGCCAGGTCCAAATTCAAGTCATAATTTCATGGTCCGTCTTGTATGTTGGAAACCAATATCGCAATATGGCTGAATATTGCTAAACGTTGTATTAACCCGATTACTCACATAATTATTCCATTTTCTACAGTCATCTACGAACGCTATCTTAAAGGAGGTATATCTATATCATCCAAATGTCCATACATATATGTCCACATATATAATTATGTATAAAGCAAGTCGTCCTGCACTCTTCCTTAATAGTAGTTTTTGTTTGATTGTTTGTTGTTAAACGCTGCACTCAACAATATACCAGCGATATGACGGCGGTCTGTAAATAATCCAGTCTGGGCCAGACAATCGAGTTATTGACATCAAGAGCACCGATCTACGCAATTGGGATACGATGACATGCATCAACCAAGTCAGCGAGCCTGACCACCCGATTACGTTAGTCGCCTTAGTACAAGAATGGGTTGTTGAAGGGTATTTTTTCAATAATAAGGTACAATGAAATTCTGTATATGCCCATAATAAGTGTGTATAAGTAAATGGATAATATATCCATACCCGCCAATTAAATGGCTGCATATGGTTCTCTGATGAACTCTTTTACAAGTCTATATTTCAAGACATGTATTTGATATTTATAATAACTCCGCAATAGCTACACAATGGCGACAAAACGGTACCAGCATCACATATATCTATATAATTACTTTTAAGTTAAATCATGTATCTAAATAGTAAATTAGAAGGATTAAAAATATACACTGCCGACATTTTTCGGGGTTTTTTTTCGTGTGGAGATAGGAGTAGTGACAGTAGTGACTGGTATCTGATGGGTGCAAACAGGTGTCGAGTGGCTGTTTCAGATGGCTCTAATTTCGTAGCTCTAAAGATCACGACGGCGATACAGACCGTGAAGTAGTTTGTCTTACAGTCCCTGAACCATATTATTTTCCCTTCCGCCCCGGCCTAACTGCAATGCTATAGCCCCAAATGAAATAAGTCTAGATGTTCAACAGGTTCAGGCTGAAATTACCATCTCACTTGGGCTCCTTTTAAATTTAAATATGGTTTCTCGTTCTAACCAAAATAATATATTTTCAGAGACTAAGCGTTAGTCTAACCGTGAAATACAACTGTCCAAAAGATCCCATGCATGTCTATATTTCTTCAGACAGAGTCTCCATGCTCTTATTGATATGTATCAAAAGACAAATGACTTAAATGTTACAGCACTGGTGAATAGGTTATATGCGCATGTAAGCGTCGATCTACAATATCCTTTGCGCAAAATACATATATGCTGATGAATTAACGTAGTAATACTACGCAAATATATGCCCAGATGTATACATAAGTTTCATCTCGTGATCTTTATTCGTGCTTTTAGCTCTTTTTCTACATTAGATTATGGGGTGTTACATCACACCAGAAAGCCAGGTCCAAATTCAAGTCATAATTTCATGGTCCGTCTTGTATGTTGGAAACCAATATCGCAACATGACTGATTATTGCTAAACGTGGTATTTACCCAATTACTCACATAATTATTCCATTTTCTGCGTGCACGTTCTACAATCATCTACGATCACTATCTTTGAGGAGGTATATCTATATTCATCCAAATGTTGTTACGAGTGGAAGTGGAACGAAGGGATACACTCCAAATCCATTCGCACAATTAAAGGATCGCACAACAATTAAGACAGATATTTATTAACAATGCATGATAGATTACCAATACAGCTAAGTTTACTATGGGAGAATTAGGCTTCGGCTACCATGTACAATAATATCACCATCAAAGGGCTACAGCAAATTGCATACTTATATAGTCACCCTGATTTCCATGTTTGATTGTTCATTCCACTCCTTGTTCCACGAAAACACATATATCCATAGTTCCACATAAGTTCACAATGCAAGTTTTCCAAGGCACACATTTGCAAATATCAGCATGATTTCTAGTTCAGTTTCACAAGCCCCGACATGGGATACAATCTCTCACACAGTGTTCTGAACTTTAACGTTAAAAATGAGGAGGTTAAAATATAGGTCTGGCCAACACCCAAGAAACAGAAAAAAACTAACTATTTTTGAATCACCCCAACCTTATACTATAATGCTGATTAGCTACAAGCTTCACATATGACATAATTACTTAACCCGCTCAGGCAGCCAGCTCCCCAGGTGTACCATTCAAGCAAAATTACGCAAACCCAAGCCTTCTTGTTTCAATTCAAGTCTAAATTCATCTGATATACTAACAAACATATAAAAGCATACACCCATACACATAACAATGTACATACATATATGTCCGCATACATATGTATTAAGCAAGTCACACATTCTTCCTTAAAAGATAATGCTAAGCATTTCCTCTGTATGTATTTACATATGTAAAAATCGTTTTTATGTCAACGCTGATGCAGTGAACGTACCACAGATGTGATGCTAGAATAACATCTAATCTCTGAAATGAACATATTTTACAGAAAAAAACCAGTTGTTAAACAATAGTTATAAAATATAACAAGAAGGAGCCAAGAGACTTTCTTCATTTTGCCAAATTTTGGGCTGTATTGAACATATTTGTTTCGGGGTCTGTATGACAGACACACCTAAGTATAAAGATAAGTACATGTTAGTATAGATGTGGTATATATTCAAATATGTTTGTGATTAACCCGACCTTGAAAAATATTGAAGGGTGAGTGGTATCTATTTATGTCATTAACTATTCATGTCATTTATTTCGAATTAGAATGATAGCACATCAGAAAAGAATCGCACTTTAATATACGTATCTTGTTAGCCCAAGAGTGTTTTAAGTAAGAGCAACATGTATATCGAGAGTATAGGTTTGGTGCGTGACTTACCCCACATTACTGTCAGAAAGTGTGCATGCTCTGTTCATCGGGAATAAATGACATAAGGCGATTCATGCGGGTAAATACGATTTACTTCAGAACTAGTATAGATTACTTTAGGTTAGGAGAAAATGTATGCACGCTTCGTGCTCAGGGGGTTGTTTGGGCGGGTTTAAAGGATACGGGTCCTGGCTTGGTCTTTGTGTTGGACGTGTAGCTTGCATTTCCAGGTTTGACGTATCAATGACCAAAATGATGTCTGATGCAATTCTCTATTTTGACTTGTACCGTGTGTTTCCGTGCCTTTTTGGGTGAACAATTGGTTTGCCTTTGCATGTGTTTGTAGCGGGTGCCACTAGTGGACCGGGATGAGCTTGCCGTTTTGCGAGCACCCAGTGTCATCATTTTATAAGGTGAATAATGAAACATGCATGCTCCTGGTGTTGTCGGAATCGTGCAGTTGGCGCTACTTTTGGCAAGGGTTTCTTGTGATGATGGAACGGCTTATGTGGTTTTTGTCAACTGATATAATCAACTGTGATATGTCAGGGTATATGGTCATGTAATTAAGAAACAAACCGCGAGTGGGAGTTGTTTATTGTACGATAAACAACGACCACGACTCGTTTATTTCTTATATGAGATATCGACATTACGTACGACCGCGGCAATGCCAGATAAATCTATTTTATGAACAGGAGGGTTTGAATTGGGTCTTTCCCGCATATTCTCACAATTTTCTCGTCTGTACCTTTTCTCCCAATACCGATTAACATTTCGCTCTCACTTTCTGATGCGATTGTTCAGGCATTGCATTTATCTACCTTCCCCAGCTACATCTATTGGGAACAACTCACTGGACACTTCCCTCTCACTAATAACATCAAAGTTACGACGTTTTCAAGTTGCAAGTGCATGTTCGAATCTCCATAAATGACGTCATGATAGAACAAGGTTTTATCGTGAAATAAATATCGCTTCCTTCTTCTTTGTTCTTTGTGATTTATCGCGAAGCTGTCTTATATCATTAAATGTCAATTTCTCATTGCTTTATCATGACGTATACGTGTCATAACCAATCATGTAGCAATAGCAAACACAAATATAGTTGACCTCGACATAGAATAGTATCATGATATATAATTATCCTTTGGTGTGCAACATTTCCGGTTGATAAATCTAACATATGCTTACTTTTAAGAATAGCGACTATACATTTTTATATTACTTTATCAGGTCTCTGTAACATTTGCAAAAAAACCACAAATTTAATAATACAACTGAACCTAAATGTATGTTGTAATATCCTTAAGTTGCTGAGTGCGGCATTAGACCATAAACAAAACATAATATCTTTAAGAATTATGTTAATAATGTCGATGCTAAAAAACAATCTCCACAATATCCATACCTCTTTCTCTATGTTTCATGTGAAACATAATAACTCTTTTTAATGATCTGAAGGAATAATAATGACAATAATATCAAAATAATATCATCATTATTTATGTTATTTATCCTCAACTGAAGTAGTCCTCAACACTATACGTTCAGAGAAGAAACCCATGAACATATTATCAATGTAACATACATTAATGGAAATTAGATGAACAGTTGATTGAACAAATGATATTAATCGGCCGAACGTCTATCAGCCAATACTACATTATTGAATTGTGAGACTACAGTGATTTTTGCAAGGCTACTCTCATAAATGTCATGACGCATTTGAGGCCAGGGTTCTTCTATACTCTATGCTCCATGTGCTGACTTATTATTGCGTTAATTTCATGATTTACAGTATTCATGAAGGACATTTCACGTGGGACCAACAGAGGGAAATATGACTATCGACTATTTTTTTATATTTAGCTAGCTCAAACGATCTATTGGTTTGATTTATATTTATGGTATCCACAAAATAAGTAGGATCCATTTTTGTTGTTCTTTGTGTAACGCCGCACGTAGCAATATTCCAGTTATATGACGGGTTGTCTGTACATAATCGAGTCTGGACCAGACAATCCAGTGATTGATATCACGACCACCGATCCACGCAATTGAGATACAATGACATGCATCAACCAAATCAGCGAGCCTGACCACCCGATCCATTTAGTCGCCTCTTACGTCAAGCATAGTCGCCTATAACGGCAAGCATGGGTTGCTGTAAATCTATTCTTAACCGGATCTTCAAAGGTAAAGTGGGATTCAACTGATATGTTAAGATGAAATAAAACTGAATTATATGTGCTGTTTACATATCAAAGTTTGCCAAATTGTTACAAAATGTTTGGCCCCAGCAAGGCTACGTATTCACAACTTATTGTGGTAGGCACAGTATAACTCATGAGTATTGACTGAGGGAGGGCCGTATTCCTCCTTGTGGGTCACCTGCTTGGCAACATGGGACGGGAAAACTGCAGGGGGTGAGGGCAGTTAAGTTGATTGTACAGACAGATAACAGAGATCATTTTACAAATGTGAAACCTCATTCCACAAAGGAAGAGGCGAAAGCTGAAACCTGGTGAGATTTAGAGAACAAAGGCAGTTATTTCTAGTTTCTTACTGACTCTCGGAGATACGTTTAATAAAAATTCGTCTGTGCGACACGGCTACCAGTCACTAAATTTGGGTCACAATCTTTCTGTCTTCTTTCATTCGTCATCTGAAATACCACCCCTTCGTGCACTTGTGCTTCCTACTCAAGTTACCAAACACATCCTGTTTACGTACACCTGCAAGATATATATTACGCCGAGGAGAATTTACAATTATACCACTAGCAACGATACAATGGCGTACAAAGACTTACAATGAGTCAAGCATCCGTCACTCGATTTCTATTTTGATTGATTGTTTGATTGATAGATTGATAGATTTATAGATTGATAGATTGATACATTGATAGATTGATAGATTGATACATTGATACATTGATACATTGTGAATGAGTGAGTTAGTGAGTGAATGAGTGAGTGAGCGAGTGAGTGCCTGTTTCACTGATATGTCCGGATCTGGGTACGAGACACCGGCTTACCGTCACCGATCTAGATATATCTATGCAGGAATAGGTCATCCATGCGGATAGCGTAATCTCGATAAATGTATTCAGGAACCATTCGTAAACAACATTAATTGAAAATGCTACCGAAGAATCAAACAACTTTAAGATTTGGCTTCTGTGGTGGAATCATTCTAGTATTTCTCCTTCTTGAATGTTGTCACGCAGTTCATTCAGACAGATCTCGAAGATATGTTAATATCTATGCGAGGACAGCGGATTAGATATCGCGAGGCCGGTTCACAATCCGTAAAAGCCTGTGATATGCCATGAATAGCCCATTGCATCTCCTGTACAAAGACTTTCTTTTGTACGTGTTGTCACAGAGCCACAAACTTAGGTCAATGGATCAGATAAAAGCAGGACTGCTGGAATCGGTTGAGGTGAAGTTCCCATGACATAAACTCCTACTTGACAACCGCTTTAAGAAAGTGCCGCCATTCATGTACACAGTCCGGGCCTGTAATCTAACACGCGAGAACTGACCAATAAAATCTGAGAAGTAGGAATACCGGTCGATGCTGTTGCTTGATTGACAATGTCAATCAAGAAAGGGAGGAGCTAAATGATATCGTTCTCTCCCAGTAAATTCCGATGTCAAATAACGACGTCATTTGGACGGAAAAACGATGGTTTGAAAGCGTCCAAATAACGTCGTTTTTCCGTCCAATGACCTAAACGGAAAAAAAACGACGTTTTCGTGTTTGCAGTGTGTGTCATGAGATGATTTCAGCTGATTTTGTGTAAGGATGTCCACGGGTCTATATCAAGAGTATCTATCTTTTTCTATGATATATATTACTAAAATCGTTGCTTAATCAATTTGTCTAACTATTATAGAAAGAAGTGTGTTTGCGGGCATCTTTTTGCGCAAGGTGTACTTTTATACTCCCACGTCAAATTGACACTGTACAATCGAGACATATACGGAAATCACCCACCCTAAAGGTATAACGAATAAAATATTTAAATAACATATGGATAAAATGTTCATACACCATGTATATGTTAATGAGCACATTTTTAGCAAGTCAATATTAAAACGTGCACATTTACGTGCAGTGAGTGGTTAGAAAAGTATGAGATGTTGATCACAGAACAAACGTGCGCCTCAGTCATCAAAGAAAACATGAGCGAGGAAAATGCTAAAACACTGGAGTCGGAAGTAGTCATGTACGCAGAACAATGGAGGCGCAAATCCCCGGATACTATTCAAGTGAGGTCGTTCAACACTTACAGAGCTTTCCGTTTTCAAAAGACAAGCATGGTTTAGATTTAATTGTTTGATATAAATTTATACACAGGAACATGCTTCCTAAGTGATGTATTTCTGTAATGGTTTGTTGTTATGAACGTCTGTGTGAACACTGGCTATTTTCTGCTGGAATGCTAAACTAGTGTGTTCTTATTAATGGCTCTGGCTGCCACTGTATTGCCCCCTCCCCACACTTCCTGAACGTGTTGTGCACCGTATTGCCCCCTCCCCACACTTACTGAACGTGTTGTCCACCGTATTGCCCCTTCCCCACACTTCCTGAACGTGTTGTCCACCGTATTGCCCCCTCCCCACACTTCCTGAACGTGTTGTTCACCAGTAATTGGTTGCACAGGTAGACCCCAGTTTTTCTACCTCAGATAAAATTGCATGAATGTCACCAAATAAGAAGAATGCGTTAAAATAACTTTGCTTTAGAATTCTTTAGGAATGCCATTGAATTACTTAGGAATGTAGCAGGGGTAGATTCCTTTAGATACATGCTAGCATCTTGACCACGGAGGGAAAATCCGGATGGCGTCATGTCGTCTATCATTATCATTCTAGCAGGTTAAGGCAATACAGAACTCCCCAAAGAAACAAGCCGAAATATTCCTAGTACAACAGAGACACTGACATCGTATACACTCGACATAGTCTTATACATGAAGCTCTATTTTCCATAATATCTGTCTCTTACACGCTCGTTGTGTATTCGAATATGATCTTTATCAGATTTTAAAAAGTATAAACTTCTAACCAAAATGAAACTCTGAAATATATCATCATACAGGTTGAACAGGTAAGAGTCATTGATAGAAAAGTAATGAAACTATTATATACACCTGGAACTTAATTAAGCGCCACCCATATTTATATCAATGAGTCAACCTTGCTGCAACCTACCGAAAAATTCCTTTTACATACGTGTGTCTAGTGTTGTTCACTGCTTAAAAGGGACACTAATTACAGAGAAAACATGAGTTTGAAGCATACTGATGAATTTTATTTTCAAATGGTGACATTTTAGAAAAATACGTAATTTGCACCAAAAACAAAGTGAAAATTACTTTTGTCACACAGCGGTTACTGAAATGGTTACATCAAATTTGAATCAGTGCAATCCTGGAACAATGTCTAAAGAAGCCGTAAACACAGTTTATGTCAATATTTGGTGTATCCTCCTTGTGCACGAGTTACGTCAGTCAAACGCTTCCTCATTCCCTGAATCAAACGTTGAACTTGACGTTGAGGTATTCTAGCCCACTCCTCATGCAAAGCAGCATCGAGTTCACGTAAATTTTGGACAGGTGGGTCTCTTTCCCGAACTTGACGGCCTAAAATGTCCCAAAGATGCTCTTTGGGATTGAGATCAGGACTTCATGCTGGCCAATGAAATGTCTCAATCGCATTCTGACGTAAACATTCGCGGACAGCACGTGATCTGTGAGGTCGGGCGTTGTCATCCATGAATATCGGTCTTGTGGCCAATGGATGGTTATCAAAATGGGGAATAACTGCCGTCTCCAAGATGTCACGCTGATATCGAGGTCCGTTAAGAGTGCCATGCACACTGATCAAGTCCAGTTTACATGAGAAAGATACACAACCCCACACCATTACGGACCCACCACCAAAAGGAATGGTTTCAAGGATGTTCCGTTCGGCCATGGCTGTATTCGGCTGCCTCCAGACACGTGTACGCCCGTCCATCGTGTGCAGGCAGGAACAGGCTTTCATCAGAAAAATGAACTCTCCTCCATGATCGAATGTTCCAATTCCGACGTTGAGTTGACCAAGCCAAACGAGCTCGTCTGTGTTCCTGTGTTACAAGTGGACGTTTGATTGGTCTTCTGGCTCTATACCCCACTGCCTCCAAACGATTTCGGACGGTTCTGGTTGAAATTGCTCGGCCACCTAGCCACTGTGATCTTAAAACAGTAGCGTTGTCAAACGGACGTCGCCTAAAAAGCCGTAATAACGCTGCATCTTCCTGCCTGGATGTCTTTCGAGGCTGACCTGGCCGTGGTCTATCCTTAACTTCATTTGTTGCACGGTATTTTTGCACTAATCTTGCAATTACAGAATGGTGACGTCCAAGTTGCCGTCCAATTTCCCTAAAAGACAATCCTGCATTATTCATTCCAATAACCTGCCATCTTAATGCTTCTGGCAGTCTACGACGTGGCATGATGGTGTTTTACAACGATCAGACAGTCTTTGTCAAGAAATGTGAACCTTTCAAGGTGTGCAAAGGTAAAAACCCATACTTGATTTCAGAAAATTCAAGGGTATTGTGCTTCACGTGCAGTGCATGCAACAGCAATCGCGTTGATCGTGACATTGTCAGTGTGATGGTGTGGGGAAACGGCCATAATGTCTAATAAATAATCGTTGTTTGCTTATTTTCGGTATTCATAATTCTGTGTCATATTTGGTTCGGTGGCGCTTAATTAAGTTCCAGGTGTATATAATTCATTGCAGAACTGTTCCGTTCAGAACAGATGCAACATATTAAACAGTTTTTAACACCACAGTGAAGGCAAGATGGGCCTCATTAGCACAGAAGGGGAGAGGGTTCTCTCAACATTCACTGAAGTTGAAGGTTCTTCTTTCTATCGGTGTGACCATCCCTCTGTCGTTCCCACCCTGTATGTTTGGCGATCTCTGTATGTCGGCAGCTCTCAGGCCTAGGGTGTTCCTCTGTTTGTTGGAGCTGTATGGTGTTGCGCTACCTCCATCTCTGCTGCTGTGACTTTCCAAGGGAGTGGTAGAGTAAGGTGCTGGATGGTAGGGTGGATGTGGATAGTTGGGGGAATGCGGTGTGTATTCCACACGCAGATCATTCTCCTTCTTTTGTTCAAGTATTCGTCGTCCCATTCCCTTGCTTCTCCTTTCTACCACTGGTTCACCAGGCCTGTTCCCTGAAGTAGTTATGAGATACAATTGATTTGTGCTGCATTTATATTTTTTCATCTGTAAATAATAATATTAACACGATGAGCCTAACAGACCTGACTGGATCACACGAGCCCCCTCTGCTATATTTTAATTTTAAGCTGTTATAATAAAAGAGGGGGCAAGGGCCCTGAGCTGATGATGATCCTAACAAGCCTGACTGTGCCAGGATGACCCAAACCCGCTTTGCTGCATTTTTTATTTTAATCTGTACACAATAATACCAATAATATAGCTAAAGGGATACTGTGACAAGTGAGGTTCGAACCATATGCCGTTTATCCTTAACATATAATAATAGAAATGCCATAACTAAAAAAAAGTCATCTCTTTGATAGGGCTTCCGAGTCACTCCTACAATGTTCACTTCGTGGTGTCCGGAGAGCTATGGTGTTCCGTCACCTATTTATCTAATTTTCTTCTCTCTGCAATCATCTGTTTCCTCGATAATTTCTTGGATTTGCTTTCTTTTATCGAGGAGACAGTTGACAGCCTCACGTGCAGAGCTTATGCTCCTTCCCCCTCCATTAACGCGTCTCTTCTTTATGTGTACATACACCTTATTGGTGTTTGGATATATTGTCACATCTACGACATCTCTACATCAGTATCTAACTTCCAGGGTCACCATGATGCTGCAGAACATCGAGATCCAACTCCTCTAAATATACCTGATGTCTTTGCAAAACAATGATAGGTTCAATGTGTATGTATGTGAGAATAATTTAAGTTCGTAATTCTGTGAATTCATTATGAATTTCACATTGTATTAGACTATCATGATCTGAGTTAAGAATAGTAGGAAAATATCATTTTTAATTTAAAAGTTTAAATTCTTAAAGAACAAAAGCAAAAAATCGTGACAGGAGGGATCATTGATACGGTGTAAGTATTTGTGGAAGAGCTATTTTTAACTGAAACCAATCACATGGTGCAAGAAATTTCAAACATTCAGAATTTTTCAATCAATGATCAGTTATGTCGAAACTTAAATACATATGTTCTGAATGAAATGCCATCGTGGTATCACTTTTACTGTTTTTCCGTACTACATGAAGTCACTCTCCTTTATAGATAAGGTAAGTTTTTTTAAACACCTTATTTGCCATATATACAACAGAACTGATATACTTTCAGATTGTAAAAGTATAAATGTAGTGTACACATGCATATGGTTCAAAATATAATTTATTTCGTCGCCAGAAAATATCTTTCCTTTCTCCTGAATACAAATTTTCTTTTTATAAATGTCCAAAGAAATTTATGAGAAAAGATCATTTATTAAAGCACGTTTCTCGTCACCTTGTAGAGACGTTCAAATGTTCCTCCTATCTAAGACAGTTCAGTTTCAAAAGATATATTATTTACTTCTGTGTGACAGATTGAACTTTCTGATGTTGGGAAAAGTGATATTTTCATTGCAGTGAACATAACACTTGATATTTCACTCCCCGTCACTCGATGAGAGAAACGATACTTCGCTCGACACATGAAATATGCTCTATGTATTCAAATCCACGCAAGGACGTGCAATATTTCACTTATTAATTGTGACAAATGTGATCACTGAGAAGTACTTAACATGGCCCATTTTAAACGCTCCCTTCCCTCCCCCAGTTTTTGTTCTCTGTGTGCCTTACCCGGTTAAGTAACAGTAAGCGCTATCAACATGTAAAGTCATACCATTGTAACCAAACGGGAGGGGTAGAGGCAGGGGTCGACCCAGTGCTCGGTCGAGAGGTGAGTCAACCAGACAAGCAGTTATGCATGTCTCGACTGGCTGTTCACTAGACTAACATTTAATCTCTGAAATCTTATATTACACAATATCCTTCTTTATTCTATGCTGATTTCAGATAGTGCTCTCTTGGGCTGGCTAGACTTGCTTTTGTATGCATTTCTAGATTATTTTTTTATAAAATAAATTTATTCCACGGTCATGGTGCAGGACTAGCTGTTCACGTGAAGCTCTCAATGGAGAAACACGCGAATTAGAATACGAGAAAGGATTTGTAACATGGGGCCTCTGTGTTCAGGTCAAATTTTCTAGACTGGGTGAAGATGGACGAATTAACTTTGTTGAACCATATTTCCACACTTGCATGAGAATCGCTACTCGAACAGATGATTCAACAATGCAATACGATAATAGCATTGTGTGTAGATAAGACGAATACGAGGGAGATGTTCAAATTTGAACTTTGAAGAAGTTCTATTCGTATAACTCAATGTTGTCCATTTCGTCCTTTTTTTGTAGCCGGGTCGTCCTGTATTCCATTACCATTAGAATTAAGACATGTGTGCTCAATATCGAGAATACAGACAACCGATGTTTTTAATGTATTCAGTGATAGCTCATCAGAATATACCACCCCTACTTCTCATCGAGAGAGGGTCGATCACTACTTACCTCAAATTTCTACATTTAAATCTCAAAACAACCTGTCTATCAATGTGTTTGAACATGAGACACCTGATGACACCTCGGTTAAAGGGGTTATCTATCCTGTACGTAATAGCAAATCAATCAATCAATCTTTATTGTATGAAAGGCCATTGGCCCATATACACATACAGATAAACAATATCATTTACAGCTGTACAGCGCATTATATAATTATTGGATAACTAATATGATGCTTGACATGTAATAGAGGAATTGTAATAACAGTGGTAATAACCACAGTGGCAGTAGTAGTATAAAATACAAAAGGAATGGAATAGCATAGCACGACGTTCAATACAAAAGAATCTATCAGTAATATACTCATCATGTCATGACAATTTGACAATTTAAATGTATATGCATTTCTATTAGAAACAAACAGACAAAAATGAAATGTAGATACTCCTGATCTAGATGCGAAAGTTTCAAAACAACTATTTTTTTCTGGACATATCGGATTCACTAAGTAATTTACTACGCACTCGTAGACTTTGATAGATGTATTGTAATATCTTAGTTAATTTTTGACTAGGGATACCATTAAAAGATAGTATTTTGTTCATGGAATAGTGGTTCTTAGTGATATCAGGCATATATTTCAATCTTAGGTTGTCGTAAATTGGACATATAAACAAAAAGTGTAATTCGTTTTCAAAATGGTTTTCGCAGAATGGACAAAAACGCATATCCTTAGGAATAGAGGAGAAGCACATCAAATCATTTAACCCTAGCCTAAGTTTAATAAATGTGTCTCTAATTTTTCTCTCTGTTTTAGTATGCAGGTAAACCCCTGGTGTTAGACAATATTTAAAGGTATTATAGACGTCGTAGCGTGTACTGTTATCTAGTGACGACCTCCAGTTTTAAGTAAACATATCAATTGCTACCTGCTTAAAAGAGCTAAGAAAATACATTTTGTCTCCAACGCTTTGATTTAGCCAAACATATTCAAATCCGTGAGAGAAGAGTAAATGCTTAATGTTTGATGCCCAGGTTACGTAACCAACACTATCACGATAGACAAGCATTTCGTAGCATTTTCTTGGGATTCGTTCCCGCGACATCTCTGTTATTTTGAGCCAGTATCTGAGTAAACGTAAATATGAACAAATATATAACAGGTATCTACCACATTCGCCATAGACCATATGATTTGGAGCTGATTTAGAAACATTTAGAAATCTTTTACATGCAGTTAAGTGTACCTTTTCAATATTGTAATAGGTTTCAAAACCCCAGACCTCTGATCCATATAATAAGATTGGTTGAACTTGAGCATCACACATTTTGAAGAAAATAGTAGGTGAGATAACACGCAATTTATCTAGAACGACAAATAGATTTATTAGGGCCTTTTTTGCTCGTAGGGCGAGATCGTTAACTAGATGTTTAAGATTAAGGTTAAACGGTAAAACAACACCGAGGTATTTATACATGTTTGTAACATTTATAGGGTGGTTATTAAAGAACCATTTATCTCTCGATGCAAGAGGACCGCCTCTCCTAAATACGATAATATTAGTTTTTCCAAGTTAACAGATAGCTTCCATGTAACAGTGTAACTGTATAGTATATCAATTTGTTTCTGGAGTCCGATAATAGAGTCAGAGAAGGAATCACGTCATCGACAATAAGTTATATAAGTAATTCATAAAGGTCAGGGTATAATTGCACTCCGTGTTTACCGTTTTGTTGAACATCGAAGGAAAGCTCATTAATGAAGAATGAAAATAGGAGAGGACTCAAGATACAACCTTGTTTAACTCCCATGGGGCAATCAAAATAATCGGTGACTCCACTATTATGTCGTACACAAGATTTTACATTTTCATACATTGATTTTAAAATAGTAAACATTTTCCCACCAACACCAGCTGCCCTAAGACAATCCCAAAGTTTACATCGGTCAACAGTGTCGAAAGCTTTTTTAAAATCTACAAACGCAATATAGAGTTTTCATTTTCGGCATCCGAGATATCTCTGAACAATAGCATAAAGTGAGAAAATATTATCAGCAGGTGAATATGATTTTCTAAAGCCAGCTTGAGTTGGTGGGATTTTGTCAAAAACATTAGCCCAGGTAGTAAGACGATTGTTTAGAATTATAGCAAACAGTTTACCTAAGATGCTTGTTAGAGGGGTTGGTCACGTCTCCCTTTTTAAATACAGGCACAATGACAGATCTAGACCATGCATTTGGGAATATACCCTTTCTGAATATTTCGTTAAAACATTTGTGCAAAAAGGGAGTGATGATATGTTTTGAACTTTTTAACATTTCAGCTAGGACATCATCGGGGCCTGGAGATTTACCTGGTTTAAGTGTATTAATGGCATTGTGTATTTCAGCGACTTCAATTTCCGATTCTAAAATATCTCGCTCAACATCAGATAAATTTACATCATTAACAACATCATGGATGTTATCGTCGAAAATATGGTTATTTCCAAAAACCTGTTTGAAATGGAGAAGCCATTCAGGACCTGTAATATTATTACGTGCAATGACTGGATTACGTAGAGATTTTATCTCTTTCCAAAAATGCTTTGAGTTCTTTAATGAGTTGCTTAATTTATTCAATTTCAGATGTCTTAAAGAGTTAAGGTGTTGTCTGCATTCTGTTTTATATTTGTTTCTTAGTTTACAATAATTTCTTCCATTTAGTTCTGATCTATTTCGACGAAACTCGCGAAGGGCTCTTCTGGCTGATCTCTTGTGTTCTTTACATTTACCCTTTAAACTGAACAGTTTTTTAGGAACTAAATTTGAACACGAGCGTAGTTTCATACATTTGCCGGACTCCAAAAGAATGTTTATAAAGAGATCGACCGCATCATGCATATTTCTCCTCAAAGTATGAAACAGGGTGTCAGACACCTCATCAAAAGTATGGCTTAGACATCGTAAGAAGTCAGGTTTTTTAGATTCATTCCATCTAAAACTGTCAGAAAATATATCCTCTGATAATGGTTCCAATACAGGATTATAAAATGCACACTGTAGTTCTAAAGGAGAGTGTTCGGAGTCTGTGCTCTCCCCAACAGTTAGGCAATCAACAAATCTGAAGAATTCAGCTGACGCTATAAAATAGTCAACAATGCTACTGCCATTACTACTTACACATGTTAGTTCACCACTTCTGTCGCCATTCACTCTGCCATTCATGATATACAGGTTATATACATAACATAAATTAAGAAGAAAGCGACCAAATTTGTTAACCACATCATCAAGTGACGATCGTTTACTAATGTCACAAGGATCGTCTTCAGGAAAAAATATCTGGATCACCGTGATTTAATTCAGGTTCTGGAGGGTTATTTTCAGTACCTGTTCGAGAATTGAAATCCCCACACAGTAATATAAAGAAATCAGATAGGTACTCTGATAGGTCGAGAAGAAAGTTATCAATTTTATCAAATAAGCAAGCTTTTGGATTTTTCACGTAATACGTTGAGTTTTCAGGGGGAATATATAAACAGAAGATCAGAATATCTTTTGTTAAACCGAACGGAGTTTTCTTAATTTCTATGGTCAAAAGATTGTCAATATCATTGTGACGTAACTCACATATCATAATGTTCAATATCCACCTGCCACACCAAGCGTGGATAAACCTCACTGACGCAATTAAGCAAATAAATTTATTACTTGCCCGTGAAGAGATCACCCGTTTAATAAACATACAGCTGTATTACACATTGTGTAATACCAAAACGCGTGCTTATGTACTCTCGGAACACGTTTCACGAACAAATATTGAAAGCTCTCAACATCCCTTGGCTTATTCAACGACATTGCTTGTGGAGATGATAGATCACTGAGAGGAGCTTATGCACACTGGATGACCCCAGCAACCTTGTTGCTAGGTTGACGTCACATGGCATTGTTTCGCCGAAGGATCTTGCAACAAAATTCCACAAATTACGTCATCGGGTATTGTGACGTGATTGTAAACTTTGAGGCGCAAGGCCCCGTTCCACAAGGCGATCGTACGGTAGCGCGGCGACAGTCGTTGGTCTAAGTTAAAGTATATGGGTTGCGATAACCTTAACGCTACGATAATTTTGTGGAACGGACGCCTGAATTCTAAAGTTGGACCGTTGGATGGTATTAAATTCATACGTTTCAACTTTTGACGTATTTGAAGTATTACTGAAGTATTACTGTGTTAAACTCAGTTGGATTATGCCGTGGATCGTGTAGGTGTCAGCCTATTCACACTCAACAGTATAATTCTAAAAACGTTATAAATGGCCAGTAATAAATAAAATACTAAACTCGCTCCCGTGTAAAACCAATTTTATGAAACTCGTGAATAGTTATGGTATCTGACTCGCTTTCGCTCGTCAGATACCAGAACTATTCACTCGTTTCATAAAATTGGTATTACACGGGAGCTTGTTTAGTATTCTATATATGTGTTATGGGCAAATATTTAACTGTTTTATTGGCAAATACCAAGCTTGTATATATTTTTGTAGATATGAAACATTCTAATTAATTGTGGATAATTGAATCCAAGAATACAATATTGCATAGACACTACGAAGTTGGTTAAATATACTACCTGTGTAAAACATTATGAAGCTGAGAACTTAGGAGACAAGTGTTACTCGCATTACTTGCGCAGCTACCATGTAGTGTCTGTGATTGCTTTTCGCATCGCTGTGGAGTAACAAAAGAAGAAGTGTCCACAGGGTAAATAATATACATGTACATACATTTTTTAAAGTAATTTCAACACATTTATATGAACAATAAGCTGATTATTAAATCCATGGATATGTTGTGTTGCACGTTCATCGTTTTGTTTCCATGTTTACATTATAACCTGTTACAGAGTAAGAGAAGGTTTTGAAAATGGGATTCCTCCAGACAAGTACTAAAATAACAACTGTTGTTTATCAAACGGAGAGCTTCTTATGAAAAACATTGACTACTTATTTCTTCTCTCACTTTCCAACTTAATTCAGTTCCTATTTTTTCAGTTCTCCGAAACTGTTTAGAGTAACGTTAACATGATCACAAGGTAATGCGCCTGTGCGATCTGTCACATCCATCACTTGTTTGATGCTTTCTCCATGTTAAGTCAATTCCAACATTCTCCACTATTCAGAATGCAAATGGTTTGCTAACTGTTTCAATCTTAAGCAAAATGTATCCCATCTTTGTGAGATGTGTATGCAATCTATGCAATAAATTAATTCTCATTCATATATATATTGATGGGTGTGGAGAATTGACCCTCTATTCGTAGTGAATTGTTGGAAAATGTCTGTGTGGGGAGGTGTCCAATCTATAATTCATTCATAATGACAAGGTATTGAATTAAAAACAATTTTGGCTTGTTCATTTCATGGACTAGCAAATAGGTAATAACATAATGAAATGATAAAATCTTTCCCAGAGGTCGTACCAACGTTTATGTTCATAAAGAAAGAACGAGGGTATTTATTTGACATAAATAATTCAACGCTGACGAAGAGCCAACGCGCAAATACAACCAACTACACTACACTATCGAAATGAGTGAGTGAGTATGGTTTTACGCCGCTTTTAGCCATATTCCAGCAATATCACGGCGGGGGACACCAGAATTTGGGTTCACCCATTGTACCCATGTCGGGAATCGAACCCGGGTCTTCGGCGTGACGATCGAACGCTTTAACCACTAGGGTACCCGACCGCCCCCTATCGAAATGAAACAGGCGGTTGGATGTGCAGGGATGTCGTGACTACAAAACGTGACGTACAAGGGGAACAACTTCATGTTGATAGGGGGTAATGTAATGTAATTTCAGTAGTGATAAATACAAGATTAATACCCATTGTGTGACATGTTTCATTGTGTGTAATCGTCTCCTGAAACAAGGACATGCATTGTTGTTCATGCTGTCAACCACTTGTGCGAATGGGTATGCCTCGGTAATCTACAGGTCACTGAAATATAGCTGAAATATTGATGTCACATGCACACAATCACATCTTCAAAAATCAGGGCGTATGTGTGGAAGCAAAGTAAATTATTACAAACATTCTAATATTTTCCCAATTAAACCCTCTATTGGTGGATGAAACTATAGCTCTCAGCATCATATTTCTTCCTAATTACTTTATTCTTAATCTAAACATGTATCGTTCTTGTTCCAGCATTAAGTCGGTTTCTCTTTTCAATCATATTTGCAATTTATTTGTAAGATATGGTCCGATTCATTCTGACATATGTGGTTCTATTGTCAACAGGGGGGCACGGGTGGCCGAGTCGTCTAA
Source organism: Haliotis rufescens (assembly GCF_023055435.1). NCBI lineage: Eukaryota > Metazoa > Mollusca > Gastropoda > Lepetellida > Haliotidae > Haliotis > Haliotis rufescens. The sequence goes on from NW_025963782.1 coordinate 115,585, forward strand.
GGCGCCGCGATTCGCTGTGCAGAGTCGCGTCCCTTGGACACGCCAGAAACCTATGATTGTGGGTTCGAAACCCGGTTCGCCCCGATTATGTTTCTAGGTTTGTCAGCACTATACCCGTGCTCGTGGGTTTCACCGAAGTGGTAAACGTCTGAGACCTGCATCACTTCGGGCTTTCCTCCCACATTAAGCTGACACGCCGCGATATAACTGGAATACTGTTAAAAGCGGCGTTAAACCCAACTCACTCACTCTATTGTCAACAGTAGGGAGATTCGGCATAATTTTATTTACACACGTCAAGTTGGAGTTTAAAATTGCTCCTGTTGCCCGTCTCCCAATCGCAAGCCTCTCCCCACTCTCTGTGGTCAGCCTTGCTCCAAGGCTGTACTGAATGATAAGTCCTACAATTAGTTCTATAGTTCTATTATTATAATAGGCAAGTCTAGATAAGCGTAATCATCACCTCGTGCATGTTTAGAGTTCTAAAAACTCTGCACTGCGATATTTTGTTCCATAATAAAAATTAGCGAATATGTCATAGTCGAGTGAACGTGAACTACCTGATGACTGGGTTTAAAACATTTCTTTCTTGTTAACGCAAACTATAATATCACAATTAAGTATATGTAATAATTTTGTGTTCTCTAACAGATAACCAGATAAACCGATTTTCTGTTGATTCCTGTATCAATCTGACAATTTTGTATCTGTTATTCGTCGAGAGCCTATGAATGCGTGTTGTAGTTAATCCCATATGCTGTGTGTACGTTTAATCTTTCCACGTTCACGGGTACATTATCGTTGTACATTATGTGGGCACTCTTATACATTCGTGTGAAACAACAAGTACAACACAAGGGACATTTTCGCCCTCATGCATGTTTGACATTACACACATTTTAAGGTTAAAAAAAAAGAAAAAAAAAAAGATACAGCTTAAAATATATCGGTATATCGGAATCGGAATTGGTCCCTAGCAAACTTAAACTAATAGTGCGAGGCAATTCATGACTGAAAGCAAGTAGTTGTGGGCGTGTCAACGTGCGCTGATGGCGTGAATTGTTGTTCTTAGTGCAGTTCTTATAAGACAACTGTCCTATAACGGGAATATTGCTGAGTGCAGCACACACACTTTTTCAAACTGTTGCCATTTCAAATAGAGGCCCCGTACATACGTCGTTCAAACCAGCTCACTCACTCTGTTTGGATTAGGGGGCACGGGTGGCCCAGTCGTCTGAGGCGCCGCGATTCGCTGTGCAGAGTTGCGTCCCTTGGGCACGCCAGAAACCTATGATCGTGGGTTCGAATCCCGGTTCGCCCCGATTATGTTTCTAGGTTTGGCAGCACCATACCCGTGCTCGTGGGTTTCACCGAAGTAGTAAACGTCTGAGACCTGCATCACTTCGGGCTTTCCTCCCACATTAAGCTGACACGCCGCGATATAACTGGAATACTGTTAAAAGCGGCAATAAACCCAACTCACTCACTCACTGTTTGGAATATTTAGCGCAAAATGAATATTAACCAGCTGTGAGTTGAGATATTAAGCAGTCGAATAAGTAAGATAAAGGACCCTTCACTGATTAGGTTCTTGTTCGCTTAGGACATGTATTAGCCTTGTTAGATGATATAACTAAAGGCCAGCTGCGACGGGCGGTGGGCGGTGGCTCCGACCGATCGAAGGGCCAAACCGGACTTGTGGCATGAGCGTACTGACTCACGGGAACGTTTTTCCATGAACACAACGAAACGCAGGCCCACAAGTAAACGATGGCAAATATATATCTTCTCTTGGAATGCCATTAAAACTATATATTTTGTATGAACTTGTATACTTTAGACTACATGATTCGATGAATTAAATAACAAATTGCTTTTGAATCAAACATGGATAGACCAACCAGGAAAGATATTGATGGAACCAGTTAAATTCACAGCACAATCGATAATACACAATTGATAATACTTGGTGCGTGATCATGAGCATGTACATGTCCATTGCAGTAATGTATATACAAGTTTTGAATATAGTAAATAAACGATAGTGTTAACTATGATATATCCTATCGAATTCAAATGGAGACCAGAACAATGCTTCATTTCACTGCCAGAACTGAGGCAATCTTGACTTGCCAAATCATTCTTGACTTTAGTTGGAGTCCCTTTCAAATTTATTCTCTTGGGTCTGGGGGACACACAACGCTGTGAGTACCGGTTGAGAAGTGACAAGTAGAGGGAATCCCCCTTAGTCAGACTTGGCCAATGTAATGATCGGTATCCCCCATTAGTTTCACGTCCCATTTGTCACACACCTTAAAACAACATAGGTCATGGCGGCAGGCACTGACTGGTCTACCCTATGTTACCTAAGTATTAGAATGGAGTGATGTAAGAAAAGTAGAAAAGTACTTTATGTAAATAATACTGTTGAAAAGTAAACTTGTACTTTATTTATGTGAAGTATATACACACAAAGACATAACCTGTTATAAACATATAAGCATTCTTTATTTGCACTGGTAGTAGCACTGATGCATTAATTGAATTTATTGTCTCTGAATAGTCTTTATGTACTCCAACCCTGCATTGAAGCCTACAGCAAAGTCGGTGGAGTACGTGTTCCCTTCAAACAAACACAGGCATATTGTGATAAATGAAACATCTTCGTGTGCATAAATAGGAATCCCAAATGTCTACTCCGTTTGCAGAAACGTTTCCAGATGGCAGTACTCTCTGTTAATGCGTTCAACATGTACATGTACAGATAATTACATAATGAGATATTGACATGGCCCCAGCTGGCAAACAAGAGCTTACTTCATCTATTCATATGAGGCAACAGCGTATTTTTGCGAACATCTGCAAAACAAATTTCAATGATCCATTAATATAGATTTCCACCTCTATTGTCAACGTTTACGTCAAAAGGTATTTGTTTCGTTGGAAAATTAAAACTGGTTATTCTCTACTATTGATTGTTGACATTTCTATGCTTGATTTCGACAAAAGTATCAGTTAATATTTTACAACATCTGGTGCCAGATGACACCAAAAAATAAGTTTATGCCGGAAGTGTGATACTGAGCGGGCCACACATTTCAGCACGAGGTAAACGAATGTGTTTTAAATAATATTTTATTCAGGAAACAATAGTTAGAATTAGTCACCCGAACAGACTAAATGTTTACATTTCCCGTTAAAATAACACATGTTTTAACCTAAAATTTGTTGATCAAACACATGTTTCTGTTTACCGTTATACTTGCCCATGTAACCTTAGTACACATGTAAAATGTATAAATGTTGTGTACAGTCATGTGTGGAATTGAATACAATATGGAAATAATTCACTTTTTCTATATCTGTCCAAAAACCATAATATCAGAAACACTATGTATTTCTACACACATGGGTATGATTTAAAAACGATATTACATGGCAGTAGTTTAGTTAGCAGTTCTACAAACATGACTATTCTTAAATCAGTTCACGATTTCATTGTCAAAAGCAAAAGATTCGAGTAGCTTAATTTTATGCATGTAGTAATGGAAAACTGCTATACCTTATTTCACAGACACCACTTGTATTGGCTTCACATATTTCATTTGTGCATTTAGTATGTTTATGTTAAGCACTATCTTACATATAATCTGATATATAACCAGCTGTTGTAAAGTTATTACCCGGAGAGGTATTTACATAAGCAAGTTTTGCTTGTTTACCGATCCAGATTTCTTTTGAAATAAAAATATGTTTAAACCATATGGAAATAAGACGAGACATTTCAAAACGATATACAATATAAGGTGTTGAAGATCTCCTATGGTTGACTATGAAATACAGTTTTTACACGTGCACATACCTTAGCTCCATAATAAATTATATGTTTCATATTATTTTGTTATCTTTAAATACCCATATTAAAATCAACCGACATCCCAGAAATACAATTGTCGTAGTTAAAATTATAAATCTACCCAATAGAATCCATATGGAGCCCAGAACAATGACTGATTTCAGGACCAGAACTTAGGCAATCTAGACTTGTCACATCATTCTTCACTTGTAGTCAGTTTCAAATTTATTCCCTAGGATCTGGGGACAGATAGACTAACATGCAGTCAATGGAAACATTTCTTTGAAATAAGCATATTCTTTTTCGAAAGAACCTTTCCTCTTCTACTGTTTTGGAATCAACTAAAGTTGACTTGCTTAGTTTCATCTAGACTTGCTTAGTCTTTTAGTAAAAAGAATACCTAAAAATGTAAATTCCAACGAACGATTCGTCTGTTTTCAAAAAGTGTTATTGTGATTTGATGTTCATAATATTGCTACGCTAGACAATGGCGACACAAAACACATGACAAGTAGTGCGGGTAGTGACTGGTATCTGATGGGAGCAAACAGGTGTGGAGTCACTGTCTCTGAATAAAATCCCCCCCCCCCCCCCTCCCCCCCCTCTCCCCGGCGAATTTATACCGGTACAGTTCCGCCCCTCTGGAAATAAACTCTCCCCCGCCCTGCGAAATAAAATCTCCCCTCAGAATATTCCCTCCCCCGGTCGTTTTATAAATACTTGTGTTTGGCTTGTGTTGGGTCCGACTTGTCTCGGACTGTCAAAATCCACTTAAAACACACAGATGTATCATCAAATGTGTTTACATCTATAGACAAGCCAAGCAAGCACTTCTGATAGAGACGATGTTGAGAATGTGGAGTGAAAAGGGCTTCACTTTGAGCACTGTGTTTTCTTTAACTAACTCAATATGAGACGATAAAGTGGTATATAGGTAGATATAATACTAGTCGTTAGGTATGAAGAATGTTTAGTACCTTTAGAAGTTCTAGGACAGTTATTAACACGTGTCGTGTCAGCCCTATGACATTCGCGATTGTCCACTTCGAGAAAACATCCTGTGTTGGTTTAACATGAATTTGTAAAGGTTAATTAGGGATGCCCAACACGTTAATTATTGAAAGACGAGTAGTCAAAACACTGTCATTTCCTGCCCAGGACATCACACTCCTACACGCTAATGTCGGTGAGAAACATTCTCATCGTTGAAGAAGTTTATGTTGTAAGCATTTAATTTTCTTTGATTTAATTTTTTAAATTATTTTGGAAGTAAAACCCATCATTTTACATTTGAGATATTTGAGCTGCTTTTAACTTACAGGTTTTATCAAATATTCTCGAGTCATTCAAGTTATCCTATGCACAGAACAGTGTCAGCTTTTTATAGCTGTTATCACTACAACGCAGAGTCTATTGGGCCAATAAACAGAATCTTCCATTGACTATGTTACCTTTCCAATATCTTGCCCAGAGTTTTGTCTCTCCCAATGTGTCAGCCAATAGCCCTGGCGTCTGTAGAGGTGTCACATCCTTCATGGCACATCTTCCCGATCCGTATTCGCTCTGCGTGGTCGGTGACAACTCTCAAGTCGCGAACTGAAAGTAGAAGACACTGTTATTAACTCTACTCTATTCTATTCTCATGACAGATTTTAGTGTACAGAGCCACTCATTTGTTCGGGAGAGACAGTTAAATAATATACTACTGCATAGCAAACATAACTTGCTGAATATACTGATTTGTAAAGATATGATTTCTGAATCGAGTTTCGTAGAATCAGTATGACATACAGAGTGTAATAATTTCTTTATTATCCATAATTTAAAAGCTATATTGTGGGGAATGAGTTACATATAGAGAGCCGCTGTCTTTCAACAAATGGGCAATGGTGGCATGGTCTTGCGTCATCATGTACTCCATATCACGCCATAATGCCCTGGCCGTGACTACAATACTATACACATGTCATTAATGGTAGACACGTCTGAAAGAACAATTTGTTTTTAAAATCGAAGCGGATGGAGCGAATCCAACGAAAAAGTTATTCATTTTGTGACCTTTAGCATTGAATAAAGCACATGGGAAGTTATCGACCTCACGCCAGATGTCGAGTGTAAGATAAGGGGAGGTAACTATCTCAACAACTAACGCAAAACTGGTGGAAATCCTACCTTCTGACGGGTTTCTAGCTATCTTGTGCTTATGCTTCGAATTTAGGATCTTGAAGTTAGAAGCCTTCCTTCTGAAGTTTGCCTTCAGTCATCTGATACCTGTACACCAACCTGGATATGTTCATGTGGAGAGGTAGGAACGGATCTCATACTTCATCTTATCAGAATATGCGTACAGCTCACTTATATTGGAGATTTAACGTGCGCTTTCCGACTGCAAGCGTATGTCGCACACAGGCCCGGCGAGGCCATTTAATGTGTTTCCAAAAAGGGGAAAAGTGAGTTTGTGCAACCCAGGAGGGGGCCTTAGGGGTTGCTTATATAGTAATTTTGAAATTTTGAGATTTGGAATGAATGCCAAGAGTGGGTGAAGGACGAACTAAGGGAGCTGTGTGTGTTGGCTGGTTGATAGTGGTAGTTTTTTTTTTTTTAGTACTTTTAGTACTTGATTTGGCTATTTGAGTTTGGGTATATATTTTGTCATTTTTTGTTGATTTTTTGTTTAGTGACACTTTTGATTTCGATTTTGAGCTGGGTAAGTTTAAGCTTATTTCTGGGAGTTTAAGGGATAACTTTGCTGCTTTATCTGCATTTTCATTTCCAAAGATTCCTACGTGGGCGGGGGTCCAAATGAACTCTATTTGTTTACCTGCCTTAGTTAAGTTGTTTGTGCTTTTGAGTATTTGATTTATTAGTTTGGGGCGGTTTTTAGTGTTTATATTTTTGAGGGCTTGTAGTCTAGTGAGTCGGTTAGGATGAGGATGTTTTGGTGTTTTTTAGATTGCTGATTGTGTAGTGCTGAGGCCATGCCCATGAGTTCGGCCATGAATATGGACTGGTTGTTTGGGAGTCGATAAGATAAGGGTAAGGGTGTTTTTGGTTGGTTGTGCGATGTGGACTCCAAAACCTGTTTGTTTTGAGATTGGATCTGAGGATCCGTCTGTGTATATGTGACACTAATTTGGCCAATTTTCGTGTATGTATGCTAGGTGGTGTGGTGGTTTAAGCGATGTTAGGATCGGTCTGTTTATTTAGCGTATCGGCTAGCGTTGTGTCTAGTTTTGGTATTTTAAGTTTTGGAGTGAAGATATTGGATGATTTATTGTTTTGTTTAAGATTATTTATTTTGTGTTCATTTAGGTAATTGGTTATTCTTTGGGAAATTGGAGTAAGTAGTCGATTTTTCCGGGCTAGGGCTTGGTTTGTAGGGCTAATATTATTTTTTATTAAGTTTTCGATTAGAGGGTTTGATTTGGACGTCAAAGTTTAGAAGTTTAGGGTAAGTTGTTCCATCCGTAGTTTAAGTGGCATTTCTCCTGTTAAGGCCTAGAGTGAGGTTGAGGAGGTGCCATGTTGAGTTCGTGTAATAAGTTTTAGGGCCTGATACTGGACTGAGTCTAGTTTTGTGATGAGAGAGTTGTTTAGGGTGTCGTAAATGGCACTGCCATAGTCTAGTTTGGATCTAATTAGTGAAATATAGAGTGAGAGGAACTACAAACAGGCCACACCAAACTAAATAATCACCGTAAAATAGCTAATCTACACACAACAGGAAACTGCCCACATTGCAAACAACAAGAAACACCAGAACACGTACTCATTCACTGCACACACTACCAAACACATCCAACAACACTACAGACCACCCTAAATCTTAAAACCGCACTTACACTAGAATCAATCCTTAATCAACAAAATTATTAGAAAAATTCAAAGCCTTAGGCAAATACATAATTAAAACAGGACTAATTAGTCGCATTTAAACCCCAAATGGTTGAAAAATGTATATATCTAATACAAGGTGATTATGTCCCTCTGCTAGTCAAACTCTCAAACTATATTTAAAACTCTCTGAGTTTATTTTGACTTGCATTTATTATGTGGTCATATATGTTGAAATGATTGTACTTGCATCACCCTTGCGAGCTACAAGTCGGATAACCCAGAACCTCTTCCATTCAAGAAATGATGGTACAAGTGTCATCAGACTTGAAGGTGTTTATTCTGTAGATGGAGGTTCTCATAAAGGGTAAAAGGCTGTAGCAAATGCAAACACAAATGATTACTTAACCTGGTTGCTAGTATATAATATCATGTGTTTAACAAAAAGTGTCCTCATTTTAGGATAATTATGGTAGTTTGCTTTACAAAAATAAATAAATCTCTGGATAAGATTCTTCATGCTACCGGTAGGGCAGGACATGCTCACCCTTTTCGCGAACACCTCGTGTCATCACTGATTTTCAGTGATCCATTCATACACATGTAATTTTCACCGCTGTTTTTGCCTTTTACGCCCATTGGAAACTCTTTTGGCATATAATCGTTGACATTTTATATTTATATTTACACATTGTGTGATAATTTGTCTTTTGAATACAAGCAGTTATTTGAAACCTGAAATATTTTGAAATGGCCGTTTGTGTTTTTGTTTTTTTTGTTATTATTTAATGCCGCTCTCAGCAATATTCCAGCTATACGACTGCAGTATGTAAATAATGAAGTCCTGTCTTGACAATCCAGTGATAGACATCATGAGCATCGATCCATGCAATTGGGATCGATGACATACATCAAGCAAGGCAGCGAGCCTGACCACCCGATCCCGTTAGTCACTCTTTACGGCATGCTTGAGTTGCTGAAGACATATTCTACCACGGATCTTCACGGGTCGACCGTTTGTGCAACGTGGGCTAATTGTTTGGGAGGAATATAAAAACATCAGATCCGTTAACAAGATGACAGAATGTCTTGTACTAATGACTGTCACCAATAGAACAAAATGCAATTTTTAATGCATAACTTGTATATTGAGAAATACCATGTAGTTTGGGCCACGGTTTTATTCCGAAAATTGTGAATATCAGTATTTCGAAGTATTTTATCTTCTTCGGTGATTCAGCCGTCAAATGATGCTGTTTCAATTAGAGGTTGGTATTGTGATTTGAAACCTCTGAAAATTCTTGATGTGCATTGGTCAAAGTCAGAGTAAGAATACCACAAAATACACGAAGCATGTCGTATAAAGTTAATGATTAGTTTTACACAGTTAATGGTCTTTTATGTTTGCATATAAGGCAATAAGCAAACAATCGGTTTTGTCAGTCATGAGAGTATCTTTTCTACTAGGCATTCTGTTTTGCGTATACATTGCACTTCGTCTCTTGCTCAAAAGTTGTTTGACCAGGGTTACACCATCCAGGACCGTAGTATAGCTTTCACAATAGTTACAACCTTGTGTGTCTACATTGCACTTTGTGTCTTGCTCAAAAGTTGTTTGACCAGGGTTACACCATCCAGGGCCGTAGTAAAGCTTTCACTATAGTTACAACCTTGTGTGTCTACATTGCACTTTGTGTCTTGCTCAAAAGTTGTTTGACAAGGGTTACACCATCCAGGGCCGTAGTAAAGCTTTCACAATAGTTACAGCCTTGTGTGTCTACATTGCACTTCGTTTCTTGCTCAAAAGTTGTTTGACCAGGGTTACACCATCCAGGGCCGTAGTAAAGCTTTCACTATAGTTACAACCTTTTGTGTCTACATTGCACTTCGTCTCCTGCTCAAAAGTTGTTTGACCAGGGTTACACCATCCAGGGCCGTAGTAAAGCTTTCACTATAGTTACAGCCTTGTGTGTCTACATTGCACTTCGTCTCTTGCTCAAAAGTTGTTTGACCAGGGTTACACCATCCAGGGCCGTAGTAAAGCTTTCACTATAGTTACAGCCTTTTGTGTCTACATTGCACCTCGTCTCTTGCTTCGTATCTTTTCTACTACGCATGCTGTTCAAACTATGTGCTATAAGAAAGCTGTTCAATGTTAATTTTCATATATAACATGTCAAAACAATGAATATAAGTTTCGTTTTGTTTTGTTTCAGCCATGGCTTCATACAAGAAGATATTCGTTATGATGTTATTGATAGCATCGTTTGTAACTCTTGTTACGTACATGGGCGGCCCTCGCGTTATGACTTTTGACATGCTCAGCAACATGTCAAGTCATATGTTCCAAATCTATCCGCCAGCAATCGGCATATCGGTTTATCCTTTACCTAAAAACATCACACCATTCGATCAACATTCGAGTATCTTATCGCATTTGTTGACAGGACACTGGAAAACACGTCCTTTGACAAAAAGGGAAGATGAAGATATTTTGAACTTTCTGTCTGACGTGAATGTCCGATACACCCTACCTAAGAATTATCAAAGGATTGATGGCCTCTGTGGAAATGTTACCCACACCGGATCTAAAACTGCTGAGTGGATAAGAGCCTTGTGTGATCCTAAAGGAACAACCCCGTGCTGCTTCAACAATAAATGTGCCATGAAGTCTGTGGAGGAATGTGTGTGTCCTGATTGCTACGACATGAGGCAGCAGAAACATGCTGAATATTCCACCTGGACTCCTTCAGAACCAAGACACGGCTACAAGGAACACAGCCCCCAAGAAGCTTGCAGCATCCTCACTGGTAGCACCTTTCTGTTTGTTGGGGATTCTCTGGTTCGTCATGTATATACTGCTATGGTGCTGCTTGTTACGGGGAATATGAAAGATGGAGCCATGAATGAAAATGTACCACAGAGTAAGTTCAAATGATTCATTGTGTGAGATCTTGAGGTTTGAACTTGCTTGGTTTTGTTTTATGTATATCTCCGCATTCAGCAATATACCAGCTATATGACGGTGGTCTATAAATATTCGAGTCTGGACCAGACAATCCAGTGATTGATATCTTGAGCATCAATCCACGCAAATGGGATCGATGGCATGCATCAACCAAGTCAGCGAGACTGACCACACGATCCCGTTAGTCTCGCATAAACATATACATGTACATAGCTCCCCGGCTGCGTCATACAAAAAGACGTTAAAAGATGGTACTTGTTGTTACCCTGTCTGGCGCTCGGCATTAGGGGCTTACAGAAGGACTGGTCGGCTCTGAGTATGTATACTGTGTCTGAGTGGAGTATTCATGTTAAACTGCGGCATGGTATCTCAGTGTGCTAGCACTATAAATCGGCATCAGTCCAGACTAGTACAAGCAGCCACACACACGTGCATGCACATCGCTATATAAGTGCAATAATCTTGGACGCGACGTTAAACCCCATTTCACCTCCCCTCACCCATAGCAAAGTTGAAGGAAAAGAAGGAAACATACGATTAGATGAAACTATATCACTAAGGATATCAATGAAACACGTCAGAGGAAAATGCTATTTTTCTGAATTTTCTGAATATATTATTTTCATACTCACACATCTATGAATACTTTCCTATATGCACATAGACGTCAAACGCTTAATGGATAAAATATGATTTGATCATTATTTGAAATAAACATATTCGAGATAATTCTTTTGGAATACCGTGCACGAAAACAAACGTATCAATGTCAGTTGTTTAACGACCGATTCAGTTGTGTTCAGAAGCAGCTGTTGTATTAACCGCTCCATTGATAATATAAACATTTTTAATGTTGATCCTTTGTCTTGACTTGTTGATCTTGTGTTTCAGATGTTAAAAAGGTGTGTAGCGGAATGTATATGTTCACAGAAAAATTGTGCCGACTGCATCTGAAGTATCAGCTTCGTGCCTGCAATGGCACAGCTAACCTGGAACTGAAGTACTTCTTCTCTGCAACATTCGGCCCGCACTTGAAACAAAGAGTCGCAAATATAAATAGCAAGTCATTACTTTTCGTAGGTATAGGTCCACACAATTTTTTTAACCATAAAGAAGTTCAAGAGAAGTTTCTGTTACCAACACTGTCCTACATGCGCAACAATACGAGACCTTGGCCAAAAGTACTGTGGGCAGCGAGTCATGCTCCGGGTGCATTGAAGTCCCCGAAAGTATTGGCCCAGTCGTACGACAGCGTTAAACGCTACAATGGCAACATGGAGAGTTTCCTGCGAGCTTGGAAAGTTCCTATTTTCGATACCTTTAACATGACGGATGGAATGACGAGCTTTGATGGTTCGCATTATGGACTTGGGATGAATGTAGTGAAAGCGAATGTAATATTGAGTTACCTAAATGAATTGAAAAATAAAGGATTGTGGTGAAACCTCTTGTTGGTGTCTATTATTTAGTTTTAGTTTTGTTCGGCCATAAAAAAGAATAAGAAGATCCTTGATATATTTTTATGGATTAAAGTCTAAAATCATATACATACCAGAGATCATAATTTCAGGCACTTGTTCCGTTAAACTTGTTCCATTAATATATTATATTTCAAGTAGATTCATGGTGCTGACAAACCTAGAATCAGGGCAAACTTGAATTAGAACCCACGATCATAAGTTTCTCAGGCGGGCCTGATGGCCGCAAGTCTGCACGGCGAATTCTGATACGTAACATGATAAATGATTCTCAACCTTTGGAACGTTAATTTCACATACATGTACTTATGAAAAAGTATATGATATGTTCGAATTCAAGTCGGCCCTGATTCTAAGTTTGACAGCACCATACTCATGCTTATGGGTTTACCTAGTGGTTAAAGCGTTCCCTCGTCATGGGAACAATGTGTGAAGCTAATTTCTGGTGTCACCCGCCATGATATTGCATGAATATTGTTTAAAGCGGCGTAAAATCACTCACTCACTCATGAGTTTCACCAAAGTAGTTAACCTCTAGGACCCGCTTCACCTCGGGACATTCGCCCACATCAAGACATGACGTGATTCAGGACATAACTGAAACTGTTCGAAGTGACGTTAAATCAAACTCGCCCACCATTGGTGAGCTGAGAAGAAAAGGTATGGAAAAAGACACTGAAAGAATGGCGTCTTTTGTCATCTGAAAGTATCCGATCGTTAAACCTCCAATCATTACGGATGTTGTCGAGGCATATGCAAAAGGGATATACCAAAAGAAAAGATGAATGTGTTGAATGTCTAGTGGTAGAGCGTCCGCCCGGAAAGTGGATGATGCGGGGTTGGGTCCCGGCCGCGTCATACCAAAAGATGTTAAAAGATAGTACTTGTTGTTACCCTGTCTGGCGCTTGGCATTAAGGTCGGCTCGGAGTCAGAATACTGTGTCTGAGTGGGATATTCATGTTATATGGGATATCTCAGTGGGCTAGCACTATAAAATCGGCAAAAGACAGACAGACAGACAGACAGACAGACAGCCACACACAAAAGCACGCACGCACGCACGCACGCACGCACGCACGCACGCACGCACACACACACACACACACACACACACACGCACACACACACAAATATATATATATATATACTGTCATTGTAACAGAATCTTTACCAGGGGTATGGGAGACAACTCTGCTTGTCTTGTTTACATAGTGATTTGAAGTTCGCTTCAATTGTGCTCAATGTTATAATTCTTCTCACTGTGATGTTTTCCACTGAAAATCCATTTGTTATAATTCATGTGTAATTTACTGGTATCTGTAATTGATAATAGTACACTCATTGTTCTGTAGTACATCTCCAAGTCTAACACTTGATATTTCAAGTACAGTTTCTGTTAAACTCATTTCCAAGCACGTGTTCCTTGAAGTAAAATTACTATTCGTGGATTGTAAATATGAATATTATATTTTAATGATAGGATTTATTATTTTCCTGTTCATCGAAAGTTAATACTGATCATGTGTCAGATAGATGTTGAGAACAGAGAGAATTTAACAGGTAAATAGATACCATATTGTAACGATTGAGCTGGACGTTATATCCGTAGCGCCACGCCAAGTTTTAAACTTGACAGCAATACATTTTTGCCAGCCATGTTTTTACGAATACGGAAATAATGACCCGAATTCCTCATTGTGTTTTCAGTCAATATAAGTTATTGATGAGCTGAGTAACATTTGGTTTAGTGTGCCAGGATCATAAGATCATAAGAGGAGCGGGCCCTATATTTGGACTGAGGCGGACTAAGGCGGATCCAACTGGTTGAAATTCTGGAAAGACTGGGAATTGCAGATATATAAACGGAAAACAAGGGTAAATTGTTGCCCACACCAGGGTCCGTCATCGCGCAATGTAAAGTAGAAACCAAGCCTGAGAGAGTGAGTGAGTATGGTTTAACGCCGCTTTTAGCAATATTCGAGCAATATCACGGCTGGGGACCCCAGAAATGGGCTTCACACATTGTACCCATGTCGGGAATCGAACCCGGGTCTTCAGCTTGACGAGAGAACGCTTTAACCATTAGGCTACCCGACCGCCCAAAACCAAGCCTGAAGTAACACAAACAGGTGCGCCAAATCCCCCACTTCAAGCTACCCTGAGAAAAAAATGTTAAGGCGCATTGCCTGATCAATGGAAAACTTGGTATACGTTTCATCAACCTTTTCCGATAGATTGACTCCGGAAAGAAACTCGGCTATTCAGGCCTTGAAATCATCGAAGGAGTAATCAGAGCTATCGGCACAACAGATTCATTCCGGGAGTACCTTGAAGGGAATAGTAATATTCCAGTAACATCAGAGCGGGGGACACCAGAAATGGGCTTCACACATTGTAGCCATGTGGGTAATGGAACCAGGTCTTCGGCACGACGGGCGAACGCTTTTACCACTAGGCTTTCCCACCGCCCCTAAAGTCACAGCAATAACCCGAATCTATTGATTCCAAAAGAATGAACTCGTCCCTTCGGCGAATTGTTTGTGATTGAATGTTGATATATACTGGATAATCGGATTGATTGCTGCTTGGACACTGTCCCATCATTACACTACCCCTGCTATGTTGTGTATGTCAAAGAACGAAATGCCCTCAAAAACTGCTCACTGACCGAAATAGTTTGCTTAGTTTACTTACGTAATTAGTGAATTGCACTGTCCACTCAGGCACTAACTTGTTACGATATTTCACTAATCAGTTAGTAAATATTTGCTAATTAGACTAGTACATGTGGCCTATCATTGACTAGGGCAGTTTACTAATCAGTTAGTAGACATTACTATTCAAATAATCTTCTTCTCATAATTTACTAACAGCAATAGTATATTTACAAAGCTTGTATGTTTTACTACACTTTAATAAAGGCTCGTTCCTTTGTCATTTTGCAATCCCTGTTGACACCTGCTGAATACAATTGGCAAACAAAACAGAAGAAAACATGAAAAATTCAGGTGAAAGATAACAAAAAACGATTTTTCAGTTGCATTTTACGTTTACTTATACAATGCTACGTAAACATTCTTCATTAAGTACATGCTGTAAAGTTTTTGTGATTTCATGAATAAAAACAAATTTATGGCGTCAATCGCTCCTTTCCTTAAAAATAATAGAGTTGAGACCTGGTACAAGGATATTCCCCTACTTAAAACACATCCCCACTTTCACACTTTGACCAAACATTGTCTCGTGGAAAATTATTTGCTTAATTCAACAGAACTCTTTGTCGGCTGTATTTATTCTGTGTGAGTCGCCCTTGCGTGATTTACGAGGAATACGTTTTCTGCCGCTGTTGCACGTGCACCAAGATCCCTCGTGAACTGATATTTAAAATGCATTATACACGGCTCATCATAATTTCGTGGGGTCCTTTTGTTTGTTTGTTGTATAACGCCGCACTCAGCAATATTCAAGCTGTATGACGGTTGTCTGTAAATAATCAAGTTGGGACCAGACAATCCAGTGATTAATATCATGAGCATCGATCCACTCAACTGAGAAGCGATGAAATGCATCACCCGAGTCAGCGAGCCTGACCACACGATCCCGTTAGTCTCATATAAACATATACATGTACATATATCCCCGGCTGCGTCATACAAAAAGACGTTAAAAGATGGTACTTGTTGTTACCCTGTCTGGCGCTCGGCATTAGGGGCTAACAGAAGGACTGGTCGGCTCGGAGTCTGTATACTGTGTCTGAGCGGAGTATTCCACATAGTCACCATTCCCGGCAAACATCGGTTGCTGAAGACCTATTCTTCCCCGGATCTTCCCGGGTCTCGTGGGGTCCTGAAGTAATATTTCATCAATCGCTTATAATTAAATGCTGACGGGGATTATAGGATAGATTGAGACCTGAATCTATTTGCTTTAAATATGATCATTGACGTAGTAGCCTGCTGTAACAACATTATAAACATAATATTTTTTGCTTTTAAGGCTTTTACGGGGGGCCTCTGCTCCATTATTTTTAGGGAATGGAGAGTTACTCGGACATTCCCCTTCTGCATGGGATACCCCTTCTCTCCACCACTGCCACGTGCAATCAACCAGGCAGGATATATTGTAAATAAGCTGTTTACGAACCATCTGCCCCTGTCACTCAATAACTTTGTACAATTCTCTGGACTGTTTTCTCATTTTGGCCGATTCACTTACTGTGTACCTTTGGTATAAAACCCAACTAAACGCTTATAGCTGTGTTCCCTATGTAGCAATGTTCCAGGTTACAACTCCCACCCACCAGATCATGTTTCATGTTGACAGTGCCTGACATGAATAACCGGTGTAGAGCCAGGAAAATATGTGTGGCTATTTTCGCTTGGTGATCTCGTCATATATCATTTTGTTGCTGCATGTGCATTAACACGGAACAGCATGTCACCACTTTGTCACGTCAGCGAAGTTGTAAGATGAATGGGACAGTAAACAACATTTACACCCTGATCTTTGATCCACAGATGTCCCGTCAAGTTTCAGGATCTAGAATTCAAAGTTGACGTAAACAATTCGTTGCACATGATGCAGAACGGTAACGTCATTTGTCATGACGCATATCCTATTTGCCAGGGATGTTTTTCTCCCCCGTTGAATTCTTTGCAAGCAGTAGAATGTTCTAGCTGCTGTGTGTCTTTTCAAATGGAAACGTTGAGTGTGTTGTTTGTGATTTTTCTCCGACCTTCTCATGGCTTTACATCGTACAGAAGTTCTTATACGTACAATGCAGAGCCGCGTTTGCGTCTGTGTACGGCGGGGTCGGTGTCGAAGTCGTCCTTCGGATACAACATGTACGCATCGAATGGTATGTAAACCGCAAGAGGTTCTTTTGACAATCTTTGATGTATTTTTAACCATTTATTTCACAAAAAGTAAATCGGTTTAGAAAGGAGTTTACAGTATCATTTATCCTTTGAATCTGTATGTTGTTACATTTATGAGTTTACAAACACTAAGGTGTCTTTACCGCTGTTGGGTAGGGCCCAGCCAAAGGTAAGGTTTGATGGTATTCCAAGGTAAGTATCTGGTTTGGGAACAAGGGGTATAAAAAAAATCCACTGTCGAAACATCTGACAGAGTTTAAGAAGGTCATGGCAGAATCAGCAATAGCCTTAAAAAGCATGTTATGAAGGCGTGAAACGTTGCTATGTATTTGTACCAAGTGGGGATTAGATAGTAAAAGAGGATATAGCATCACGTTCCCAGTTACCAACGTTGTCAGAGACGATGGGTCGGGTATCCAACTCGGCTTAGTTGATTCCGTGTCATTGTGTTCAGATGCTCTGGGACGATGCCCATGATTAGAATCACTGGTTTGTCTGGACCAGACTCCACTATTTACAGGCCGCCATGGTAGGCTAGATAGAATATTGCAATAGTACGGCTTCAAATAAGGCAACAAAAACAACATGTAGTAAAATATAGAGTTGATGGACATTATTTCATATAATACTTCATAGTTCAAAAGAAAGCTTGAGGTACCGGTAGACACTTTTGTAGAAATAAATAAAGTAAAAGGCAATAAATAGTACTTTCAAATGTCATATGAATGATCTCGGGACATAAGTCTGGCCAGTTCAGTTGAAATGTTGAACAAACACTAGACAAGATCCTAGTAGTTGACATAGAGAAACATATTCTCCATATATATTGGGTATTTTGGTAATCTAATTCGTTAAATCCATTTTATAAATCAAAATACCCTGTGTTTTAGCTGGTGACAAGGTAATATCAGTAATCGACTGAGTATGTTGAAATACCATGGATATATCTACAGACATTCAATATTCAATGACATCACTTTACTATAATGCCAACGTGGTTATTTTTCCATTTTGTCTAATGTACAAAAGGTGGCATTATCCCCGCGTTGTTCTGTATTGGTTGGTTTGTTTTGTTGTTTAACGCCGCACTCAGCAATATTCCAGCTATATGACGGCGGTCTGTAAATAATCGACCAGACAATCCAGTGATTAATATCATGAGCATCGATCCACGCAATTGGGATGGATGACATGCATCAACCAAGTCAGCGAGGCTGACCACCCGATCCCGTTAGTCGCCTTTTACGACAAGCATAGTCACCTTTTACTCGTTGTACTGTAAGTTATACTTACCAATGTTTATGTATCGCAGAATAGTCAGTTGATGGAACTATTGGCAGTGGACAACATACAACCCTGTTCACGTACCTTTTCTGCACGTAAAGTTGCACATGTAAATAAAAGCATAAGTATGAAATAAACAAATTCCAAAAGGGAGAGATTTCTCATTTCTTCTTTGTACTTATCTGACAATAGGATTGGCGCAAGAAGGATTGTTTGGATTAAACCGACATCAAAGGCGTGGTTGAATGATATTGTAAAGGAACTTTCCGCAGAGTGACCAGAGAATTCCGCAGAGTGACCAGAGAATTCCGCAGAGTGACCAGAGACAAGTTTTACTTCCTTTATCATAAGCTTTAAAGTCCTTATCCAAAGAGTCGTCATGTCAGTCAGGGCGTTAGGGTAGCCTTGTGGTTAAAGCGTTCGCTCGTCACGCCGAAGACCCGGATTCGATTCACCACATGGTAACAATGTGTGAAAAACATTTCTGGTGTCACCCGCCGTGATATTGCTGGAATAGTGCTAAAAGCGGCGTAAAACCATACTCGCTCACTCACTCAACACGTAAACCCGTGAAACAGAAAGATGAAGTTCATATAGCAATACATTTTGCTGGTTTCGCCTGCTGAGTCTCGGAATGTGGGAAACCTATTTTCACAAGTTTGCACAAGATGATCTTGTCGTCTTCCGAAACCTTAAATTGCTGTACACTATTTGATAATGATCCATAATACTGACGGATTCGCACACTCGACTGTGCTTTTGGCAGATACTATTCATGGATATGGAAAGGCTTTTGTCGCTTTTATTTCTCTAGCAGGCATTCTCAGTGAACCAATTTAATTCTCAAAGTGGATCATTTGTGGATAGACAAAGTTAAGAAAATTCAAGATATGAGACAAAGTTGAATTTAATGGAACAATTTGATATATAAATGTGAGAACACTATGACCAACGGAATATCAGCCGTAATACACCAATAAGTCTGATATCGCGACATGTTGTTGATATCGAAAGTGACCTTATCTATATTATATAATAAATTATTCATATCAGTTTTATTAAAACTTCATCCACGTCCACAGAGAAGGGAAAATAGAATCATGCGATTTATATAAATTCCCGATTAGTATGGGGTATTCACATATATGCCTTGTTCAAAGTATTGAATATATATCAGTTGTACATATTGACAGGTCCATGATGTCAATCACTGGATTGTCTGGTCCAAACTCGATTATGTACTGACCGCCGTCATACAGCAGGAATATTGCTAAGTACGGCTTTAAACAACAAACAGACACGCAAAAACATATTGACAGTCAAGCACTTATAATTATGCCTCGTTACTTGTTCATATAAAATCAGATTATGTAGTATTTACCTATGAAATTTGATGATGAACAATTTTGTTCCTTTTTTCAGAAGAGTCAGGTCAGAGTGACAGAGAAGGGACAGTTTTGTGTGTGTGTAAAGAGATTGCAGAAAGCAAATTCTGTCAAATGTTTTCGATATAAGTAATACCTATATCGACAAAAGCATGTATGAATAGTTATATGATACACACTCAAAATGGGCTAATTATGCTAATATTGCAGGTCCACTGCGGTGGCACCGGATCTCAACCTGCTGTGGGGGAGCGAAGCAGTCTCCCGTACCTCTGAGTACCCGAGGCGCAGCGTGTGGTCAGCCCTACACTCTCACATACAGTCAGTCTCAGGCTGCAAGTGTATCGTCAGTCACATATAACAATGGTAGGTTTTCAGTTTGGTGTTAGCTGAATATATAAGTTACCTCTAGCCATATAGATCGACACGTCCATACCACGAACAACATGCTGAACGTGTGTTTGCAATAAAATAGAATAACAGAATGTTAACGTTCAGGAATACAGATGCGCCGACCACAGACAATCTCCAGTCATACAAAACACCAGTGTGATTAACTGATGAGGACATCATATTTGATGTCAAATGACTTGTACTCATCTCAGATTGTTACGCCATCATTTCTGTAGGTTCCCCTGCAACAATGGTGTCCAAGACCAATATCAGAAACGTCTGCTGAGATCTGATGGTTGTTTTAAAATAAATACGAGTTAAGGTTAGCACAGATTAACACGACTGTGCAGCTTATGGTTTGTTATCAAGTACCAAAGGTTGGAACAAGTGACATTCATATTTGATGCGATAGAGAGCTGTGATTCGAACCGAGTGCGAAATCTTGAATAAGGACCAACATGGCATGTGTCATTCCTTGTCTATATGTATGGAGGGTGTGATTATTTTTTATACGGCTATATTGTGTTGTACACGCTATCATCGAGTTCATGTTCAAGACCATAAATCATGTTTAAGTGACAAGTGCACATTCGGATTTATATTTCTTGAAACTCGATTCGTCAGTGTTTCAGAAGAGCACATTTTATAGTGTTTTCAGGCTTATAAAAGGGATACGACCTATTTCGAACCAGGGACTATTTTGTGGCAGAAGTATTAGTACAAAGATACGGAACGCAAGACAGGGACATGTTCTCTTTCAATACCAATTCAATGTCTCCTACATATCCACAGGACAAACAGCTACAATGACCTTCCCGAAAAGGAGACTCTCTCTCAGTGACGTACCCCGTCGTCAGGGCTGCACGTTCCTCCTGGGGGAGATACACTACCATGCTGGCATCACAGGGGACACAGGCTCCGAACACTGGCTGGAACACACAGGATACGGGGCCGAGGTAGGTAGAGTGGGTGAACCTAGGTCAGAGATAGGCGAACGACAAAATCGGGCGGATGCAATGAGTCACATGTGGCATCAGGAACTACTTTACTAAAGGTTGCTTCTGGAGTGTTACAAGCTGGAAGTTCTTGTATACCTCGAGAATGAATATGGAGGAAAGGCCTAGGTATTGACATGGAATCTCAGTCTCTGAATTTAAAGTCCCAGGACCTGCCTAGTAACGGATTATTTTGATATACATTGAGGCCATTCTTTATAATGATGATATTCCCCTATTGGTGGAATTCACAAGGCTATCCCTAACTTAAACTTGATTTGTTTTTTGTGCAGCGTAAATCTGTTCAGAGAGGGCTTCCTAAGGTTGTATAACCTGTACATCTCTCCCGTTCACAATGTCAATAAACTATACAAAACAACGATGCCCAGAAACCCTTGCGGATGATGTCCTATGGCACATTCTTCCACACCCTTGCTCAAAACGATCGCCCAATTCAGCCAATGCTATGGGACCCATCCACTCTCTAATCATAAAACGGGACCTGAGCAGCGAGTAAACATTGTCCAGAAGCAGGTTGAATGCATCTAGTGAATTGTTACTTACCATGTTGGTGGAAGAAGGATACAGCCCATACTGCCTGTAAACAGCTATGGGGAACAAATAGAGAGACATAAATGTCAATAATTTAGTATTGACGTGGCAGATGAATGTTGAGATATGAGCAGGTAGGGCACATCAGGACACTATTCATATTAGCTGAAAACAGCTAAATGCTGAAGTGGATATGCTGTAGAGATCTATATATGTGAATTGTTAATGTAGACTGGAAAAACCCACTGAATTATTAAAAGAAAGATAATAATGTTAATGTGTACAGAAATTTAATATGTATTATGGAATAAATGTTATGTTAATGTATATGTAATAACCCTAAAACAAATGATCTAGTTGTTATAATAAAGAATTTATAGTTCCTTATTTTCGTGAGGATTACACTGCTATGTTGTCGCTGTTTCAGGTCCATCTGGTGCACTACAACAGGAAGTATAGCGGTATAGTGGAGGCGACGTCAAAACCGGATGGACTTGCCGTTATTGCTATCCTTATACAGGCGAGCAGCACGTTCCATGTTGTATTTTCATTTTGTAAACCACATTTTTTAGATTACTGTAAGAAAGTGGTGTAGTATCCCTGTCTCATGTTTTGGATGACATCATGCCTGATAACTGTAAAGATTGATCCACTCTATGGGGAAAAACAAGGAAAAGGTATATAAGGGTCCTTTTTGTGGTAATAGCCAGTACCTATTTGGCAAGTTATCGCGTTTGTTGTTTTAGAAAGCAAGAACATCACCAAACAGCGAGTTAAGAAGATATGTCCGCTTGGTGTCGAGGTTAAAGGCAAACGGTACAGTGTTTATGTTACGTGCGAACCAAACCAACTCAGAATATGAAATATCACTGTCTATAAGTGTATCAAAGAAGATATGCTTTACACTTTATTTGTTTGTCTGTTTGTTGTGTTACACCGCACTCAGCAATATTCCAGCAAAATGACGGTGATCTGTAAATGATAGAGGCTGGACCAGACAATACAGTGATTGTCATCACGAGCATCAATCCACGCAATTGCGATGCGATGACATACATTATGCAGCAAGCCTGATCACCCGATCCCATTAGTCGCATCTTACGACAAGCATAGTCGCTTTTTACGGCATGTTTGGGTTGCTGAAAACCTATTCTTCCCCGGATCTTCACAGGTCGCTTCCATTGTACTACACAAACTACTTGATATAACTGTATTGCCCAGCCCTATATTGTGTTTCATTGTAATTACCACATACAATATTGTTTACAACACATGTAATGTTTCTATGTTTGTAGCGTCCTATACATGGTATATGTGTTATGATGTATATTCCCTCCTACAGATGCGAAACTCAGGACAACTATAAGGCCCCTCCTGCTGCTCCCCCACAGTAAAGAGTTCTTCATATATGAGGGTTCGCTCACGTCTCCGCCATGCTCGGAGTCAGTTCTGTGGGTCGTTATGAGGCAACCATTACAGCTGAGTTCACGAGGGGTATGTCATGGAACGTCCGCCTATTGATCTGTATTTGATGTTCATAGCATACATGTAGAAACGAGAAGCTTTTTATATCGTAACCAAGAAATGATAAATGAGACATTTTCTCTTGATGTCCCTTATACCAAGCCGTGACTACTAAGAAATATTACTGGGCTTAAAATTCTTTGCAAGTATATATCCAGAGGTAATATGGAACAGTACTACAGATTCTGCTGTATGTATACCTGAGATGAAATACCTGCTTTCAGCAACTTTCAGGCTGTGTAGTCCGCTACTAGCATAACTAAAATTGTTCAAAGGAGCCATCTTTCCCTACGGATTCCGCTTCCAGTACATTCTTGCTATTTTATATGGATCATTTGTAGGATATCAGAATGAGAGAGTGAGTGATTTTTTTCTAACGCTGTCGTCAGCATTATTTTAGCTATATGACGACAGCCTGTAAATAACTGAGTCAGTGGCTGCAAGTAACGATCACTTATAAGACACGGTGACACCATCAAACTGGCGAGCCTGACCAGACTGTCTTCTTCAGGCAACACTTCCGACAAGCGTAGGGAACTGCGGACCTATCCTTCCCCGAAATCCTGACAGCTACATGTACCAAAATATTCATTTATGTACGGTAGCAGTTTGTAATCCATGGTATCTGTTCCACGGCGACGTGTGGAGCATCTACATGCTATGTAACGTATTAATAGTATTCATTATATCTGAAACGACTATGCAAGGCATATTCAATGTAAGAACACGAGACTATTATGTCTCATTATCGTGATTATTTCAGGCAGCAACTTCTTAACAGTACTACCTAACCCACCCTACCCCTTTTCTTTATAGCTGCAGATGCTGAGGAACCTTCCAAGAAAAGGTGGGCGGGTGTTGGCGACATATACAAACGTCCGCCCCGAACAAGAACTTAACAACAGGCTTGTGGAAACCAATTTCCCTTGTTCAGACAACCTCGATGCCTTTAATACACCGAACATATAACGGCTGTTTGTTTGACAGAACATGGAGGACATTTATAGAAGATTGGAAAATATCACGAATATGTGTGTGTTAAAGAGTTTTGCCGCTTTTATTTATGTATATATGTCTATACATTTGGTTGACATTTCCAAATTTGACGCCTCAGTGACACAAATTATATCCTTTGCAATTCCCTATGTGTACCTTATGTTCCTGTCTTTTGTAATTGAACAACTGACTTGCCTTTGCATGTATTTGTGACAGTTGCCTCCAGTGAGGAAGGATATGTTCACCTTCTCGTGAACACCATGAACATGTGTTTGTTGCTTTAATTTATGAAAAAAGTTGATTACATTACATTACATGAGATTGATTATGTTGTGTAAGTTTTACATCTATTTATATGTTTGAATAGGATATTGAAATACTTATATATATTCCATGCCATACATACTCTTAACTTCCCGTGAAGAACAGGGTCATCAGCAACCCATGCTTGTAAGAGACATCTAACGGGATCAGGTGGTCAGGCTCTCAAAACTTGGTTGATGCATCGTATCCCAATCGTGTAGATGGATGCTCAAAATATCATTCACTGGATTGCCTGGTCCAAACTCGATTACTGACAAAATCGCCATCATATTGCCGAGTGCAGCGTTAAACAACAAACAAACAACAAACATGATGAAATGATATATCAGGTATTTATGTTTTAATTGCTATTTAATATTTTTGTAGCTACAATGAAATCCCGTTATAGTTTTTGAACATTCAACGTAATAGTTTTGCTGAATGACACCTCAGTATGTTATGTGGTTTATAAGCCGGCTCCATTGTGAACAAAATGTCATCTTCAGTTGTTGAACCATAGCGTTAATCACTGTTTGATTGTCCACTGCTCTCAGTGGTGTTTTCTGTACTGTACACGTTTTCTTACTGATACCCAAGGGGATTCTAAAGAACAATCCTTGTAACCTGTTTTGTTTTCTTTCCTACCATGACGCACCGAAGACCCAATTTTTCCCTTAGCCGGATACAATGTGTAAAGTCCATATTTGGTGCCCCCTTGGGAACCCATGGAAGATAAGAATGTGTCCTCAGCACCCCATTGCTGGTCGTAAAAGACGACCGAATTGGGCAACCTGTTTAGAATCGAAACTGTGATACTCTAGTTATTATACTGTCCATCGCTGACAGGTTTTATTCCGTATAAATATTTATTATGTCTAAGTTCTCGTCACGATATGGCTGAAATATTGCCAATGTGACGTAAAATTCTAACTCACTCACTCACCATATTTGGTGTCCTCCGCCGTGCTATTGCTGGAATATTGCTACAATGCGGCGTCAAACCTTACACACTCGCAAAGTCACTTCTACCATGAAACCGTCGTATATAGGAAATTACTAAGGGTATAAACTACACGTACGTATGAAAACATCTTTCATGTGTAAGCGTGATCTAAACTTCTCACACATCATTCAAATCTAGCTTCAAAGTCACTGTTTAAATTGAAATACATGGCACTGTTTACATATGCATATATATTGTTGTGTTAATGGATGTACACCCAGCTAGTTTTGTTTTCTTTCCTACCATGACACGCCAAAGTCCCGGATCGTTCCCAGCTGCATTGGTACAATGTGTGAAGTCCACATTTGGTGTCCCCCGCTGTGATATTGCTGGAATATTGCTGAAAAGTGGTGTAAAACCACACTCACTCACTCACTCCTAGCAATAAAACAGTCGTATGTAGATAATTACTAAAAGTATGAATTACACATCCGTACGATTACATCTGTTACGTGTATCTAAACTGCTCATACATCGTTCAAATCAAGGTTCAAAGTCACTATTTATATAGGTATACATGCCTCACTTTATACATATTATTGTCTATAGACACATATGAAACTGTCCACATATGCATGAATATTTTTGTGTTTGATCGGAGAGAGATGTACACCCTGCTGGTCACAGATGCAATGTATATCGTTGTGTTTGATCGTATAGAGATTTACACCCAGCTGGTCACAGATGCTATGTATATCGTTGTGTTTGATCGTATAGAGATGTACACCCAGCTGGTCACAGATGCAATGTATATCGTTGTGTTTGATCGTATAGAGATGTACACCCAGCTGGTCACAGATGCAATGTATATCGTTGTGTTTGATCGTATAGAGATGTACACCCAGCTGGTCAAAGATGCAATGTATATCGTTGTGTTTGATCGTATAGAGATGTACACCCAGCTGGTCACAGATGCAATGTATATCGTTGTGTTTGATAGTATAGAGATGTACACCCAGCTGGTCACAGATGCAACAGTGGAAGTCTCATTCCCTTCAGAAATCATCCCCTGATGATGTTTTCGTTTTCAGGAAAAATATAACGATAAAACCTGAAAAGAAAAGGGGCTCAGGTTACGTGTCAGATACGAAGGATCTTTCTGTCTGATTAGTAGGCAATAGTTTGCAGTGTAAAAACTTTTGACTGTTTGATTGGCATTCCACAAGTTGCTGACTAAAGAAAACAACTTAATGCATAACAACTTCTGGTATATTGTATATAGCGAGGTTTACGATGTAGATTCTCACAACCCTATCAAACCAGAATGACTACACAAACCAAGCTAGCTTGGTAACGGTGTAAGAATCAACATTGAAAAGTCGATATATGCTATACACCAGAGGTTGTAAGATGTTCGAGATGGACAGCAGTTTGAGACAAGTTAAAATGAATTAAACATCGGGGAGTAAACTTTAATGTATAATGCTTTTACAGGTCATAATTTCGTATACATGGGGTTTTATTGATGTCTTACCGGCCGCGGTGAATCCAGTTGACAGAAAGAACAAGCCATGCCAGCCAATGGAATCTTTGAGGATTTGCCCAAGGAAGGCACTTGTGGCTCCAGTTATGATCTGATGAGACAGCAAGTCAAATAGTTGACATATTGGTCATCTAAGCACAACTAGAAGTATCAGATCCTGAGATCAACGTCAGATATATTACCACAGGGTAAGCAAGAGGGGTGTTTCACATTTTCACTGATGTGTGGAACCGAATTCGGGTTTACACTGTACAGCTTCAGCTTAAACCGTCGTTTAAAGAAGTGATAGTGTAGACTCTCAGTGCCAGCATAAATGTGCATCTATACAATTAATCCTTTAATCTCATACAAAGTAACAAAATAAATACTAATGTAACATGCATGTTGTATGACTTAGTATGACTTACTGGTGTTAGAAGCACCAACGTATGATTAAGGCTTTAAGTGTGACTAAAGGTTGCAGTCAGCAATGGTAGAGTGTTTATAATCAGAGACAGACAATTTACTCCTTTAGGCAGCTTGATTTGTCAGGTCACGTTTACCCGCATCTCACTGCAAGCATGGGGAACTGTGGATATATTTTGTCAACGAATCTATCATATTGCCTTACCTGGGATGTGAAAAGAAGTCCAAAGTTGACACCGACATACGTGTTCCCATACATCCTGGCAATGGCAGGTGGCATGATGGAGAAGATTCCGGAGAAAGCAAAAAAGATGAGGCACACCCAGATGAAGAACATCACCCTCCCAGCATACTCACACCCCAGAAACGAGGCTATGAGGCAGGCGAAGGCAATATATATACATCGGGCTGCAATCTGGTAATAAAAAACAGCACATGAAAAAGCCATGTATAACCGATCATATATCATAATGGAAATTAACAAAGGATAATGATAAAGGAAGACTTAAGGTCATGTCATTCAAAACAAAGCCAAATAAACAGTACAGGCGGTGTCTCCCTAGTTTGGATTCCTAAGAAATATTGTCATTTGTAAGTCTCACTTTTAAGCCGAAGCTCACACAAAAGGTGCAGTTCTCTTCTAGATTCTGCTAAGAAGTAGCACTCATTTTATATTCCCTTTTATAATTTTCACACCTCTTATTTGTTTTCCGATATCAAATATATTTTAATTGATTCCAGATTCACATTCTAATTATTTGATTTCCTGTTACCTTTCCTCTAATTTGCTCGAGATAATAAGATAATTAGATAAATAGCCTACTCATCAAAATCGATTATTTAAGATTACATACCTTTTCCTTGACTGACACTAAATAAAGCAGGTTATATAGAGGTTATCACGCAAGTGTGTTTGGGGATGGTAAATATCCTGCATTAGCAACAAACATTGTATTTAGCGAGCCTTGGCGATATCATATAATGTCATTCTTCAATTCTGTGCTTGAAAATCGCTTCCCCTCACTCACAAGCATTACCTAAACATTGCGAGTTTTCCTGGAATGCGCTCATTAATATTTATTACGTCACAGGGTAAGAGATGTGTCAGTCGGACAGTGACAGTAGCCAATATAGTTCCAATATAGCCAATATCTTATACATGTCGAAGCAACATATATTGTTTTTACTTGCCTTTCGCGGCAATCCATCGGTCTGTCCGCTAGAGTAACTGCCCTTTGTCAAAGGGAAGCTACTCTAACCCTAGTCTATGAGACGTCACGGCCACGTTCAGACTGTTGACAGTCGGTCTGTCCTGTCATAACGTTAAGCGCAGCCAGACGTACACACAGCGACAAAACGAAACAAGGTAACAATTCAAACATATTTCGGCCAAATCCAACTATTTTAATTTGTGGAAAAGATTTCAAGCACAGATATTGCTACTCATCCCGCTTGGCTGGGCCAGGTGCCCTCGCAAAATTGTTTTGAAATTTATATCTCCAAAGTTGCCAAAACTTATAAAATGCCTTAGCTACGTCACAGTTACACACTGATTTTCAGTATATTAGACTGTTCTTTTGATAATGATAGAATTATCCCAGGGCCTTTAGTTTATCCAGATTCCCGATGGTTAATTCTGACTCGATCGCCGAATGACAAGGGCGACGCCATGTTTGTTTATAAACACTGAAAGTAGTCCCTACGTGACCTTTGATATTTGCATCTCTATCCGCATATGACCCCAACGGATATCGTTTTTATCTGTTGGCTTTATCCTGCCGACCAACCTACCCATTATATGAAAAGAAGTGGTATTACCTTAAAGGAGAACCGATCCATGATATATCCCCAGAATATGCTGCCCCCAGCATTGAAGACTGATGACACAGACCCAACAATGGCCAGAAAGTGGTCATCATCAATGAATGTCTGTCCGTAATTCTGTATGAACATAAAAAGCGAAATTAAAGATTTTATCATTTTGAATAATGTGACAATGGATGGCTAAAACATCAGAATTATCAACAATTCAAGGCCGATGATTTTATAAACATTTGTTATGTAATAAATATACCTTATATTGTGATGAAACAAACACAATCCCTTCTCCCCCAAAGAGAAATATCAGCCACAGGAGGTAGAAGTTCTTGGACTTGAGGACCTTCTGTGGTGGAACATCTTCAGCAGCAGCACTGTTCAGGAATAGTGAGTGAGTTAAAATATAACATCAGGTCGTCATCAGACAAATAAATGTGTGCAAACGTGTACAATGCTATTCTATCATGAAGAGTCTCCACGTTAATCAAATCACGCCCTCACTCCATAATTGGTACATATAAGCGATTGAGGGAAGAGCGAGGGTGGTGGGGTCTATTGTCTGACACGATTCTTCTTCTTCTGAAAAGATCTTTTGATTATTTTAATAAACATTTAATTATTACAGCTATTGTTGTGAAGCCGATGATACCGCTATAGCATATTTGCATCGACAAACAGACCCATTGTCATACATGAAAGGCCTGTAAAGTTTACAGGTAATAACATCTGTATGCATTGAGATTTTATCTGGGACATGGGCCGTGAAATGGCTGTTTTTCACACGGTCGACCCAGACACAACTGCCGCGGTTGAATAAGTACAAAGTTATGCCATATAGTAGATCAAACCACAATGGATTACATGTGTCACTTGTTTGTACTTGAACGCTACAGTATAAACCAGGTCGCGATGTAGTGGATCAAAACACATTGAGTTACAGGTGTCACTTGTTTGTACTGGAACGCTACAGTATAAACCAGGTCTCCATGTAGTAGATCAAAACACATTGAGTTACAGGTGTCACCTGTTTATACTTGAACGCTACAGTATAAACCAGGTCTCCATGTAGTAGATCAAAACACATTGAGTTACAGGTGTTACTTGTTTATACTTGAACGCTACAGTATAAACCAGGTCGCAATGTAGAATATCAAAACACATTGAGTTACCGGTGTAACTTGTTTGTACTTGAACGCTACAGTATAAACCAGGTCTCCATGTAGTAGATCAAAACACATTGAGTTACAGGTGTTACTTGTTTGTACTGGAACGCTACAGTATAAACCAGGTCGCAATGTAGAATATCAAAACACATTGAGTTACAGGTGTTACTTGTTTGTAATTGAACGCTACAGTATAAACCAGGTCTCCATGTAGTAGATCAAAACACATTGAGTTACAGGTGTTACTTGTTTGTACTGGAACGCTACAGTATAAACCAGGTCGCAATGTAGAATATCAAAACACATTGAGTTACAGGTGTTACTTGTTTGTAATTGAACGCTACAGTATAAACCAGGTCGCAATGTAGAATATCAAAACACATTGAGTTACAGGTGTTACTTGTTTGTACTGGAACGCTACAGTATAAACCAGGTCGCAATGTGGAATATCAAAACACATTGAGTTACAGGTGTAACTTGTTTGTACTTGAACGCTACAGTATAAACCAGGTCGCAATGTAGAATATCAAAACACATTGAGTTACAGGTGTTACTTGTTTGTACTGGGACGCTACAGTATAAACCAGGTCTCCATGTAGTAGATCAAAACACAGTGAGTTACATGTGTCACTTGTTTGTACTGGGACGCTACAGTATAAACCAGGTCTCCATGTAGTAGATCAAAACACAGTGAGTTACAGGTGTCACTTGTTTGTACTTAGACGCTACAGTATAAACCAGGTCTCCATGTAGTAGATAAAAACAGTGAGTTACAGGTGTCACCTGTTTATACTTGAACGCTACAGCATAAACCAGGTCTCCATGTAGTAGATAAAAACACATTGAGTTACAGGTGTCACCTGTTTATACTTGAACGCTATAGTATAAACCAGGTCGCGATGTAGTAGATCAAAACACATTGAGTTACAGGTGTAACTTGTTTATACTTGAACGCTACAGTATAAACCAGGTCTCCATGTAGTGGATCAAAACACATTGAGTTACAGGTGTCATCTGTTTAAACTTGAACGCTACAGTATAAACCAGGTCTCCATGTAGTAGATCAAAACACATTGAGTTACAGGTGTCACTTGTTTATACTTGAACGCTACAGTATAAACCAGGTCTCCATGTAGTAGATAAAAACACATTGAGTTACAGGTGTCACTTGTTTGTACTTGAACGCCTATGCAATGGAGATACGTTTGAAGTAAGTCTTCACATGCATAAAGATAGGTTAATATATACCAAGGGACGACAGGTAGAAGGATTACGATCAAAGCGTGTCAGTGTTTATGGTGGCTCTAAATTGTCAATGTAATGCATTATGTGGTGAATATATTTTCACGACGTTTGAAGGCTACATTCATGGTAGCAAGATAACATAAACAGTGTTAGGTCTCAGTGACATGTGTTTCTTCTTATCAGCCAGGACAACAGGGTATACAATAGGGTCGACATGTAGTGCAGCTAGATGGAATGTGTTCATTGCACTGGGGTTTCGTGACCTATTACTCATTGCATAATATGTACCAGAAAAGGCAATGCATTATGCATGTTTATTCTGTTTGCAAAAAAACATATGTGCTATTCATATACAATACCCACTGTAAATAAAGTACCCCGGGATAAACATCAGCTGCAGAATGTTAGGGTCGACATACAAATGTATTTACATCCTACATACACGCATTCACCGTTTTAAATGAAGAAATGAATGACACCCCAAACTGTACAAGAAGATGCTTATCCATCGGGATATTGGAACATGTTCCTATAAACTTATTTCAAGAAACGTGTGATGTATGTGATGGAAAATAAATATAAAATATCAAGGCCAGAGAATAACCAGTCTCGATTATCCGCCGAAACAGATTGCATTGAGCGTAAAAGGCAAAGTAGCAGTGAAAAATATATGAAAGGATCACTGAGTGAGTGAGTGACTTGGGTTTAACACCGCTTTTGACAGTATTACAGTCATATTACAGCAGCTTAATATGGGAGGAAAGCCCGAAGTGATGCAGGTCTCAGACGATGAAACAATTTTAGAAACATAATTTACCAAATTTGGTTGAAGTTAAAAATGGTATTTTAATTTTGAATTACGTCTGTTGAGTACAAGTTCAGCGATTCTGTTGCTTATAGGTAAAGAATAACTCACTCTATGTCTTTTGTTTGAACGGCTGCAGCTTCAGGAGAAGCTGACTTCGTCATCTCCATGTCACCAGAGAATCCTTCGTTAATGTTACTCATTTCATCAACAGTCTTGTAGCTTGTTACCCCGACCTCATCCTGAAAAAATAGATGATGTCATTTGTCATTCAACAGTCGTTTTATCTAAATATTTCACAATTAAAAGGATTGTGATTTTTTGTTTGTTTGTTGTTTAACGCCGCACTGAGCAATTTTTCACTCTAAAGTCAGCGAGCCTGATACAATAACACCCCCTAAATATTCCAGCGATATCTGGGCGGGGAACACGAGGAAAGGTCTTCACACATTGTACCTGCGTGGGGAATCGAACGAGCCTTCGGCGTGACGAGCGAACGCTTCCACCACTAGGCTACCCCACCGCCCCACCGTGTCACATGAACTGAAGATGATCTCCCAAAGAGAACTCATGTACCGTTGTTAATGCTGATGTAATATTTCTCTGTGTGGTACCTGGCTGTCCTCGGGCGGGTCAACCAACATCAGACAGGAAAACAGCTGTACCACCGCGTATGTTCCCCCGAGCACCAGGAAGCAGTGGGGGACACGGTCCAACACCACGTCCTGAGAGAAGTAACTGAAGATGCAGAAGGTACACGCTGTAAGAAGGCCATATCAGTGTTGCAAACATTGCCTCTATGTCTATAGGTAAAACATTTGTGAGAGTCATATGCCCACCATGGCTACGTTTTTAAAAAGGTGAACTATATAGGGTAAGTTGGGGGTTGGTCAGGCACATGATCCAGTATGTTATTGATAAACATTGAGGGAAATCTCAATCTTTTAAATATCCAACCTTAAAAGCAAACAACAATCTCCTAATGATGTTCGGCACTTTGTAATAATATTAATTATACTACTACTACTACTACTACTACTACTACTACTGCTGCTGCTGCTGCTGCTGCTGCTGCTGCTGGTACGACTTCTACTATTACTACTACTGCTGCTGTGGTGGTCGGGTAGCCTAGTGGTTAAAAGCGGCGTAAAACCATACTCACCCACTCACTACTGCTGCTGCTACTACTACTATTGCTACTTCTTATAATAATTATTAAGACAGACAGACTGTAGCTATCAACACATGTTTTCTTACTTCTCTCCATCGTTGTTGTCATCAGGGCTGTAGTTTTCTGGGTTGACATAGGCAGTGATAACCTGGTTAAACACCAGAGCGCCAGCTCCAAACCCTGCTATGATGGAACCACTCACAAGCCCCCTCCAGTCCGGCAGCCACTGAGAACATAATTCATCCAGGTGGGGTGGAATGGGTTTAACTTAACTTAATGCTCTCATGTTTATTTCATGCACATGCAGGCAGGGTAACAACAAGTCCCATCTTTTGACGTATTTTAATATAACACTGCCAGGGGGTCAAACCACTGACATTCAGCTCCCCTAAAAGAGCTAAAGATGATGCGCTTTGGCCATTGGCCACCGGGGTCCCACGTATAACAAGCTGTCTAGGGAAGATATTCAGTGCTGGGGGATGGTTGAGTGCTTCTTACAGTATTCATGTTTCATCATGTTGGAATGAATGCGAGAAAATTATTTCAATTACCATAATAAATCTCCGTTGTACGATTCCGACTGTATCATAAGCATGTTTTAATGAAATACAGTCCCCCTGATGATAATACCAGGTGTTTTTGAACATGTGAGCATATCCTGAACAGTGGCACACGTCACAAACACATATAAAGGCAAGTCAATTGTTAACCTAAGAAAATACGGGAACATACAACTGTATAGTACAAGTCAACATAGGGAATTGCAAAAAGCATCATTGTGTACACTGATGCGTCAGATTTGGAAATGTCCTCAAAATGTAATTTTTTTTAAAACTTTACCGAAGCCTTGAATGTTGGCACTCGTATGACACTCTTTGAACACTTCGTAGGCAAAACGTTAGCCCCCGATTTTTGCCCAGACCTCGAAATGTAGACACCAAAGGCTGGAGCTGCTGGAATATTGCTCAACATGAAGGGAAAGCAGACTCTGGGAAAGTTAAGTCATCACTCATGTCATACAGTCCCGTGTGTATATACTTTCTTGTCCTGATGAATCTTTATACAACGATCTACGTATGAAATAGATTAGACGGTTTCACAGGTCTCTTATTTCCCAGTTCAAAAGAGAAGGCCTTTAGTGACATTTGTTGAAGCCTACGAGCACGGACAAGAAGCTGTATTATGAGGTCGGAGATAAAACACGTGTTCCACAGCTCAAACTGACAATAACATGTGTACAAGGCATATTTTCGGTCATTCGTGACCAACTCGTGGTATTCCGGGACAAGCTCCTTGCAGGTAACGGAAAGGGGCGAGTGGTGACGAATGATTTTCGGTGAACGGGTAACACACGGACAGGTCGCGTTTACGGATGGTGAGAAGCGGTCCGCAACACAATATTTTAAGATAGAAACACTTGTCTTCAATAATGTAGTTTGATCATACAGTATTTGATTTGGTGCGTAAAATATCATTGCACGTTTATCAAATCAAATATATGGATGAATACAAGACGGTACATTTTGCGATGCGTCATTGAAATAGTGAAATATTCATATAGTATTTGACCAACCTTCATGGCGCAGCCCAATGGTATAGGATATGCTATTCCTGTCCCCATACCAAACATCACGCCGTACGTAAAGACTGTAGCTATGTACGAATTCTGGATCGCGAAGTAGGACAGCATTACGCCAAGACTGCATGGATGAACAAGAGGACACATAATCATATAAATACATATTAATATTTTCACTAAGTCAAACTATTCAATGTTAAACTAAAGGTTAAATGATCGGTTGTATGTCTTATGCAGCTACAATGTATTTATACGTAATAACACTTCACATTAGTTTACAGTTCCGTGAATCTACTGACCTCATGATCCATGATCCTATGAGAGTCGTTATTCTTGGTCCAAGCTTCCTCTCAAGTAGCCCTCCTCCAAACATTGTGATTCCTTGACCAATCATCATACACGCCTGTACCCATATCCCATCTACATAGCGGAGATCACTGGGGGAGGACCGTCTCCGTATGTACGATATTATATATGGGCTGAAGTTGCCTGGAATTGGAAATACATATTCAGTTAAATAGTAGTTCAATGTAGTTAACAAATGTTCCCTAATTCAACGATATATTCCACATGTGGAGCTTTATGGAACAGATCGCGTCCTGGTCTGTATTTGAGAGTTTGCGGTTAATGTATTTGTGTTCTGTGTTATAACATTGTTTAAGCGTATATGGAATGTGGGGAGTTATATGACAAACATAACTTTGGTATAACAGAGAGATCGTAAAGGATCGAGAAGGAATGGAAGAATCGGAGTGCCATGTACTACAATAATGACAGGTGTTACATGGGTGAACAGACTCTATACTACCAACTTGTTCCGTGCATGTCGCATGTACAACAATTATGACACCAGGTGTTACATGGGTGAACAGACTCTATACTACCAACTTGTTCCGTGCATGTCGCATGTACAACAATTATGACACCAGGTGTTACATGGGTGAACAGACTCTATACTACCAACTTGTTCCGTGCATGTCGCATGTACAACAATTATGACACCAGGTGTTACATGGGTGAACAGACTCTATACTACCAACTTGTTCCGTGCATGTCGCATGTACAACAATTAGGACACCAGGTGTTACATGGGTGAACAGACTCTATACTACCAACTTGTTCCGTGCATGTCGCATGT
Organism: Haliotis rufescens; assembly: GCF_023055435.1. Classification (NCBI taxonomy): domain Eukaryota; kingdom Metazoa; phylum Mollusca; class Gastropoda; order Lepetellida; family Haliotidae; genus Haliotis; species Haliotis rufescens. The sequence goes on from NW_025963782.1 coordinate 151,841, forward strand.
ACAACAATTATGACACCAGGTGTTACATGGGTGAACAGACTCTATACTACCAACTTGTTCCGTGCATGTCGCATGTACAACAATTATGACACCAGGTGTTACATGGGTGAACAGACTCTATACTACCAACTTGTTCCGTGCATGTCGCATGTACAACAATTATGACACCAGGTGTTACATGGGTCAACAGACTCTATACTACCAACTTGTTTCGTGCATGTCGCATGTACAACAATTATGACACCAGGTGTTACATGGGTGAACAGACTCTATACTACCAACTTGTTCCGTGCATGTCGCATGTACAACAATTATGACACCAGGTGTTACATGGGTGAACAGACTCTATACTACCAACTTGTTCCGTGCATGTCGCATGTACAACAATTATGACACCAGGTGTTACATGGGTGAACAGACTCTATACTACCAACTTGTTCCGTGCATGTCGCATGTACAACAATTATGACACCAGGTGTTACATGGGTCAACAAACTCTATACTACCAACTTGTTCCGTGCATGTCGCATGTACAACAATTATGACACCAGGTGTTACATGGGTGAACAGACTCTATACTACCAACTTGTTCCGTGCATGTCGCATGTACAACAATTATGACACCAGGTGTTACATGGGTCAACATACTCTATACTACCAACTTGTTCCGTGCATGTCGCATGTACAACAATTATGACACCAGGTGTTACATGGGTGAACAGACTCTATACTACCAACTTGTTCCGTGCATGTCGCATGTACAACAATTATGACACCAGGTGTTACATGGGTCAACAGACTCTATACTACCAACTTGTTTCGTGCATGTCCCATGTACAACAATTATGACACCAGGTGTTACATGGGTCAACAGACTCTATACTACCAACTTGTTCCGTGCATGTCGCATGTACAACAATTATGACACCAGGTGTTACATGGGTGAACAGACTCTGTACTACCAACTTGTTCCGTGCATGTCGCATGTACAACAATTATGACACCAGGTGTTACATGGGTGAACAGACTCTATACTACCAACTTGTTCCGTGCATGTCGCATGTACAACAATTATGACACCAGGTGTTACATAGGTGAACAGACTCTACACTACCAACTTGTTCCGTGCATGTCGCATGTACAACAATTATGACACCAGGTGTTACATGGGTGAACAGACTCTATACTACCAACTTGTTCCGTGCATTATGTAAATACAACAGTAGTGACACCAGGTATTACATGGGTCAACAGATTCTACACTACCAACTTGTTCCGTTCGTGTCGTATATACAACAGTGAAAACACTAGGTGTTACATGGGTCAAACGATTCTACACTACCAACTTGTTCCGTTCGTGTCGTATATACAACAGTGAAAACACTAGGTGTTACATGGGTCAAAAGATTCTACACTACCAACTTGTTCCGTTCGTGTCGTATATTCAACAGTGAAAATACCAGGTGTAACATGAGTGAACAGACTATACTACCAACTTTTTCCGTGCGTATCGTATATACAACAGTGATAACACCAGGTGTTGCAAGGGTGAACAAACTCTAAACTACCAACTTGTTCCGTGCGTGCGATGGATGTGTATCCCCGAATAAGTGACAATTATGTCAGCTACATGCACACGCCTGGGCCATACATCATACTCCTTGCAAAGTAACACATGTTACCTGACGGGTTTGACACTGATCTCACGACGGATTGCAAGGCATGCACGCATGTACATCTAGGTCACGGGCATTGATAACTAAAGTTATGACATTCGCAATAACAAATACAGCAACACGTGTATTTTTGTTCATAAAAGAATATTATCTTTATACTCACCGTATGAATAAAGTGTGCCGAGTGTGAGATGTATTAAACATCCTGCGACAATAATAACACACCCTCGAAGGTTACACTGTCTTCTCCGAACTATTGCGCCGGGAATGTTGGTTGGCTTTACAAATACGCCCTGGTTGTCTCCTCCCGCGTTCGCACTGTTATGTTCTTGCACGTGCATCGTGTTGTCCTCACTGACGTCCGTGTCGTTTTCTTTAATCATCTGCATGTCAGTATGGTTTATATTTTCATGTAGGACTTCCTTCTTCAACCACCGAGAGTCTATCTTACCTGCTGGCAACAGAGCAAAAATAACGTTGTTTACACTCAGCCCCGCAACACACCGGCCAGCTAGCGGAATAGGATTTAATTTGACATACATAGTGTGTTTTTAATATGTAAGTGGCGTGGTTAAAGCTTTGGCTCGTCACGCTGAAGACCGGGTTCGATTCCCCTCATGGGTACAATGTGTGAAGCCCATTTTCTGGTGTCCCCCGCCGTGATATTGCTGGAATATTGCTAAAAGTGGGATAAAACCAAACTCACACACCACAATTAACCCGTATTAACATTAACGCATATTTATGTAATCCTTATTGAATGTTAATGTACCTGATGTACCTGATATTTGCATCAAAGACTATTTGGATCTGTTTTTATCACTGAATTTTACGTTACATTTATATGAAATATAAAATATGAAAAAAAAAGAAGTCAAATCATTTGATCTAAGCATACTGTTTTATTTGAATTCATCATATTTCATATATTATGTTACAGTAAACAGTTTTCTAAATATAATCATTATCATTTCTCAAATATTCACAAAACATGTATCAATGATTCTTCACATTCGTAGCATTTCCATTATCAACATTTGACCCGTATTTATGTAAACATAGTAATCTGACCTTTTTATGTGCACACGTGACCTCACATCGAATTGCGTAGAAGAACAATTTCGATGACAATCATAATTTTGGGCATCAACCAAAATACTGTCAAAGTTGGGTAAGTGGTACTTTGTTTTAATCTGCTTCAGGTAAAGTGCTACTTCCCTAGAAACATAGCTCCATTAAGCTGGTTCTACCCTTCTGATCATTATAACCAGGATCAGAGTGTCCCGCAAGGGAGTATTTTGTCTCGCACTTTATTTAGTATAAAAAATATATAGTCTTTCAAAGGTTTTAAGTGATTCAGTAGATGGATCACTTTTCGTGTATGATTTTAATGTTTCTTGTCGTGGAAAAAATATGCATACAATAGAGAGGCAGTTACAAATCTGTCTCAATTTAATTCATCAATGGTCCCTTGAAAACGGGTTCAAATTTCCCAAATCAAAAACTAATTGTATACATTTCTGCAGAAAATATAATAAAAAGTCATAATACTTATTTTAAATAGACAAAATAGCAGTTCGTAATGCGGTTTTGTTTCCGTAGTACATATCTCAACAACAAGTGCGTTTAGTTTCGAATGTGGGCCCACCTCAAACTTTCGATTAGGCAAACGGAGTTAGCTCCCTTCTCGAACCACCCATAATGCGGTTTCGCCAATATATCAATGAATAGTATCTGTCAAAAGCACAGTCGAGTGTGCTAACCCGATTGTATCATTAGTATGTGCTTATGAATCATTATCAAATTGTGTACAGTAATTTAAGATTTCGGAAGACAAGATCATTTCAGACATCTCGTGCAAACTTCGAAACAGGTTTCCCACATTCCGAGACTCAGTAGACGAAACCAGCAAATGTTTTGCTACAGGAACCTCATCTTTCTGTTTCAGGGGTTCACGTGTTGAGTGAGTGAGTGAGTATGGTTTTACCTCCGCGTTAGCAATAGTTCAGCAATATCACGGCGGGTACCGGTGACACCAGAAATGGCTTTCACACATTGTACCCATGTAGTGAATCAAATCCTGGTCTTCGACGTGACACAAGGCTACCATAACGCCCTGACTGACGTGGTACGACTCTGTGGATAAGGACTTTAAAGCTCATGTTAAAGGAAGTAAAACTTTTCTCTGGTCACTCTGCAGTATTCTCTGGTCACTCTGCGGAATTCTCTGGTCACTCTGCAGGGAGGTCCTTTACAATATCTTAACCACGCCTTTGATGCCGGTTTAATCCAAACAATCCTGTCTTGTGCTAATCCTATTGTCAGATCAGTACAAAGAAAAAATGAGAAATCTCTCCCCTTTGGAATTAGTTGTCACCAAGTACAACGTCTCTAGTCTCATATTGCACATCATATTTATGCTTTTATTTACATGTGCACAGGGTTGTATGTTGTCCACTGCCAATAGTTCCATCAACTGACTATTCTACGATACATAAACATTGGTAGGTATAAATTACAGTACAACGCGGTGATAATGCCACCTTTTGTACATTGGACAAAATGGAATAATAACCACGTTGGCATTATAGTATAGTGTTGTCATTGAATATTGAATGTCTGTAGATAATTCATGGTATTTCAACATACACAGTCGACTCATGATATTACCTAGTCACCAGGTAAAACACAGGGTGTTTTGGTTTCTAAAAGGGATTTAACGAATTAAATTACAAAAATACCCAGTATAAATTGATGCACATGTTACTCTATGTATTTATCAACTACTACGATCTCGTTTACTGTTTGTTCAACATTTCAACTGAATTTGCCAGACTTCATGGCATTTGAAAGTACTAGTGCCTTTTACTTTATTTGTTTCTACAAAAGTGTCTGCCGGTATCTCAAAGCTTTCTGTTGAACTATGAAGTATTATTTGAAATAATGTCCATCAACTCTATATTTTACTACATGTTGTTTTTGTTGCCTTGTTTGAAGCCGTACTGTTGCAATATTCTAGCCTATCATGGCGGCCTGTAAATAGTGGAGTCTGGTCCAGACAAACCAGTGATTGTAATCAAGGGCATCGTCCCAGAGCTTCTGAACACAATGACACGCAATCAACCAAGCCGAGTTGGATACCCGACCCATCGTCTCTGACAACATTGGTAACTGGGAACGTGATGCAGAAACGTAGCTTTATCCTCTTTTACTGTCTAATCCCCACTGGGTACAAATACATCGCAACGTTCCACGCCTTCATAACATGCTTTTAAAGGCTAATGCTGATTTTGCCATGGCCTTCTTAAACTCTGTCAGATGTTTCGACAGTGGATTTTTTATACCCCTTGTTCCCAAACTAGTTACTTACCTTGGAATACCATCAAACCTTACCTTTGGCTAGGCCGTACCCAACAGCGGTAAAGACACCTTGGAATACCATCAAACCTTACCTTTAGCTGGGCCCTACCCAACAGCGGTAAAGACACCTTGGAATACCATCAAACCTTACCTTTGGCTGGGCCCTACCCAACAGCGGTAAAGACACCTTGGAATACCATCAAACCTTACCTTTGGCTGGGCCGTACCCAACAGCGGTAAAGACACCTTGGAATACCATCAAACCTTACCTTTAGCTGGGCCCTACCCAACAGCGGTAAAGACACCTTGGAATACCATCAAACCTTACCTTTAGCTGGGCCCTACCCAACAGCGGTAAAGACACCTTGGAATACCATCAAACCTTACCTTTAGCTGGGCCGTACCCAACAGCGGTAAAGACACCTTGGAATACCATCAAACCTTACCTTTGGCTGGTAACAGCGACGGGGACATAAAAAGACACCTTGGTGTTTGTAAACTCATAAATGTAATAACATACAGTTCCAGAGGGGAAATGATACTGTTAACTCCTTTCTAAACCGATTTACTTTTTGTGAAATAAATGTTTGAAAAAATACATAAAAGATTGTCAAAAGAACCTCTTGCGGATTACCATTCGATGCGTACATGTTGTATCCGAAGGACGACTTCGACACCGACCCTGCCGTACACAGACGCAAACGCGGCTCTGCATTGTACGTATAAGAACTTCTGTACGATGTAAAGCCATGAGAAGGTCGGAGGAGAATCATAAACAACACACTTATCGTTTCTATTTGAAAAGACACACAGCTGCTAGAACACTTTACTGCTTGCAAAGAATTCAACAGGGGAGAAAAACATCCTTGGCAAATAGGATATGCCTCATGACAAATGTCGTCACCGTTCTGCATCATGTGCAACGAATTGTTTACGTCAACTTTGAATTCTAGATCCTGAAACTTGACGGGACATCTGTGGATCAAAGATCAGGGTGTATATGTTGTTTACTGTCCCATTCATCTTACAACTTCGCTGACATGACAAAGTGGTGACATGCAATTCCGTGTTGATTTACATGCAGACACAAAATGATACAGGACAAGATCACCAAGCGAAAATAGCCACACATATTTTCCTGGCTCTACACAGATTATTCATGTCAGGCACTGTCGACATTAAACATGATCTGGTGGGTGAGAGTTGGGATGTCACCTGGAACAGTGCTACATAGGGGATACAGCTATTTGCATTTAGTTGGGTTTTATACAAAGGGTACACAATAAGTGAATCGACCAAAATGAGAGAACAGTCCAGAGAATTATACAAAGTTATTGAGTGACAGGAGCAGAAGGTTCGTAAACAGCTAATTTACTATACTCAAAAACAAAAGTTCCTGTGACACCAATATTTTGGTGTATTTTTCAAACAAGTAAAGTTTGGTTTCCAATTTTGTAGAACATGTATGGAATCAAGTCACAAAAACGCAACTGCTACAGAAAAGCATGCATTCCATGCAAAAGTTGACTTTTATGCAAGCCCCATGCATTTCACTACCCAAGAATGGCTATAAAAACATGTGCGTTAACGGGATTTCATAGGCATTGTTATGCATCGTGCTGACATCAACCACTCAGAAAAACAACAAAATTACGCAATTATTCAACATTACGAAATGCCACGCCTGTCCGAAAATGTGCGTCTGTGAGCCATTGGTATGCTTGAAGCAGGATCGAGTCAACGTGATGTTGCAAGACAATTTAACGTCCACAGAAACACCATTTGGTGTTTATGGCAACGTTGGCAACAGACGAATGCAGTCAGAGACCATCCTCGGAGTGGCAGGCCACGCGTAACCAATAATCGACAAGACAACTGGATTCGAACATGACACCTACGAAATCGATTCCAGCCAGCAACAGTGACTGCAAGATCTAGAAGCATCCCTGGCCTTCGACGAATATCTTCACAAACCGTACGTCGCCGCCTGAGATGTGCAGGCATTTTCGACAGAAGACCCGCCAGACTTCCAATTTTGACAGGAAACCACCGTCAAGCACGTCTACAGTGGTACAGACAGAGTCTACGCTGGACGGCCATGCAGTGGGGACAAGTTCTATTCACTGACGTGTCTCGTTTTCACCTCAGCCACAGCGATGGACGGATTCGAGTGTACCGACGTCGAGGTGAACGTTATGTCAATCATTGTGAAGAAGATCGGTTCGGGGGCGGCAGCGTTATGGTATGGGGTGGGATTACAGCAAGACAGAGGTCCCGTTTGATAGTGGTAGAGGGAAATCTGAATGGACAGCGTTACCGCGACGAGATCATCGGCCCTGTTGTTCTTTTTTTTTTGCGTCGTCATGGCCCAGGCAATACCTTTCAACATGACAACGCCCGGCCTCATATAGCTCGACTTGTTCAGGATTCCCTTCAACAAAACAACATGAATGTCATCCCCTGGCCGGCCCGCTCCCCTGATCTCTCACCAATCGAGCACATGTGGGATTAGATGGATCGGCGCCTTCGACGTCAACCACGACACTCCAGGAACTTCGAAAGAGGCGACTAACGGGATCGTGTGGTCAGGCTCAATGACTTGGTTGATGCATGTCATCGTTTCCCAGTTGAGGAGATCGATGCTCATGATATTAATCAATGGATTGTCTAGTCCAGACTTTGATTATTAACAGACCGCCTTCATGCAGCTGGAATATTGCTGAGTGCGGCGTTATACAACAAACAAACAAACAAAAGGACCCCACGAAATTATGATGAGCCGTGTACCATGCATTGTAAAGATCAGCTCGCGACGGAGCTTGGTGCACGTGCAACAGCGGCAGAGAACGTATTCCTCGTGCATCACGCAAGGGCGACTAACACAGAATAGATTCAGGCAACAAAGAGTTCTGGTGTATTTTGCAAATATTTTCCACACGACAAAGGTTCGTAAAAGTGTAAAAGCAGGGATGTGTTTTAAATATGGGAAAAAACTCGTCACTCAGGGCCTCGGGGCCATTATTTTTAAGGAATGGAGAGCATGACGTCACAAAATTGTTTTCATTTGTATTCGGGATTAAACACACTGAGTCTGAGTGTTAGCTATATAATGGCCTTGTAATGTGGTTAATGTAATTTATTTTATAATGACTGATAAAATTTAGAATGTAAATCATCTGGATCAACTTAAATTGCTACTAAAAATCATTATAGGTTATCTTTCACCTGAATTTTCATGTTTTTACTTGGTTTTTGAGACCTGTGAAGATCCGGGGTAGAATAGGTCTTCAGCAACCCATGCTTGCCGTAAAAGGCGACTATGCTTGTTGTAAGAGGCGACTTGGTTGACTGGATTGTCTGGTCCAGACTCTGATATTTACAGACCGCCGTCATATAGCTGGAATATTGCTGAGTGCGGCGTAAAACAACCAACCAAACAACAAACTTGCAGTTAGTAAATTATGAGAAGAAGAGTCTTTGAAAGATGGTTAGTAATCTCTGCTACCTGATTAGTTAACTGCACTAGTCTACGATCCACCTATACTAGTCTAATTAGCAAATATTTACTATCTCGTTAGTAAAATCTCATAACAAGTTTGTTTGTTTGTGTGTTGTTTGACGCCGCACTCAGCAATATTACATCCATATGAGGGCGATCTGTAAATAATGGCGTCTGGACCCTTGGTGGACATTGAAATTCGCTAAGTAACTGGGTAACTAATAACTTTTATGGTCAGTGAGCAGTTATTTGGAGCATTTCGTTCATTGACACTCACTAGACTGCAGGGGCGGTGTGATGATGTGACAGTGTCCAAGCAGCAATCACCCCGATTATCCATTTTATATCAACATTCTATCGCGAACAATTCGCCGAAGTGACGAGATAATTCGTCTGGAATCAAAATATCCAGATGACTTAAGGAGCGGTGGGGTAGCCTTGTGGTGAAAGGCGTTCGCTCGTCATGTAGAAGACCCGGTTTCGATTCCCCACATAGATACAATGTGTGAAGCTCATTCTGGTGTCCAAAAGCAGCGTAAAACCATACTCACTCACGCTCTGATTTAAACCATGTTGTGATTGAAACATAATTTCTCTTTAATTTTGCATAAAGACATATAGTTGCGTCAATTTCAAAGCACACGTTCATAATGGCCCGTAAACTCAGAATCTCAGAATCAACTACAAGAACAAAGGCGTGACGTCATCATAATAGATTAAAAAAGGTTTTGTCGTTTTTATTTACACTTGAGTCATCAAACACCGATAAACAATCATATTTCTCGTCGGTATGTCTCGGAATAACAAGGGTAAACACAAATGGCATCAATGCAGACAAGAGCTTGTATGAATTCCATCTTCGCACTTAATTTCACCGCAGCATGGCGATGACGAGGTAAAACACATTATCCAGTTGGTAAATTCATTTGGTGCCCATTCGGTCTTATACAGACTCCCTGCACAAACTAACACTGAGAACAACATATCCCTAAGAAGCAAGTATTTGGGTAACTATGGTATGGAACTATATACAGGAAAATTATCCGATATGTATCAAGAAAATATCTCCAGCAACACAAATACTATCACAATATTACCTTGATGTGTGCAGTTTAGGAGTATTGGAAAGTGACTGTTCGTGTTTTGTATTTACACATTAAAGAAAATTACTACATGAGTGTTTTTGTTTGTTTGTTTGTTTGTTGTTTAACGCCGCACTCAGCCATATGACGGCGGTCTGTAAATAATCGAATCTGGACCAGACAATCCAGTGATTGACACCATGAGCATTGATTCAGGCAATTGGGACACGATGACATGCATCAACCAAATCAGCGAGCCTGACCACACGATCCCGTTCGTCGCCTCTTACGACAAGCATAGTCGCCTTTTACCGCAAGCATGGGTTACCGAAGACCTATTCTGCCTCCTCAAGGAGCCCAGGTTCCCCGCCACCACAGGGAGCCCAAGGTTCTCCAGCCATCTCAAGGACCCCACATTTCCCCGCCATCTCAAGGAGCCCAGCTTTCCCCGTCATCTCAGGGACCCCAGCTTTCTCCGCCACCTCAGGGAGCCAAGACTCCCCCGCCACCCCAGGGAGCCCAGCTTTTCCCGCCGCCCCAGCTTTCCCCGCCACCTCAGGGACCCCAGCTTTCCCCGCCATCTCACGGACAGCAGCTTTAACCGCAACCACAGGGACCCCACGTTCCCCCGCCACCTCAGGCACCCCAGATTCCCTGGCTACGAGTATACACTCAGCAGAAGAATATTCCGTAGACCAATACCACAACATACAATGCGCATTACATTTCATTAAACATATGACAGATACAAACTAAGACTAAAAGTAAGTCGGTTCTGGTGGCAGCGGTGTTAAGGCTGCTAGGCGCGAGCGTCCCCGGAAGTGTATAACACACGTCCTAGTACACATCACTAAACTGTCCAAAACACTCTGTGTAACAGTTTTATTATGAAAGTAATGGTCGCTCGCATCTTAAAAGTTGTGGCCATCTGTGTAACTGGTTGTGAGAATATTTCCATTTTCCTACGCTGTTCATGGGCTCAAGTCTCGTGTCGGAGTCTCTCTTAAGACAGATGTGATCACGGAATGAAACACATTACATTCTCAATATACTTCATTGTCTTCAGGTTGAAATGTACGTTGTTTTCCAGGTATATGACATCAATATTCTTTCCACTTATGTACAGGCTGTTGTTGTAGTAGACAAGGCTTCTAATGCTATCCCTGAAATCCAACATTTCCGTTGTAGTATTAGTTGATAAAGATCGTTTTATCACCTTCTTGTTGTCGCTGAAATATAGGACATTGTGAATAGTGTCAATAGTAACAGCAGAAACGTAACGTGTCATATCTATCTGGTGCAGCCTATTCCCATTATAGTCAACAGATCACAACCCATCATCAGTTTTACAGAAATAGATCATCTTCTTCCTGGAGTCTACAGCAATGCCATTGGGAATGCCCGCTCCGCGATAATGCAAGTCCACAATGCCCCGAAAGTTTCTCCCAAATGTTGACATACGACTGATTGTCCACGTAGGATGGTATGTGGTAAGGAAGATGAGTCGTCTGTCAACATCGACTGTCATTCCGTACGATTGGATTCTCTCTCGTAGTGTTGTGACACCCGACACGTCCAGCCTTGAGGTGAAGATGCCTGGTGATGACATTCTACTGAATATCAGTCTCCTGGACACAGGCTCGTATGTTACAGCCTCAATGTATTTTGTGTAAAGATAAGGATACGTCTTTATGTCGTTTTTATCTATGGTAATCTGATGGGGATGTTGTGAGGAGACAGAGCCATATCTTACAACCAATATTCTCCTCTTGTCTTGAAACTGTCGTGTTGTAGGTGTTGTAGCCACTGACGTGAAGGGATGTCCAGATGGAGTCGTGGGTGAGTAATGTGGTATTGGTTGTGTACTGTCAGCAATGGTCTGAAGGTCACGTGTCTTGTTGACGTAATTCAGATGAAAGTCTCCCAATGTCTGCACATCTTCTGCATGACTAGCGTTTATCACAATTAAGTCATTTCTCAAACGTACGTTCTGTTTTACAAGGGTCTCAACTGTTCGTTGGGTTTCATTAATCTGTGCTTGCACGTCAGCACTCTGTCGTATGACGATTAACACGTCATCTTTAAGTAAACTCACATCCTTTTCAACATGGGTCACGTGATGACGTGTCAGGTTCAACTCTTTCTTTAGTTCACTCACCTGCTGTTCACATGCATCTTTGTCTTTCACAGTGTCCGGTGGTTGTCGTGTTTTAGTCTGTCCGACCTCCCTCAACTGTCTTGTGAGGCTCAGTGTCTGTCGCTTCATCTGCTGATATCCACGCTTGAGGTGTCTAATCTGGGACATCACGTGAATGTTTACCGTGTCATCCAACGACTCTATTTGACTACGTATATAGGAAGGTACAATCTTCTCCGTCAAATCCGATCTCAGCAGTAACTCCAAAATGTCCATCTTGTTTATGACTCTCGTCTCCATTCCTGGAACGTCAGATTTCAAGTGGTTCAATTCCACTTCCAGATGGTTAATTTCTTTCTCAAGCAAACTCATCTGATTGACAACTGCTGCGATATGTTCGTGTCCATGAACCACACATGAGGCTGCTACAAGCAGCACCAACACACACAAACTCGCCATGTCAGATGGTAATTGTATAACTGTGTCAGAGTCGTGTAATCCAGAGCTAGGCGTCACGTGACTATCGCATTACATCTAACCTGGCAGCGGGCCAAACGGAAACACTGGAATCTAACATGGCAACAGTCTCAGAGCAGTGTTCACTTGAGTTTCCCATCACGGGACCACACGGGTAGTATCCATGAAGTCAGCTCACTGCCATTTTATCAATCAGTGGTGGGTGTACGGGATCGATCGATCCAATAACATGTTCATCTCAATGTACCAAAAGACGTTAAAAGATGGTACTTGTTGTTACCCTGTCTGGCGCTCGGCATTAAGAGGCTAGAACAAGGACTGGTCGGTCGGAGTCAGTATACTGTGTCTGAGTGGGATATTCATGTTAAACTGCGGCATGGTATCTCAGTGTGCTAGCACTATAAATCGGCATCAGTCCGGACTAGTACAAGCAGCCACACACACACACACGTGTATGCACGTCGCTATATAAGCGCCATAATCTTGGACGCGACGTTAAACCCCATTTCACCTCACCTCATCTCAATGTGTGACCTGACAAATTTAAAGTTGATAATTTCATAACTTTAATGATACCACATGTTCTACAAATGCATGTATGTACGGATTTCAAGTTAAATAATACATAATATTACATAACTTCATTTGTTTAAAGTACTTAGTCATTTCACATTATATCAGGAAATATAAAACTTCTAACACATGAGTATGTGAGTTGTTTAATCTACAATGTCACCAGAGGACGGGCCAGCGAAACGGGTTCAGTGTCAATTCCGAAATACGTGAGTCCACTAAGTTTTCATCTTCGCATAATTTCAGAGACATGTGCATTTTCAAAACTAGCCTGTTACTGACAAGTTGCATGAAAAAAATTCTTGGAACAAAACCTTAGAATTAAACTATATTTTGTTTTAAAAACAAACTGTTATGACACGCTTCTTTTCAGTGGTGCTACATCCTTCATTGGCAGCTCACTAACACCGCTACCAATCAATCAATCAATCAATCAATCAATCAATCAATCAATCAATCACATTATTTCTTTTCAAAAACGGAGGCACGGGTGGCCAAGTCGTGTATGGCGCCGCGATTCGCCATGCAGAGTTGCGTCACTTGGGCACATCAGATACCTATGATTGTGGGTTCGAATCCCGGTTTGCCCCGATTATGTTTCTAAGCTTGTCAGCACCATACCCATACCCGTGCTCGTGGGTTTGACCGAAGTGGTAAACGTCTGAGACCTGCATCACTTCGGGCTTTCCTCCCACATTAAGCTAACATGCCGCGATATAACCGGAATACTGTTAAAAGCGACGTTAAACCCAATTCACTCACTCTTTGAGGTGGTACAGGAGAAAAGGTTCTTTACATGATAATAATTTATGTTTAACAAGATGTCGGTTATGCTGTACAATCATTAGGTAACAGATTCAGCACACACATTAATACACTCATATCCAAGGTACTTTTTGCAAAGTATTTGATGATTTTTGCAAGGTTCTTGATTTCTTTACATTTCTGGTACAAAACATTTCATGATGCTTGGAAATATATCTGAGATAAATTAGGATTTTGGTTCATGGAAAGCTTCATATTTATAACATAGACGTAAATAGTCAGAGACTGGTAGTGGTATATACTGTATAAAACTATATACCTTTCCTCACAGGAAAGTTAAAGATCATCTACTGACGTATTAATCAATAAACCATTAATGAGCGACGGCGACATAGCGTATGATAAACGGTTTGGGCAACGTTGAAACGTGTTTCAATTGCCATTATAAATCCGCATTTCTGTTATTAGTTAAACAATAGTATTTGTAAAACAAACAACATATTCAAGGTCAGAAGAATGCATGGGTGAGTGAGTGAGTTTGGTTTAACTCCGCTTTTAACAGTATTCCAGTCATATCGAGGCGTGTCAGCTTAATGTGGGAGGAAAGCCCGACGTGATACAGGTCTCAGACGTTAACCACTTCGGTCCAAAACCACGAGCACGGGTATGGTGCTGACAAACCTAAAAACATAATCGAGGCGAACCGGGATTTCTGGCGTGCCCAAGGGACGCAACTCTGCACAGCGAATAGCGACGCCTCAGACGACTGGGCCACCCGTGCCCTCAGAAGATTGCATGGAGAAACCTCGGTGAACGATAAAAACGATATACAAGATATGAATGAACACCCTTGTCTGTGTTATTCCATCAGTGACAAAGGCCAATTGTGGCAAGCGACTGGGGTGTGTAGTGAGTGAGTGAGTGAGTGAGTGAGTGAGTGAGTGAGTGAGTGAGTGAGTGTGGTTTTACGCCGCTTTTAGCAATATTCCAGCAATATCATGGCGGGGGACACCAGAAATGGGATTCACACATTGTACCCATGTCGTGAATCGAACCCGGGTCTTCGGCGTGACGAGCGAACGCTTGAACCACTCGGAGGCCTGTCAACAAACCAGAAATATAATTTTAATCAAAGATTTTAAAGATCACATTGAAGATATCATTACCTATTCATTTGTTCCTTCGTATAATGAAAATGCCTGGATAATTTACGAGGATAATTAAAAAAACCTTCCAAATACCTATTGATTGTAAGTATATGTAAAGCCCTTGTCTTATAAAACCATAATTCATCAGGTGAATATAGGGATCGATAAATCGATTCTGTCACGACAAAGACAGTCAACTCTCCATCGCGAATTGCTCGTGGGTTCCCCAAAGATTTAGTGAACACTGAGTTTGGTGTCAATTTAGGAAATGTATAATTGCCATAGTGAGTGAGTTAGTTGGGTTTAACGCCGTTATTATCAGTATTCCAGTTATATCACGGCGTGTCAGCTTAATGTCATCTTCCCGAGGCAAGGGAGTTAACTGACCATTAAAGTCCAGTTTCCATTTATGTGGGAGCAAAGCCCGAAGTGATGCAGGTCTTAGACGTTTACCACTTCGGTGAAACCCACGAGCACGGGTATGGTGTTGACAAACCTAAGAACGTAATCGGGGCGAACCGGGATTCGAACCCATAATCATAGGTTTCTGGCGTGTCCAAGGCTCGCAAATCGCGGCGCCTCAGACGACTGGGCCACCCGTGCCCCCCGGTTCCTCATAGAAGTAAACGACCATTATATTATGTCCCCAATTACTTCGGGCTTTTCTTCCACATTTAGCTTACAAGCTGTGATGCAAATAACTGTTTAAACCGGCGTTAAACCCAATATGCAATCCGACTAAGAATCGGCAGTCAGGTGACTACAAGCGACTATATTTTGGTTCACCCGCCACCTCCCCAGGCACCCCAGGTTCCTCCGCCACCCAAGGGAGTCCAGGTTCCCCCGCCTCCCCAGGTTCCCCCGCCACCTCTGGGAACCCAGCTTTTCCCACATCCCAGGGAGCCCAGGATCCCACGCCACCTCAGGGACCCTTGGGTTCACCCGCACCCTTAGAGAGCCCATCTTTCCCCCACCCTCTCAGGAAGCCCAGCTTTCTCAGCCACCACAGGCACCCTTGGTTCACCCGCCACCTCAGGGAACCCAGCTTTTCCCACATCCCAGGGAGCCCAGGATCCCACGCCACCTCAGGAAGCCCAGCTTTCTCAGCCACCTCAGGGAGCCTAGGTTCCCCCGCCACCTCAGGGAGACCAGCTTCCTCAGTCGCCCAGGCACCCCAGGTTTCCCCGCCACCCCAAGGAGCCCATCCTTCCTGCGCCACCTCAGGGGGCCCAGCTTTTCCTGCCACCCCCGGTTCCCTAACTATGGGTAATCATTCAGCAGAAGGAAATTCGGTAGACCAATACTACAACATACAATACACATTACATTTCAATAATCATATGACATAGATACAAACTAAGACTAAAAGTAATTCGGTACTGGTGGCAACGGTGTTAAGGCTGCTAGGCACGAGCGCCCCCTGAAGTGTTCAACATACGTCCTACACTCTGTTTAACAGTATTATTATGAAAATAATGGTCGGTCTATCTAAAACCTTGTGGCAATCTGTGAAACTGGTTGTGAGAATATTTCCATTTTCCTACGATGTCCCTGGGCTAAAGTATCGTGTAGGAGTCTCTTTTAAGACAGATGTGATCACGGAATCAAACACATATAATTGGAATAATGCTTCATTGTCTTCAGGTTGAAATGTACGTTGTTTTCTAGGTATATGACATCAATATTCTTTCCACTTATGTACAGGCTGTTGTTGTAGTAGACAAGGCTTTTAATCCTGTTACTGAATTCCAACATTTCCGTTGTAGTATTAGTTGATAAAGATCGCTTTATCACCTTCTTGTTCTCGCTGAAATATAGGACACCGTGTATAGTGTCAATAGTAGCAGCAAAAACGTCACGTCTCATGTCTATCTGATGCAGCCTATTCCCATCATAATCAACAGACCACAACCCATCATGATATTTACCGAAATAGATCATCTTCTTCCTGGAGTCTACAGCAATGCCACGGGGATCGTATGATCCGCGATAACGCAAGTTCACAATGCCCCGAAAGTGTTTCCCAAATGTGGACATACGACTGATTGTCTTCGTCGGATGGTATGTGGTAAGGAAGATAAGTCGCCTGTCAACATCGATTGTCATTCCGTACGACACGATTCCCTCTCGTAGTGTTGTGACACCCGACACGTCCAGCCTTGAGGAGAAGATGCCTGGTGGTGAATTTCTACTGAATATCAGTCTCCTGGACACAGGCTCGTATGTTACAGCCTCAACGTGAGATGTATGCAGATAAGGATACGTCTTCATGTCATTTTTATCTATGGTAATCTGATAGGGATGTTGTAAGGAGCCAGAGTAAAGTTGTACCACTAATATTCTCGTCTTGTCTTGAAACTGTCGTGTTGTAGGTGTTGTGGCCACTGAAGTGAAGGGACGTCCAGATGGAGTCGTGGGTGTGTAATGTTGGGTGGGTTGTGTACTGTCAGCATTGGTCTGAAGGTCACGTGTCTTGTTGACGTAATTCAGATGAAAGTTTCCCAACGTCTGCACATCTTCTGCATGACTAGCGTTAATCACAATTAAGTCATTTCTCAAACGTACATTCTGTTTTACAAGGGTCTCAACTGTTCGTTGGGTTTCATTAATCTGTGCTTGCACGTCAGCACTCTGTCGTATGACGATTAACACGTCATCTTTAAGTAAACTCACATCCTTTTCAACATGGGTCACGTGATGACGTGTCAGGTTGAACTCTGTCTTTAGTTCACGCACCTGCTGTTCACATGCATCTTTGTCTTTCACAGTGTCCAGTGGTTGTCGTGTTTTAGTCTGTCCGACCTCCCTCAACTGTCTTGTGAGGCTCAGTGTCTGTCGCTTCATCTGCTGATATCCACGCTTGAGGTGTCTAATCTGGGACATCACGTGAATGTTTACCGTGGCATCAAACGACTCTATTTGACTACGCATATAGGAAGGTACAATCTTCTCCGTCAAATCCGATCTCAGCAGTAACTCCAAAATGTCCATCTTATTTATGACTCTCGTCTCCATTCTTGGAACGTCAGATTTCAAGTGGTTCAGTTCCACTTTCAGATGGTTAATTTCTTTCTCAAGCAAACTCATCTGATTGACAACTGCTGCGATATGTTCGTGTCCATGAACCACAGATGAGGCTGCTACAAGCAGCAGCAACACACACAAACTCGCCATGTCAGCTGGTAATTGTATAACTGTGTCAGAGTCGTGTAGTCCGGAGCTAAGTGTCACGTGACTATCGCATTACATCTAACCTGGCAGCGGGCCAAACGGAAACACTTGAATCTAACATGGCAACAGTCTCAGAGCAGTGTTCACTTGAGTTTCCCATCACGTGACTACACGGGTAATATCCATGAAGTCAGCTCACTGCCATTTTATCAATCAGTGGTGGGTGTACGGGATCGATCGATCCAATAACATGTTCATCTCAATGTACCAAAATACGTTAAAAGATGGTACTTGTTGTTACCCTGTCTGGCGCTCGGCATTAAGAGGCTAAAACAAGGACTGGTCGGTCGGAGTCAGTATCCTGTGTCTGAGTAGGATATTCATGTTAAACTGCGGCATGGTATCTCAGTGGGCTAGCACTATAAATCGGCATCAGTCCGGACAAGTACAAGCAGCCACACAAACACACACACGTGCATGCACGTCGCTATATAAGTGCAATAATCTTGGACGCGACGTTAAACCCCATTTCACCTCACCTCATCTCAATGTGTGACCTGACAAATTTAAATTTGATAATTTCATAACTTTAAAGATACCATGTGTTCTACAAATGCATGCATGTACGGATTATTAGTTAAATGACACATAATATTACATAATTTCATTTGTTTATAGTACTTGGTCATTTCACATTATATCAGGAAATATATAACTTCTAACACATGAGTATGTGAGTTGTTTAATCTACAATGTCACCACAGCATGGGTCAGCGAAACGGGTTCAGTATCAATTCCGAAATACGTGAGTCCACTAAGTTTTCATCTTCGCATAATTTCAGAGACATGTGTATTGACAAAACCAGCCACTTACTGACAGGTTGCATGGAATACAATTTTTTGAACGAAACCTTAGAATTAAACTGTTATGACACGCTTCTATTCAGTGGCGCTACACCCTTCATTGGCAGCTCACTAACATCGCTACCAATCAATCAATCAATCAATCAATCAATCAATCAATCAATCAATCAATCAATCAATCAATCAATCAATCAATCAATCAATCAATCAATCAATCAATCAATCAATCAATCAATCAATCAATCAATCAATCAATCAATCAATCAATCAATCAATCAATCAATCAATCAATCAATCAATCAATCAATCAATCAATCAATCAATCAATCAATCAATCAATCAATCAATCAATCAATCAATCAATCAATCAATCAATCAATCAATCAATCAATCAATCAATCAATCAATCAATCAATCAATCAATCAATCAATCAATCAATCAATCAATCAATCAATCAATCAATCAATCAATCAATCAATCAATCAATCAATCAATCAATCAATCAATCAATCAATCAATCAATCAATCAATCAATCAATCTTTTTTTAAAACGGAGGCACGAGTGGCCAAGTCGTGTAAGGCGCCGCGATTCGCCATGCAGAGTTGCGTCATTTGGGCAGACCAGAAACCTATGATTGTGGGTTCGAATCCCGGTTTGCCCCGATTATGTTCCTAGGTTTGTCAGCACCATACCCATACCCGTGCTCGTTGGTTGCACCGAAGTGGTAAACGTCTGAGACCTGCATCACTTCGGGCTTTCCTCCCACATTAAGCTAATACGCCGTGATATAACCGGAATACTGTTAAAAGCGACGTTAAACCCAACTCACTCACTCTTTGAGGTGGTACAGGAGAAAAGGTTCTTTACATGATAATAATTTATGTTTAACAAGATGTCGGTTATGCTGTACAATCATTAGGTAACAGATTCAGCACACACATTTATACACTCATATCCAAGGTACTTTTTGCAAAGTATTTGATAATTTTTGCAAGGTTCTTGATTTCTTTTACATTTCTGGTACAAAACATTTGATGATGCTTGGAAATATATATCTGAGATCAATTAGGATTTTGATTCATGGAAAGCTTCATATCTATAACATAGACGTAAAGAGTCAGAGACTGGTAGTGGTATATACTGTATAAAACTATATACCTTTCCTCACAGGAAAGTTAAAAATCATCTACTGACGTATTAATCAATAAACCATTAATGCGCGACGGCGAGATAGCGTATGATAAACGGTTTGGGCAACGTTGAAACGTGTTTCAATTGCCATTATAAATCCGCATTTCTGTTATTAGTTAAACGATATTATTTGTAAAACAAACAACATATTCAAGGTCAGAAGAATGCATGGGTAAGTGAGTGAGTTTGGTTTAACTCCGCTTTTAACAGTATTCCAGTCATATCGAGGCGTGTCAGCTTAATGTGGGAGGAAAGCCCGACGTGATACAGGTCTCAGACGTTAACCACTTCGGTCCAAAACCACGAGCACGGGTATGGTGCTGACAAACCTAAAAACATAATCGAGGCGAACCGGGATTTCTGGCGTGCCAAAGGGACGCAACTCTGCACAGGGAATAGCGACGCCTTAGACGACTGGGCCACCCGTGCCCTCAGAAGATTGCATGGAGAAACCTCGGTGAACGATAAAAACGACATACAAGGCATGAATGAACACCCTTGTCTGTTTATTCCAACAGTGACAAAGGGCAATTGTGGCAAGCGACTGGGGTGTGTAGTGAGTGAGTGAGTGAGTGAGTGAGTGAGTGAGTGAGTGAGTGAGTGAGTGAGTGAGTGAGTGAGTGAGTGAGTGAGTGAGTGAGTGAGTGAGTGAGTGAGTGAGTATGGTTTTACGCCGCTTTTAGCAATATTCCAGCAATATCACGGCGGGGGACACCAGAAATGGGCTTCACACATTGTACCCATGTCGGGAATCGAACCCGGGTCTTCGGCGTGACGACCAAACGCTTGAACCACTCGGAGGCCTGTCAATAAACTAGGAATATAATTTTATCAAAGATTTTAAAGATCACATTGAAGATATCATTACCTATTCATTTGTTCCTTCGTATAATGAAAATGCCTGGATAATTTACGAGGAAAATAAAAAAAACCTTCCAAATACCTATTGATTGTAAGTATATTTAAAGCCCTTGTCTTATAAAACCATAATTCATCAGGTGAATATAGGGATCGATAAATCGATTCTGTCACGACAAAGACAGTCAACTCTCCATCGCGAATTGCTCGTGGGTTCCCCAAAGATTTAGTGAACACTGAGTTTGGTGTCAATTTAGGAAATGTATAATTGCCATAGTGAGTGAGTGAGTTGGGTTTAACGCCGTTATTATCAGTATTCCAGTTATATCACGGCGTGTCAGCTCAATGTCATCTTCCTGAGGCAAGGGAGTTAACTGACCCCCGGTTCCTCATAGAAGTAAACGACCATTATATTATGTCCCCAATTACTTCGGGCTTTTCTCCCACATTTAGCTTACAAGCTGTGATGCAAATAACTGTTTAAACCGGCGTTAAAACCAATATGCAATCCGACTAAGAATCGGCAGTCAGGTGACTACAAGCGACTATATTTTGCAGCGTGTTCAGTGTACGTACATTACCGGCACGAAGTGTAAGAAAAGTATGTGCAGATGTAGTATTTTAAAAACCTCCGACCAAGATCACTGCTAAATATGACCGCTTGCAGTCACCTGACCATGGACCCTTACCCGGATTGTAACCACGTGATCAAAAGGATGTTTATCCCGACTTGGCTTGTTTCCATTTTATGAGTTACAAATCAGAAGCCATCAGTAGAAAGTTCTGAGAACTGATGACAAATCATCTGCTTTGTTTATTTGTTGTTTAACGCCACACTCAGATATAAACATACCATATGACGCCGGTCTGTAAATAAATCAAGTCTGGACCAGACAATCCAGTGACTAACACCATGAACATCGACATGCATCAACCAAGTCAGCGAGCCTGACCATCCGATCCCTTCAGTCGCCTCTTACGACAAGCATTCTTGCTCAAGGCCTATTCTAACCCGGATCTTCAGCTGACCTACTTTATAAGTATCAGCACAAAGGCTTTCCTCGTCGTTTATTGATCATCGCGATATTTCGTGATTCTAACATTCGGGATTCCTTAACATGAGCACCTTGTCTGTTATTTACGTGCAATATGTCATGATTATTCAGAACAAACACCAAAACCCCACAGCAAAGTCCCCGTTGATCATGGTCTCCTTGATATCCTGAAATGTCCAGAAGATGTGTCCCGATACAAGCGAACGCAACAGGTTAAAAACGGGGAAGAATCTCCGTTCTTTAATGAGGTCGATTTTTGGGTGCGGTTGGTTTAAACGCGGCTTTGAACAATATTTCAAATATAGCCATTTCATTTTCAATAAAGGTAGGGTGTGTGTGGGGAGTTCTAATGTAATAATCATGCCCTTATTTTACCGAAAATATGTTATGTGCCCTTTTCTTGTATTGACGTATCGAGAAGTCAGTGTATTGGAAAGAGTACTTGAGCTCCTAAACATTAAACAAAATGATGGTCGTTTATCGTTTCGTTCTCCCGCAATTTGCAAATCATCATTCTCATTCTGTATCATCCTCTTTTCCGGATCGCGTGGCGTGACGAAGCAGGTTCAACCGCCACCTCAGAGAGACCAGGTTCCCCCGCCATCTCAAGGAGCACAGATTCCCCCGCCGCTCCAGGGAGCCCAGGTTTTCCTCCCGCCCCAGGGAACACAGGTTCCCCCACCATCCCAGGGAGTCCGGATTCTCCCGCCGACCCAGGGAGCCCAGATTACCCCGACTCTCCAGGGAGCCCAGGTTCCCCCGCTGCCTCAGGGAGCCCATGTTGCCCTGCCGCCTCATGGAGCCCAAGTTCACCCGCCGTCCCATAGAGCCCAGGTTCCCCCGCCGTCCCATGGAGCCCAGGTTCCCCCACCAACCCAGGGACAACAGATTCCCCCGCCGTCCCATGGAGCCCAGGTTCCCCCACCAACCCAGGGACAACAGATTCCCCCGCCGTCCCATGGAGCCCAGGTTCCCCCTCTACCCCATGGAGCCAGGGTTCCCCCGTCATCTCAAGGACCACAGATTCCTCCGCCGCTCCAGGCAGCCCAGGTTCCCCCGCCACCTCAGGGAAACCACGTTCCCCTGCTACCCCAGGGAGCCCAGGTTCCCCGCCATCCAAGGACCACAGATTCCCCCACCACCCCAGTAAGCCCAGGGCCCCCCACCAACCCAGGGACCACAGATTCCCCCGCCACCCCAGGGAACAAGGGTTCCCCCGTCGCCCCAGGGAGCCCAGGTTTCCAGTGGTGGAGAGAAGGGGTATCCCATGCAGAGGGGAATGTCCGAGTAACTCTCCATTCCTTCAAAATAATGGAGCCGAGGCCACCCGTAAAATCCTTAAAAACAAATTATGCATATAATGTTGTTGCAGCAGGTTACTAAAAGAATGTCCCTATTTAAAGCAATTAGATTAATCTTTGAAGAGAAAAAAATCAGGTAAACATATATTAATGTTCAAGTCTCCATATTTCCTATAATCCCCGTCAGCATGTATTTACAACGTGTTACTTTTGGAACCAACTTGACCCATGAAGATCCGGGTAGAGAATAGGTCTTCAGCAACCAATGTTTGCGGTAAAAGGCGACTATGCTTGTCGCCGTCATATAGCTGGAATATTGCTGAGTGCGGCGTTAAACAAAAAACAAACAAACAAATAATTACGGTTACGTAGTATTAAACTTAAAATGCCACTAAAAATATTGATATGTTATCTATCACCTGTATTTTCCATGTTTTTTACTTGTATTTTGCAAATTGTATTCAGCAGCTATCAATAGGGATCGCGAAACAAGCCCTTATTAAAGTGTAGTAAACCATACAAGCTCTGTAAATATACTATTGCAAATTAGTAAATAATGAGAAGATTCTTTGAAAAGCGGATAGTAATCTTTAATAACTGATAAGTAAACTGCACTAGTCTACGATAGACCACATGTACTAGTCTAGTTAGCAAATATTTACTTACTGATCGGTAAAATCTCGTAACAACCTTGAGTCTGATTGGGCAGTGAATTTCGCTTAGTAACTTGGTAACTGTTTCTGTCAGTGAGTAGTTATTTGGAGAATGTTCATTGACATTGACTACACAGCAGGGGCGGTGTAATGATGTGACGGTGGCCAAGCAGCAATTATTCCAGATTATTCATTTTATATCAACATTCTATCGCGAACAATTCGCCGAAGTGAAGAGATAATTCGTCTGGAATCAAAAGATTCAGGCGACTTCATGGGCGGTGGGGTAGCCTAGTAGGCCTTCACTCGTCATATCGAAGACCCGGGTTCGATTCCCCACATAGATACAATGTGTGAAGCCCATTCTGGTGTCCCCAGTCGTGATTTTGCTAAATATTGTTAAAAGCAGCGTAACACCATATTCACTCACGCTCTGATTTAAACCATGTTGTGATTGAAACATAATTCCTCTATAATTTTGTATAAAGACATGTAGTTGCGTCAGTTTCAAAATGCACGTTCAGAATGACCCGTAAAATCAGAATCAACTGCAAGAACAATGGCGTGATGTCATCATAATAGATTAAGGAAAGGGTTTTGTCGTTTTTATTTACACTTGAGTCATCAAACACCGGTAACCAATCACAGTTCTCGTCGGTATGTGTTTAAGTGAATGTGTATGGTCATGTATGCTGCAGTGGCACCACAGGTTTCCAAGGATCTCTGTGCCTTAATTAGGTCTGTTTTGGGTGCGGTGGGTTTTGACGCGGCTTTGAACAATATTTCAAATACAATGTATATCCATTTGATTTAATGAGGTGTGTGTGTGTGTGTGTGTTAGGGGGTGGGGGGTGGGGGGTGGTGGTTGGTGGTCGGGGAGAGTTCTTATATAATAATCAAGCCCTTATTTTGCCGAAAATATGTATTGTGCCCTTTTCTTGAATAATCGAGAAAGAAATCAAAATCCACCCACCCCTCTTTGAAAAGCAAATGGTTGCTCTCTAATGACTCACTATAAATCAGGATACTTCCAAAGTAGTCACGAATGTCGTTTCTCGCTTCGTTCTCTTGCATTTTGCAAATCATCATTCTCATTCTGTATTAGCAATTAATTCTCTTTTTTGGTCGCCTGTGTACAGTATTATTATGACCCTCGCCACCTTAGAGAGCCCAGCTTACCCCGGAACCTCAGGGAGCCCATGTTCCCCCGCCACCCCAGGCACCCCAGTTTAACCCGCCTCCCTAGGTTCACCCGCCACCCCAGGCACCCCAGTTTAACCCGCCTCCCCAGGTTCACCCGCCACCCGAGGTACCCCAGGCACCCCAGGTTCACCCGCCTGCTCAGGCACCCCAGGTTCACCCGCCTCCCCAGGTTCAGTCGCCACCCCAGGCACCCCAGGTTCACCCGCCACCTCTGGGAGCCCAGGTTCCCCCGTCTCCCCAGGTTCACCCGCCACCCCAGACACCACAGGTTCACCCACCACCCCAGGCACCCCAGGTTCACCCGCCTCCCCAGGTTCACCCGCCACCCCAGGCACCCCAGGTTCACCCGCCACCCCAGGGACCCAAGGTTCACCCGCCTCCCCAGGCGCCTCAGGCACCCCAGGTTCACCCGCCACCCCAGGCACCTTAGGCACCCCAGGTTCACCCGCCACCCCAGGCGCCCCAGGCACCCCAGGTTCACCCGCCACCCCAGGCACCCCAGGCACCCTAGGTTCACCCGCCACCTCAGGGAGCCCAGGTTCCCCCGTCTCCCCAGGTTCACCCGCCACCCCAGGCACCCCAGGTTCACCCGCCACCCCAGGGACCCCATGTTCAGCCGCCTCCCCAGGCGCCCCAGGCACCCCAGGTTCACCCGCCACCCAGGCACCCTAGGCACCCCAGGTTCACCCGCCACCCCAGGCACCCCAGGCACCCCAGGTTCACCCGCCACCCCAGGTACCCCAGGTTCAGCCGCCTCCCCAGGCGCCCCAGGCACCCCAGGTTCACCCGCCACCCAAGGCGCCCCAGGCACCCCAGGTTCACCCGCCACCCCAGGCACCCCAGGTTCACCCGTCACCTCAGGGAGCCCAGGTTCACCCGCCACCCCAGGCACCCCAGGTTCCTCCGCCACCCCAGGGAGCCCAGGTTCCCCCGCCTCCCCAGGTTCACCCGCCACCTCAGGGAACCCAGCTTTTCCCACATCCCAGGGAGCCCAGGATCCCACGCCACCTCAGGGACCCTTGGGTTCACCCGCCACCTTAGGGAGCCCATCTTTCCCCAAACCTCTTAGGGAGCCCAGCTTTCTCAGCCACCACAGGCACCCTTGGTTCACCCACCACCTCAGGGAACCCAGGTTTTCCCACATCCCGGGGAGCCCAGGATCCCACGCCACCTCAGGGACCCTTGGGTTTCCCCGCCAGCTCAGGAAGCCCAGCTTTCTCAGCCACCTCAGGGAGCCTAGGTTCCCCGCCACCTCAGGGAGACCAGCTTCCTCAGCCGCCCAGGCACCCCAGGTTTCCCCGCCACCTCAGGGAGCCTATACTTCCCCCGCCACCTCAGGGGGCCCAGCTTTCTCAGCCACCTCAGGGAGACCAGATTTCTCCGCCACCCCAGATTTCCCCGCCACTACAGGGAGCCCAGCTTTTTCTGCCACCCCAGCTTTCCCTGCCACCTCAGGGAGCCAAGCTTTCTCCGCCATCTCAGGGACACAAGGTTCACCCGCCACTTCAGGGTCCCTTGCTTTTGCCTCGCCACCCCAGGGAGCCCAGGTCCTGCAAGCTCCCCAGGCAAAACAGGTTCCTGCGCCACCTCAGGGATCCCAGCTTTTCCCGCCACCCCCGGTTCCCTAACTATGGGTAATCATTCAGCAGAAGGAAATTCGGTAGACCAATACTACAACATGCATTACACATTACATTTCAATAATCATATGACATAGATACAAACTAAGACTA
This sequence comes from Haliotis rufescens, assembly GCF_023055435.1. Classification (NCBI taxonomy): domain Eukaryota; kingdom Metazoa; phylum Mollusca; class Gastropoda; order Lepetellida; family Haliotidae; genus Haliotis; species Haliotis rufescens. The sequence continues at coordinate 178,589 of NW_025963782.1, forward strand.
AAAGTAATTCGGTTCTGGTGGCAGCGGTGTTAAGGCTGCTAGGCACGAGCGCCCCCTGAAGTGTTCAACATACGTCCTACACTCTGTGTAACAGTATTATTTTCAAAATAATGGTCGCTCTATCTAAAAACTTGTGGCAATCTGTGTAACTGGTTGTGAGAATATTTCCATTTTCCTACGATGTCCCTGTGTTAAAGTACCGTGTAGGAGTCTCTTTTAAGACAGATGTGATCACGGAATCAAACACATGTAATTGTCACTATGCTTCATTGTCTTCAGGTTGAAATGTACGTTGTTTTCCAGGTATATGACATCAATATTCTTTCAACTTATGTACAGGCTGTTGTTGTAGTAGACAAGGCTTCTTATCCAATCACTGAATTCCAACATTTCCGTTGTAGTATTAGTTGATAAAGATCGTTTTATCACCTTCTTGTTGTCGCTGAAATATAGGACACCGTGTATAGTGTCAATAGTAACAGCATGAAGGTCACGTCTCATGTCTATCTGATGCAGCCTTTTCCCATCATAATCAACAGACCACAACCCGTCATCATCTTTACAGAAATAGATCATCTTCTTCCTGGAGTCTACAGCAATGCCACGGGGATTGGATGTTCCGTGATTACGCAAGTCCACAATGCCCTGAAAGTTTCTCCCCAATGTGGACATACGACTGATTGTCTTCGTCGGACTGTATGTGGTAAGGAAGATGAGTCGTCTGTCAACATCGACTGTCATTCCGAACGACACGATTCCCTCTCGTAGTGTTGTGACTCCCGACACGTCCAGCCTTGAGGAGAAGATGCAACGTGGTGAATATCCACTGAATATCAGTCTCCTGGACACAGGCTCGTATGTTGGCGCATGAACGTATGATGTATGCAGATAAGGATACGTCTTCATGTCGTTATTATCTATGGTAATCTGATGAGGATGCTGCAAGGAGCCATAGCCATATTGTACAACCAATATTCTCGTCTTGTCTTGAAACTGTCGTGTTGTAGGTGTTGTAGCCACTGACGTGAAGGGACGTCCAGATGGAGTCGTGGGTGTGTAATGTTGGGTGGGTTGTGTACTGTCAGCATTGGTCTGAAGGTCACGTGTCTTGTTTACGTAGTTCAGATGAAAGTCTCCCAATGTCTGCACATCTTCTGCATGACTGGCGTTAATCACAATCAAGTCATTTCTCAAACGTACGTTCTGTTTTACAAGAGTCTCAACGTTTCGTTGGGTTTCATTAATCTGTGCTTGCACGTCAGCACTCTGTCGTATGACGATTAACACGTCATCTTTAAGTAAACTCACATTCTTTTCAACATGGGTCACGTGATGACGTGTCAGGTTCAACTCTGTCTTTAGTTCACTCACCTGCTGTTCACATGCATCTTTGTCTTTCACAGTGTCCAGTGGTTGTCGTGTTTTAGTCTGTCCGACCTCCCTCAACTGTCTTGTGAGACTCAGTGTCTGTCGCTTCATCTGCTGATATCCACGCTTGAGGTGTCTAATCTGGGACATCACGTGACTGTTTAAAGTGGCATCAAACGACTCTATTTGACTACGCATATAGGAAGGTACAATCTTCTCCGTCAAATCCGATCTCAGCAGTCACTCCAAAATGTCCATCTTGTTTATGACTCTCGTCTCCATTCCTGGAACGTCAGATTTCAAGTGGTTCAATTCCACTTTCAGGTGGTTAATTTCTTTCTCAAGTAAACTCATCTGACTGACAACTGCTGCAATATTTTCGTGTCCCTGAACCACAGATGAGGCTGCTACAAGCAGCACCAACACACACAAACTCGCCATGTCAGCTGGTAATTGTAGAACTGTGTCAGAGTCGTGTAATCCGGAGCTAAGAGTCACGTGACTATCGCATTACATCTAACCTGGCAGCGGGCCAAACGGAAACACTGGAATCTAACATGGCAACAGTCTAGAGTTCACTTGAGTTTCCCATCACGTGACCACACGGGTAGTATCCATGAAGTCAGCTCACTGCCATTTTATCAATCAGTGGTGGGTGTACGGGATCGCTCGATCCAATAACATGTTCATCTCAATGTACCAAAAGACGTTAAAAGATGGTACTTGTTGTTACCCTGTCTGGCGCTCGGCATTAAGGGGTTCAAACAAGGACTGGTCGGTCGGAGTCAGTATACTGTTTCTGAGCGGGAGATTCATGTTAAACTGCGGCATGGTATCTCAGTGAGCTAGCACTATAAATCGGCATCAGTCGGACTAGTACAAGCAGCCACACACACACGTGCATGCACGTCGCTTTATAAGTGCAATAATCTTCAACGCGACGATAAACCCCATTTCACCTCACCTCATCTCAATGTGTGACCTGACAAATTTAAATTTGATAATTTCATAACTTTAAAGATACCATGTGTTCTGCAAATACATATATGTACGGAATATTAGTAAAATGATGCATAATATTACATAACTTCATTTGTTTATAGTACTTGGTCATTTCACATTACATCAGGAAATATATAACTTCTAACACATGAGTATGTGAGTTGCTTAATCTACAATGTCACCACATCACGGGTCAGCGAAACCGGTTCAGTGTCAATTCCGAAATAAGTGAGTACGCTAACTTGTCATCTTCGTATAATTTCAGAGACATGTGTATTGACAAAACCAGCCACTTACTGACAGGTTGCATGAAAAACAATTCTTTGAACGAAACCTTAGATTTAACTATATTTTGTTTTAAAAACAAACTGTTATGACACGTTTCTTTTCAGTGGTGCTACACCCTTCATTGGCAGCTCACTAACACCGCTACCAATCAATCAATCAATCACATTATTTCTTTTCAAAAACGGAGGCACTGGTGGCCAAGTCGTGTAAGGCGCCGCGATTCGCCATGCAGAGTTGCGTCACTTGGGCACATAAGATACCTATGATTGTGGGTTCGAATCCCGGTTTGCCCCGATTATGTTTCTAAGCTTGTCAGCACCATACCCATATCCGTGCTCGTGGGTTTTACCGAAGTGGTAAACGTCTGAGACCTGGATCACTTCGGGCTTTCCTCCCACATTAAGCTGACACGCCGCGATATACCCGGAATACTGTTAAAAGCGGTGTTATGACCAACTCACTCACTCTTTGAGGTGGTACAGGAGAAAATGTTCTTCACATGATAATAATCTATATTTAACATGATGTCGGTTATGCTGTACAATCATTAGGTAACTCATTCAGCACACACATTGATACACTCATACCCAAAGGTAGTTTTTGCAAAGTATTTGATGATTTTTGCAAGGTTCTTGTTTCTTTAACAGTTCTGGTACAAACCATTTGATCATGCTTGGAAATATATCTTTGAGATAAATTAGGATTTTGATTCAAGGAAAGCTTCATATTTATAACATAGACGTAAATAGTCAGAGACTGGTAGTGGTATATACTGTATAAAACTATATACCTTTCCTCACATGAAAGTTTAAAATCATCTACTGACGTATAAATGAATAAATCATTGATGCGCGATGGCGAGATAGCGTATGATAAACGGTTTGGGCAACGTTGAAACGTGTTTCAATTGCCATTATAAATCCGCATTTCTGTTATTAGTTAAACGATAGTATTTGTAAAACAAACAACATATTCAAGGTCAGAAGAATGCATGGGTGAGTAAGTGAGTTTGGTTTAACTCCGCTTTTAACAGTATTGCAGTCATATCGCGGCGTGTCAGCTTCATGTGGGAGGAAAGCCCAAAGTGATGCAGATCTCAGACGTTTACCACTTCGGTGAAACCCACGAGCACGGGTATGGTGCTGACAAACCTAGAAACATAATCGGGGCGAACCGGGATTTTATTGTATGTATGTGCGTGTGTGTGTATACATATATATGTGAGTCAAGGCCGTGTTCGCAAGCCGGGAGGAGTGAAACAGATGACGCTTGGAGGAGGAACGACCGGGGAAGTTGACCGCAATGTGTGTTTTCATGTCACTGTGCCCTAGTTCTAACATTTAATAAGGGAGGTAATCAATACATCCTCCAAATCTACTGGGCACGTCTTGTGTTTCACCCGCTGGCTTGTCACGCACAACTTGTGTTACGTTATCCCCTGCGTTGAACCCATTCTTGCCCCCCGCCCTGATATTGGTGGAATAATGTTATACATGCACAACACCCCAGTCACTTGTCCACATTTTGCCCAGTGAATATCCGGGTCAGAATTGGTCTCCAACGAACGGTACTCAGCAATATTCCAGCTGTGTGACTGCTGTAAATAATAAAGTCTGGACCAGACAATCCCGTGATTGACATCATGAGCATTGATCTACGCAATTGGGATACGATGGCAATCTTTCCGAGGCAAGGGAGTTAAATAAAATAATACATGCAACTGTTATCAAATTTCATAAATAACAATGGGTAAACTTTCTATTGAGTTTTATTATTTGTTAGCGTTTCCATTTAAATCCGTTTAAAAAAATAATCTCATTATAACTAGACCTGTTAAGGATACGTCTTCAGCAACCCATGCTTGTCGTTAAAGGCTACTATGCTTATCTTAAGGATGCTATGACAGGAGCAGGTGGTCAGGCTCTCTGGCTCGGTTGATGCATGTCATCGTATCCCGATTGTGTGGATTGATGCTCATGATATCAATCACTGGATTGTCTGGTCCAGACTCGATTATTTAGAGACCGCCGCCATATAGACAAACAACATACAAACAAACAAACAAACAAACAAACAAACAAACAAACATATTAACTGAGGTTGGGTGGGCCATCGCACACCCTTACAACCACGTCCCAACCTCTAACCCGTTACAAATACAATATCCATGTTGCGAATAAAAAAATACGAGCGAAATGCTTTAAAAACTAGGTGACCTGTGCAATCCTGAAACGCAATACCATTACAATGGATGTCACGACTTGCTCATATGTAGCAGCGTCACTCGTTTCCTGTTCTGGTGTTAGCTGAAGGGACAGCTTCCTCAACTGTCACTCCAAACACTTTACATGATTACATCAACACTCAGCCACGTGTATAGGTCAGGGATATGTCGCCAATGCAGGTTCGTCCGACACTGAGCCTTGCTGACGTCCTGGGTAATGTCGCCAATGCAGGTTCGTCCGACACTGAGCCTTGCTGACGTCCTGGGTTGTGTCGCCAATGCATGTTCGCCAGACACTGAGCCTTGCTGACGTCATGGGCAATGTCGCCAATGCAGGTTCGTCCGACATTAAGCCTTGCTGACGTCATGGGTTGTGTCGCCAATGCAGGTTCGTCCGACACTGAGCCTTGCTGACGTCCTGGGTAATGTCGCCAATGCAGGTTCGTCCGACAATGAATCTTGCTGACGTCATGGGTAATGTCGCCAATGCAGGTTCGTCCGACACTGAATCTTGCTGACGTCATGGGTAATGTCGCCAATGCAGGTTCGTCCGACACTGAGCCTTGCTGACGTCATGGGTTGTGTCGCCAATGCAGGTTCGTCCGACACTGAGCCTTGCTGACGTCCTGGGTAATGTCGCCAATGCAGGTTCGTCAGACAATGAATCTTGCTGACGTCATGGGTAATGTCGCCAATGCAGGTTCGTCCGACACTGAATCTTGCTGACGTCATGGGTAATGTCGCCAATGCAGGTTCGTACGACACTGAGCCTTGCTGACGTCCTGGGTTGTGTCACCGATGCAGGTTCGGCCGACACTGAATCTTGCTGACGTCCTGGGTAATGTCGCCAATGCAGGTTCGTCCGACAATGAATCTTCTTGACGTCATGGGTTGTGTCGCCAATGCAGGTTCGTCCGACACTGAGCCTTGCTGACGTCATGGGTAATGTCGCCAATGCGGGTTCGTCCGACACTGAGCCTTGTGGACGTCCTGGGTAATGTCGCCAATGCAGGTTCGTCCGACACTGAGCCTTGCTGACGTCATGGGTAATGTCGCCAATGCAGGTTCGTCCGACACTGAGCCTTGCTGACGTCCTGGGTAATGTCGCCAATGCAGGTTCGTCCGACACTGAGCCTTGCTGACGTCCTGGGTAATATCGCCAATGCAGGTTCGTCCGACACTTAGCCTTGCTGACGTCCTGGGTAATGTCGCCAATGCAGGTTCGTCCGACACTGAGCCTTGCTGACGTCCTTGGTAATGTCGCCAATGCAGGTTAGTCCGACACTGAGCCTTGCTGACGTCCTGGGTAATGTCGCCAATGCAGGTTCGTCCGACACTGAATCTTGCTGACGTCCTGGGTAATGTCGCCAATGCAGGTTCGTCCGACACTGAGCCTTGCTGACGTCCTGGGTAATGTCGCCAATGCAGGTTCGTCCGACACTTAGCCTTGCTGACGTCCTTGGTAATGTCGCCAATGCAGGTTCGCCCGACACTGAGCCTTGCTGACGTCCTTGGTAATGTCGCCAATGCAGGTTCGTCCGACACTGAGCCTTGCTGACGTCCTGGGTAATGTCGCCAATGCAGGTTCGTCCGACACTGAATCTTGCTGACGTCCTGGGTAATGTCGCCAATGAAGGTTCGTCCGACACTGAGCCTTGCTGACGACCTTGGTAATGTCGCCAATGCAGGTTCGTCCGACACTGAGCCTTGCTGACGTCATGGGTAATGTCGCCAATGCAGGTTCGTCCGACACTGAATCTTGCTGACGTCCTGGGTTGTGTCACCGATGCAGGTTCGTCCGACACTGAATCTTGCTGACGTCATGGGTTGTGTCACCGATGCAGGTTCGTCCGACACTGAATCTTGCTGACGTCCTGGGTAATGTCGCCAATGCAGGTTCGTCCGACACTGAATCTTGCTGACGTCATGGGTTGTGTCGCCAATGCAGGTTCGTACGACACTGAGCCTTGCTGACGTCTTGGGTTGTGTCACCGATGCAGGTTCGTCCGACACTGAATCTTGCTGACGTCATGGGTTGTGTCACCGATGCAGGTTCGTCCGACACTGAATCTTGCTGACGTCCTGGGTAATGTCGCCAATGCAGGTTCGTCCGACACTGAATCTTGCTGACGTCATGGGTTGTGTCGCCAATGCAGGTTCGTACGACACTGAGCCTTGCTGACGTCATGGGTTGTGTCACCGATGCAGGTTCGTCCGACACTGAATCTTGCTGACGTCATGGGTAATGTCGCCAATGCAGGTTCGTCCGACAATGAATCTTGCTGACGTCATGGGTTGTGTCGCCAATGCAGGTTCGTCCGACACTGAGCATTGTGGACGTCCTGGGTAATGTCGCCAATGCAGGTTCGTCCGACATTGAGACTTGCTGACGTCCTGGGTAATGTCGCCAATGCAGGTTCGTCCGACACTGAGCCTTGCTGACGTCCTGGGTAATGTCGCCAATGCAGGTTCGTCCGACACTGAGCCTTGCTGACGTCCTGGGTAATGTCGCCAATGCAGGTTCGTCCGACACTGAGCCTTGCTGACGTCCTTGGTAATGTCGCCAATGCAGGTTCGTCCGACACTGAGCCTTGCTGACGTCCTGGGTAATGTCGCCAATGCAGGTTCGTACGACACTGAATCTTGCTGACGTCCTGGGTTGTGTCGCCAATGCAGGTTCGTCCGACACTGAGCCTTGCTGACGTCATGGGTAATGTCGCCAATGCAGGTTCGTCCGACACTGAGCCTTGCTGACGTCCTGGGTAATGTCGCCAATGCAGGTTCGTCCGACACTGAGCCTTGCTGACGTCCTGGGTAATGTCGCCAATGCAGGTTAGCCTTGCTGACGTCCTGGGTAATGTCGCCAATGCAGGTTCGTCCGACACTGAGCCTTGCTGACGTCCTTGGTTGTGTCACCGGTGCAGGTTCGTCCGACACTGAGCCTTGCTGACGTCCTGGGTTGTTTCACCACTACAGGTTCGTCCGACACTGAGCCTTACTGACATCCTGGGTTGTGTCACCACTACAGGTTCGTCCGACACTGAGCCTTACTGACGTCCTTGGTTGTGTCACCGATGCAGGTTCAACCGACACTGAGCCTTACTGACGTCCTTGGTTGTGTCACCGATGCAGGGTCGTCCGACACTGAGCCTTACTGACATCCTTGGTTGTGTTACCGATGCAGGGTTGTCTGACACTGAGCCTTGCTGACGTCCTGGGTTATGTCACTGATACAGGGTCGTCTGACACTGAGCCTCGCTGACGTCTGTTGTGTCACCACTACAGGGTTGTCTGACACTGAGCCTCGCTGACGTCCTGGGTTGTGTCACTGATACAGGATAGTCCGACACTGAGCCTTGCTATGCACCACGTTCTAGTGCTCCAGGAGTGCCACGAGAACTGAGCCAATATGATGAGGCTTTATCGGAGTATGACATAGCATTACAAATACTTGCCTTGCATGAATATAAATGCATGCAGCATACTTTCAGCCTCATGATTGTGCAGTGAAACTAATGCATTTAGTGGGATTGTTACTGAACTAAACTAATGCATTTAGTGGGATTGTTACTGAACTAAACTAATGCATTTAGTGGGAGTGTTACCGAACTAAACTAATGCATTTAGTGGGATTGTTACTGATTTAAACTAGTGCATTTAGCGAGATTGTTACTGAACTAAACTATGCATTTAGTGGGATTGTTACTGATTTAAACTAGTGCATTTAGCGAGATTGTTACTGAACTAAACTAATGCATTTAGTGGGATTTTAACAGGACAGATAGCAAATGTTCTGTTGTGATGGTTTCTTTGTTACATATGCGCAGACAGATAAAGATAGAATGAAATCTATTACTACTGTAGCTCAGCTGCCCTCATATCATTGGCCACAAAGACATTCTTAACATCTGAATCACGTGTAGTCAAATTAAGACTGTATCGATTGACATGCTTAAGCGGTTAATCTTGAATTAAGTTAAGGTCTAACGCTGCAATGGACAAAAATACTGGCTAGTTCAAGAAACACTGCCTTAATAATTTAAAAAAACATTCATTTCTTTATGGCCAACCAACTTGTTAATTAATATTAATGACCCACAATAATTAACACTCATCAGATATTGCAACAATCTGCATCTTTAGCCACAAGTCCAAACCTGACTGTGGTTTATTTGTTATTAAACGCATTCCACAATTTCATGTATATGATGGTAGACAGTAATCATTGAGTCTGAACCAGACAATCCAGTGATTGATATTGTGAGCAAACGATCCACAGTGTCGTGGTACGATGACACAGAATCAATTAAGTCACTGAACCTGACCACCCGATCCTTTTGGTCGCCTCTTTGGCTACAAAATAATAGTATTGGTTCTCCGGCACCGCCTGCATCATCATAAAGTTTGCCCCAAGTTTTGTTTTTATTTCCATTTAAAAAAAATTAAAAAAATCCTAAAATATTCCAAGACCAACGGCAGTCAAACACTGTATTCCAGTATTTTACATCAAGGAATACATTTATGTAGAGAGGCCCTTTCCCTGCATGATTGTACACAATGTTTATTTGGTTACAAAACTGTTTATTTGGTTACACAACTGTTTATTTGGTTACATAACTGTTTATTTGGTTACATAATTGTTTATTTTGTTACATAACTGTTTATTTGGTTACATAACTGTTTATTTGGTTATATGACTGTTTATTTGGTTACATAATTGTTCATTTGGTTACACAACTGTTTATTTGGTTACATAACTGTTTATTTGTTTACACAACTGTTTATTTGGTTACACAACTGTCTTTGGTTACATAACTGTTTATTTGGTTACACAATTGTTTATTTGGTTACACAACTGTTTATTTGGTTACATAACTGTTTATTTGGTTACACAATTGTTTATTTGGTTACACAACTATTTATTTTGCTACATAACTGTTTATTTGGTTACACGATTGTTAATTTGGTTACATAACTGTTTATTTGGTTACACAACTGTTTATTTGGTTACATAACTGTTTATTTGGTTACACAATTGTTTATTTGGTTATATGACTGTTTATTTGGTTACACAATTGTTCATTTGGTTACACAACTGTTTATTTGTTTACATAACTGTTTATTTGGTTAAACAATTGTTTATTTGGTTACACAACTGTTTATTTGGTTACATAACTGTTTATTTGGTTACACAATTGTTTATTTGGCTACATAACTGTTTATTTGGTTACACAATTGTTTATTTGGTTACATAACTGTTGATTTGGTTACACAACTGTTAATTTGGTTACACAACTGTTTATATGGTTACACAACTGTTTATTTGGTTACATACTAATTTGAAAAAAAAAGACACTCTTTTATTTTTTTTAGCCTTAGGACCAGCATTGGTTGATGTTGACCTTTCCTAACCCAGAACCTACACGGGTACTTTTGGTTTGACAAGATCAGTTGATAAGAATCCATATGCTCAGACTAAAATCTACTGAACACAAGCTAAGATGGAAGCTCGAACCAGAAGTTTCAAATATTCAAAAGTAAAGAACGATGACAACAGGTTACGTGTTTTATTCAGAAACACAAGACTTGTAGAATTTTCCTATTCGGAATATTCTATAAGTAATACGTTACCACTGTTATACCGCGGCTGTTGTCTCCCACAACTGCTGCTATAGCGAAATCTACCACAGAGATCTCAATTACCTCATGCAGCACGTGCGTAGCCACCTAGCTGCCATGTGACACCCTTCACTCTTGTCTCGTGCGAGAGCGAATGCTCGGGGGACGGACGGACGGACGGACGGGCGGGCGGGCAGCAGCCCAGTGGTAACGTATTACTTATAGAATATTCCGAATAGGAAAATTCTACAAGTTACATTAAGTAATACGTTACCACTGTTATACCGAGGCTGACCACCACAGTAGGCGGTGGGGAGCACCTACAACCCGAATCCTGACTGCTAGCGTTCCTTCCGACCAGCGGAAGTAAACACCAAGGCGGAAGCACTCGATGCGCATGCACCTAGCTAGGCGTTACCCTATAGGAATACCAAAGCACTGTATAGCGCATACCTTAAGGCTCAATCGTCATTGCCAAAACGATTGGTGACTCCAAACGGCCCCACTGGATAGGTATTTCATCGCCGCAGCGGATGAGAACACTGTATCCGCGTGAGCTAAATCTTAGATCAGGTTAAACAGTCGAAAAGAGGGAAATTAATTTCATTCGGACCGTATATCCCAGAGCAAGCCTACTTAAAGTATGCATTAGGCGCGTGACCTAATTCCAGTATTTGTAAGCATGCATCACAAGGTTGGGATACACGACAGACAATTAAATACATAATTGTCAAAATACAAATAAGGACAAAGCAGACAAAAAGCCGCCCTCACCTGTGGTGTGAGTGCGCTGGTTTGCGGGACCCCAACTCCTGTATCCACGGCAGTGGGAACACTGGAGTCGACCCAGATTGACCACCGTGCAAGGTCTGACGCCTGAGGAGTTCGGAATTGCGCTGGGCACACCCCTTAGGTGACCGCTTGCGCCGCGATCAGCGGCCCAAGACGGTGCACACTCTCCACGTCGTCATCAGCGACCTGCTTGAGGTAATGATTGGCAAAAACCGAGTCAGAACGCCAGTAACAACCTCGTAATATTCTGCGAACAGATATATTCGAGTGTAGGGCAAATGTTGCCGCTAGCGCCCTGATCTCGTGCGGGTTTGACCCCGCTACCGGTAACCCCCGAGACCGGTACGCCAGATTGACGACAGAACGAAGCCATAACGCAATCGAGTTGCGAGTTATGTCAGCAGTGCGATTAGGGTTACACGATATGAACAGACGGTCACGCCCTTGTCTGCGTTCATTCGAAGCCTTAAGATAATACTTAAGGGCCCTAACCGGACACAGCGATCTGTCCTCAGTATCAGCGGGATGTAAGATTTCCTTGAGTGATCTTACAGTGAATTCTCTCTCCGTTTGGCCCATGTCAAAGGAGAGGAGAAATGCTGTTTACCAAGTCACATGCCGGAACGAAGCACTACTCAAGGGTTCATAAGGAGCTTCCGTAAGTGATTTCAACACTAAGGAAAGATCCCAGGCCGGTGCCCGAAGGCGGCCTTTCTGAAGATCTTTCTGTTTGAAACCCTTGATAATACCCCGAATCACCGGCTCTTATGAGAGACTGGTACCCATAGCAACGTCCCCTACAGTAGCAACGGAAGAGACATAGTTGGCAATGGAACCCTCGGAGAGTTTCCGGGTCACTCGCATGTGAGACATGAAACGAGCAATATCCTGCACAGATACCTTATCTGGCGAATGAATGTGATGTTTACAACACCACTTCGTGAAAATAACCCAACGTGCATTATAAACCTTCTGGGTAGAATCACGATGCATACTAACGTATGCCCGAGACGCCCGACGAGAAAAACCTTTACTCCTCAGACGCTCGGTGACAACATCCACGCGTGCAGATTGAACTGCCCTGCGTTTGGATGAAGCTGACGGGTGTGAGGGTGGATCAGGAGATCCGGTCTCACAGGCAGTGGGAGTGGCGACTGCGTGACCTGGGTCAGCAAGTCGGCATACCACGATCTGTTCGGCCACAAGAGCGCGATCAGTAACATTCGACAGCGAACTCCTCGGAGCCGGCTTAGAATGAGTGGTATCAACGCCATCGGTGGGTAAGCATAAGCGTCCATGCCCGTCCAGTCTAACGCGAGAGCATCGTGATCGATGGCCCTCGGGTCCGGGACTGGTGATACAAACAACGGGAGTTGATTGTTGAACCCGGTTGCGAACAGGTCGACCATCGGACGACCAAAACGTTTCGCACAGCCACTGAAACACTACTGGGTTGAGCATCCACTCTACATGTGGGGCTCGGATCCCGAGGCCTCGATAGAGCGTCGGCCAGTACGTTCCGCACACCTGGGATGTGAAGGGCGCGTAGCTGGCACGGGACACTGTCCACCAGAGCGTAAAGCTCGAACGTGAGATCGAGTAGCGAGTGACTGTGGGTTCCCCCCAGTTTGTTCACATTGGACACTACCGTCGTGTTGTCGGTCGCCAGCATGAGCCGGGCGTCGACGAGACGATGCTTCCAGTGGTTGACTGCGTTTATCACAGCCTTGAACTCGAGACAATTGATGTGAAGACCTAGTTCGTCTACGCACCACAGCCCCGAGTTCACCTCCCCCTCTAGATGGGCGCCCCAGCCCACTAGAGAGGCGTCTGTATACAGGTTCAACGTGGCCCGGTAGGGCCGCATAGAGAATCCTGATAAGACATTGTAAGGGACCGTCCACCACTCCAGATGCGGGCGGAGCCGATCTACGAGTGCGACGGTCGCACTGTTCTCCTCCTGTGCTAACAACTGGATTGGAAACCGTTGCAGCGGGCGGAGTTGGAGACGACCCCGATCGGTGCAGTCCAGGGCGGACACAAGTAGCCCTAACAGCTGTTCCCAAAAGTGAACAGTCTGTGGCACTGCTAAGACTTTGGCAATCATCGCCTGAATCTTGTGCCACCGGTCTGGGGGGACAAAGAGGCGATGGGTCACCGTGTCGAACCGACCTCCGAAGAACTTCAAGTTCTGTGAGGGGGTGTTAACTCGCTCTTGGGGAGATTGACAATCCACCCCAATTGCTCCAAGAGCCAAAGTGCAAAATCGAGCTGACGAGACAGCACGTCCGTCATTCAATTTGCAACAAGCGAGTCGTCCAGGTACGCGAAGTACCTGACACCCCTCCTGTGGAGGACCCCACTATGGGGGTGGCGAACCGGGTGAACAGCCAGGGAGCGGACGTGTGAATCATTCTGAGTTCGGCACTGTCCTACTTGGGAACGAGAAATATCCTGGAGTAAAACCCCGGTGTTATTTCTGGTAGAGCTAACTCCCGTACTGCCCCTTCTCCACCAACCTGCCGATGGCATCGGCGAGGATGGGAAGATCGGTTTCTGAATCGAAACCTGCCAACGGGGCAACGGTGAGCGGCGGATTCGCTTTGAGATCTAGTCGATAGCCGTACCGAATCGTGTTGACCACCCACGGGTCGTCGAACACTTGTTCCCAATTCTCCCAGTATCCCAGTAAGTCAGGAGTCTGGCTCCCACTGGGGAAGGAGAGGGGGCCCTGACAGGCTGCGGCAGGAGCAACTGTCCAGGGCCAAGTGACTCGGGTTCCCCTAAGGGCCAACCGAAGTTGGCGCTGTCGGCATACGAACCCCTCCAATGAGAGTCACCTGGAGGGGCCCTTGCCGTCCTTAGACGACTTGGGCTTCCCCCAGTTCCCCGTCTTCCCGCGATAGGGCAGCTGATTGCCCAAACCGGAGCCCTCAGGGCGGGGCTTCTTCCCAGAGGAAGAAGAACCCGACCCCTTAGACCTACCGGCCGCAGCAGCCTGGGGCGCGCTCCGAGTAGGAGGGCACCAAGGCGCCTATGCAGGGACCCAACAAGAGCAAGTGTGTGCCGAGAGTCCTCGGCAACGAACTCCAGGGAAGCAATTAAACTGAGCAAGCAGTTGTAAATGCGCTGGTCACGGTCCGTTGGAGAACCTTCGACCAGACTGGCCGCTGCAGCCAAGTAAGTGTCTCTGTGAGACATGGCAAGCATGGAGTGCCGAGCGAGGGCGTCCAGCTGGTGCAAGGTAGCTTGCGTTACCGTAGCAGCCGTTGGGGCACGGACACCCAACCGCTCAACATGGGCCTCCGCGGTAGGACCAGCCTCGGGAAAGGCAAGGTCATGTACCGGGAATAAACCCTTTCTCCACGACGTCGGAGGCAACGGGAGACCCCGACCGGAGGCCGCCGCGAAGGCATTCTCCAAGGAAGTCTTGATACCGCGCAGCAAGGTTGATGCGGGGAAAGCTGTGTCGGAAGACTCATCGTATACCTCGGAGGAACCCACAGAGCCGTGGATTCCCCGCGGCACCGGCCGGGGCCGTGGCATGTTCTCAAAGAGGTCATAAACCATGGCCACGGTCCTTAACCGATAGCGGTAGCAACGGTTCGGGGGAAGGACCGGTGACCACGGGAGCCGCCGCCGTACCGGTGGACCCCTCGTCCGACCCCGCGGCCACCGAAGTGGCCGGGGACGGAACAGCCAGCGGCCTATCCTGAGATAAGGCCGCCAGCTTGGAGTCCACAAGTTTTGCAAGTAATGCAGCGACGGAATCCCCGGACAGCCCACGGGCCGCCAAGGGATCCGCCGCAGCCGTGGTGGTGGTACCCGCAAGGGGACCCCGACCGGACGAGCCGGCCACCACAGGGGTGGAAACGGACTGTACACCCCGCAGCTCCTGGTTGCGTGGATAGAGGGGGTGGAGGACGGCGAAACATCCATGTCAGACATTTTGTTTGTACTATGAACAAAGAGCAAAACATGGTTACAACACACGCACCACAAATAGTCACAAACGAGTATTTTCACCAGAAAATAAACGAGCAATGCGAATATAGAACATACACATATAACATATAGAGGGATAAGTGATGGAAAAACCCCAAGATATACTAGAACAGGGGAACGTAAGACGCAACGTGCATACGAGACACCCTGCAAGTATATAGAAAAAAAGGGCGGGAAAAATATTTCCTTTTGGCACAGTTCATATTTTTCACATTTACCGAGAGTTCAATTTCCATAATAAACGCACCATGCGTAATATCATTTGCAATCTTCTCGAACAATAAGGGTCGTGCGCATTTCAGAACCAGCAGGTATCTCTCACGGAAAACTACAGCAACTCAGCAAGAGCCAATATGCGCAACACAAATGAACGAATAAGCGCAATTCATACAACGGACCCTTCCAACCATCATCGCGAACTTTACAGTACGTTATACTTGCATCGTTTCTATTCCTTCTTCAAATACAACAATTCTTCTTCAGATAAAAATCTTAATCTAGTACGTCACAAATCGACTACAACAAAAGTCCGCTATTTCTTGTTTGTTGGTTGTTTAACGCCTCACTCAGCAATATTCCAGCTATATGACGGCGGTAAGTAAAGTAGTCGAGTCTGGACCAGACAATCCAGTGATTGACAACCTGGGCATCCATCCACATAATTGGGATCCATGACATGTATCAACGAAGTCAGCGAGCCTGACCACCCGATCCCGTTAGTCGCCTTTTACGACAAGCATAGTCGCCTTTAACGGCAAGTATGGGTTGCTAAAGACCTATTCTACCCCGGAATCTTCACGGGTCTCCGCCATTTCTGAAACATACAAGTAAAGGGAAGCAACTCTTCCATAGCTACCAGTAACATAGTAAAGCTTCCATAAAATCTTTCTTTTAAATAAAGTTTTCAGTACACTCAAACAACCGAACAAAACAGTAGCCTGCGCATACGAGAAGCTAGAATCACATACTTCTATCTACGCCACGTGAAACGGGTTTTATAAAGTCTTATGACGTCATTACTTTATCAGTTGGCACCAGTGACGTCATATTGCAAATGATATTACCCATGGTGCGTTTATTATGGAAATTGAACTCTCGGTAAATGTGAAAAATATGAACTGTGCCAAAAGGAAATATTTTTCCCGCCCTTTTTTTCTATATACTTGCAGGGTGTCTCGTATGCACGTTGCGTCTTACGTTCCCCTGTTCTAGTATATCTTGGGGTTTTTCCATCACTTATCCCTCTATATGTTATATGTGTATGTTCTATATTCGCATTGCTCGTTTATTTTCTGGTGAAAATACTCGTTTGTGACTATTTGTGGTGCGTGTGTTGTAACCATGTTTTGCTCTTTGTTCATAGTACAAACAAAATGTCTGACATGGATGTTTCGCCGTCCTCCACCCCCTCTACCCACGCAACCAGGAGCTGCGGGGTGTACAGTCCGTTTCCACCCCTGTGGTGGCCGGCTCGTCCGGTCGGGGTCCCCTTGCGGGTACCACCACCACGGCTGCGGCGGATCCCTTGGCGGCCCGTGGGCTGTCCGGGGATTCCGTCGCTGCATTACTTGCAAAACTTGTGGACTCCAAGTCCCCTGGGAAGAAGCCCCGCCCCGAGGGCTCCGGTTTGGGCAATCAGCTGCCCTATCGCGGGAAGACGGGGAACTGGGGGAAGCCCAAGTCGTCTAAGGACGGCAAGGGCCCCTCCAGGTGACTCTCATTGGAGGGGTTCGTATGCCGACAGCGCCAACTTCGGTTGGCCCTTAGGCGAACCCGAGTCACTTGGCCCTGGACAGTTGCTCCTGCCGCAGCCTGTCAGGGCCCCCTCTCCTTCCCCAGTGGGAGCCAGACTCCAGACTTACTGGGATACTGGGAGAATTGGGAACAAGTGTTCGACGACCCGTGGGTGGTCAACACGATTCGGTACGGCTATCGGCTAGATCTCAAAGCGAATCCGCCGCTCACCGTTGCCCCGTTGGCAGGTTTCGATTCAGAAACCGATCTTCCCATCCTCGCCGATGCCATCGGCAGGTTGGTGGAGAAGGGGCAGTACGGGAGTTAGCTCTACCAGAAATATCACCGGGGTTTTACTCCAGGATATTTCTCGTTCCCAAGTAGGACAGTGCCGAACTCAGAATGATTCACACGTCCGCTCCCTGGCTGTTCACCCGGTTCGCCACCCCCATAGTGGGGTCCTCCACAAGAGGGGTGTCAGGTACTTCGCGTACCTGGACGACTCGCTTGTTGCAAATTGAATGACGGACGTGCTGTCTCGTCAGCTCGATTTTGCGCTTTGGCTCTTGGAGCAATTGGGGTGGATTGTCAATCTCCCCAAGAGCGAGTTAACCCCCTCACAGAACTTGAAGTTCTTCGGAGGTCGGTTCGACACGGTGACCCATCGCCTCTTTGTCCCCCCAGACCGGTGGCACAAGATTCAGGCGATGATTGCCAAAGTCTTAGCAGTGCCACAGACTGTTCACTTTTGGGAACAGCTGTTAGGGCTACTTGTGTCCGCCCTGGACTGCACCGATCGGGGTCGTCTCCAACTCCGCCCGCTGCAACGGTTTCCAATCCAGCTGTTAGCACAGGAGGAGAACAGTGCGACCGTCGCACTCGTAGATCGGCTCCGCCCGCATCTGGAGTGGTGGACGGTCCCTTACAATGTCTTATCAGGATTCTCTATGCGGCCCTACCGGGCCACGTTGAACCTGTATACAGACGCCTCTCTAGTGGGCTGGGGCGCCCATCTAGAGGGGGAGGTGAACTAGACGAACTAGGTCTTCACATCAATTGTCTCGAGTTCAAGGCTGTGATAAACGCAGTCAATCACTGGAAGCATCGTCTCGTCGACGCCCGGCTCATGCTGGCGACCGACAACACGACGGTAGTGTCCTATGTGAACAAACTGGGGGGAACCCACAGTCACTCGCTACTCGATCTCACGTTCGAGCTTTACGCTCTGGTGGACAGTGTCCCGTGCCAGCTACGCGCCCGTCACATCCCAGGTGTGCGGAACGTACTGGCCGACGCTCTATCGAGGCCTCGGGATCCGAGCCCCACATGTAGAATGGATGCTCAACCCAGTAGTGTTTCAGTGGCTGTGCGAATGTTTTAGTCGTCCGATGGTCGACCTGTTCGCAACCGGGTTCAACAATCAACTCCCGTTGTTTGTATCACCAGTCCCGGACCCGAGGGCCATCGATCACGATGCTCTCGCGTTAGACTGGACGGGCATGGACGCTTATGCTTACCCACCGATGGCGTTGATACCACTCATTCTAAGCCGGCTCCGAGGAGTTCGCTGTCGAATGTTACTGATCGCGCCCTTGTGGCCGAACAGATCGTGGTATCCCGACTTGCTGACCAACGTCACGCGGTCGCCACTCCCACTGCCTGTGAGACCGGATCTCCTGATCCACCCTCACACCCGTCAGCTTCATCCAAACGCAGGGCAGTTCAATCTGCACGCGTGGATGTTGTCACCGAGCGTCTGAGAAGTAAAGGTTTTTCTCGTCGGGCGTCTCGGGCATACGTTAGTATGCATCGTGATTCTACCCAGAAGGTGTATAATGCACGTTGGGTTATTTTCACGAAGTGGTGTTGTAAACATCACATTCATTAGCCAGATAAGGTATCTGTGCAGGATATTGCTCGTTTCATGTCTCACTTGCGAGTGACCCGGAAACTCTCCGGGGGTTCCATTGCCAACTATGTCTCTTCCGTTGCTACGGTAGGGGACGTTGCTATGGGTACCAGCCTCTCATAAGAGCCGGTGATTCGGGGTATTATCAAGGGTTTCAAACAGCAAGATCTTCAGAAAGGCCGCCTTCGGGCACCGGCCTGGGATCTTTCCTTAGTGTTGAAATCACTTACGGAAGCTCCGTATGAACCCTTGAGTAGTGCTTCATTCCGGCATGTGACTTGGTAAACAGCATTTCTCCTCTCCTTTGACATGGGCCAAACGGAGAGAGAATTCACTGTAAGATCACTCAAGGAAATCTTACATCCTGCTGATACTGAGGACAGATCGCTGTGTCCGGTTAGGGCCCTTAAGTATTATCTTAAGGCTTCGAATGAACGCAGACAAGGGCGTGACCGTCTGTTCATATCGTGTAACCCTAATCGCACTGCTGACATAACTTGCAACTCGATTGCGTTATGGCTTCGTTCTGTCGTCAATCTGGCGTACCGGTCTCGGGGGTTACCGGTAGCGGGGTCAAACCCGCACGAGATCAGGGCGCTAGCGGCAACATTTGCCCTACACTCGAATATCTCTGTTCGCAGAATATTACGAGGTTGTTACTGGCGTTCTGACTCGGTTTTTGCCAATCATTACCTCAAACAGGTCGCTGATGACGACGTGGAGAGTGTGCACCGTCTTGGGCTACTGATCGCGGCGCAAGCGGTCACCTAAGGGGTGTGCCCAGCGCAATTCCGAACTCCTCAGGCGTCAGACCTTGCACGGTGGTCAATCTGGGTCGACTCCAGTGTTCCCACTGCCGTGGATACAGGAGTTGGGGTCCCGCAAACCAGCGCACTCACACCACAGGTGAGGGCGGCTTTTTGTGTGCTTTGTCCTTATTTGTATTTTGACAGTTATGTATTTAATTGCCTGTCGTGTATCCCAACCTTGTGATGCATGCTTACAAATACTGGAATTAGGTCACGCGCCTAATGCAAACTTGAAGTAGGCTTGCTCTGGGATATACGGCCTGAATGAAATTAATTTCCCTCTTTTCGACTGTTTAACCTGATCTAAGATTTAGCTCACGCGGATACAGTGTTCTCATCCGCTGCGGCGATGAAATACCTATCCAGTGGGGCCGTTTGGAGTCACCAATCGTTTTGGCAATGACGATTGAGCCTTAAGGTATGCGCTATACGGTGCTTTGGTATTCCTATAGGGTAACGCCTAGCTAGGTGCATGCGCATCGAGTGCTTCCGCAT
This sequence comes from Haliotis rufescens, assembly GCF_023055435.1. Lineage (NCBI taxonomy): Eukaryota > Metazoa > Mollusca > Gastropoda > Lepetellida > Haliotidae > Haliotis > Haliotis rufescens. The sequence continues at coordinate 198,834 of NW_025963782.1, forward strand.
TGGTGTTTACTTCCGCTGGTCGGAAGGAACGCTAGCAGTCAGGATTCGGGTTGTAGGTGCTCCCCACCGCCTACTGTGGTAGTCAGCCTCGGTATAACAGTGGTAACGTATTACTTAATGTAATTTGTAGAATTTTCCTATTCGGAATATCCTATAAGTAATACGTTACCACTGGGCTGCTGCCCGCCCGTCCGTCCGTCCCCCGAGCACTTGCTCTCGCACGAGACAAGAGTGAAGGGTGTCACATGGCAGCTAGGTGGCTACGCACGTGCTGCATGAGGTAATTGAGATCTCTGTGGTAGATTTCGCTATAGCAGCAGTTGTGGGAGACAACAGCCTCGGTATAACAGTGGTAACGTATTACTTATAGAATATTCCGAATAGGAAAATTCTACAAGTCTTGTGTTTCTGAATAAAACACGTAACCTGTTGTCATCGTTCTTTACTTTTGAATATTTGAATATTCTGGTTCGAGCTTCCATCTTAGCTTTGTGTTCAGTAGGTTTTAGTCTGAGCATATGGATTCTTATCAACTGATCTTGTCAAACCAAAAGTACCCGTGTAGGTTCTGGGTTAGGAAAGGTCAACATCAACCAATGCTGGTCCTAAGGCTAAAAAAAAATAAAAGAGTGTCTTTTTTTTTCAAATTAGTATGTAACCCATAAACAGTTGTGTAACCCAATAAACAGTTGTGAAACCAAATAAACAGTTGTGTAACCAAATAAACAGTCGTGTAACCAAATAAACAGTCGTGTAACCAAATAAACAGTTGTGTGACCAAATAAACAGTTGTGTAAACAAAAAAGCAATTGTGTAACCAAATAAACAGTTGTGTAACCAAATAAACAATTGTGTAACCAAATAAACAGTTATATAACCAAATAAACAATTGTGTAACCAAATAAACAGTTATGTAACTAAATAAACAGATGTGTAACCAAATAAACAGTTGTGTAACCAAATAAACAGTTATGTAACTAAATAAACAGTTGTGTAACCAAATAAACAGTTGTGTAACCAAATAAACAGTTGTGCAACCAAATAACCAGTTGTGCAACCAAATAACCAGTTATGTAACTAAATAAACAGTTGTGTAACCAAATAAACAGTTATGTAACTAAATAAACAGTTGTGTAACCAAATAAACAGTTGTGTAACCAAATAAACAGTTGTGCAACCAAATAACCAGTTGTGCAACCAAATAACCAGTTGTGCAACCAAATAAACAGTCGTGTAACCAAATAAACAGTTATGTAACCAAATAAACAGTCGTGTAACCAAATAAACAGTTACGTAGCCAAATAAAGAGTTGTGTAACCAAATAAACAATTGTGTAACCAAATAAACAGTTATGTAACCAAATAAACAGTTATGTAACCAAAATAAACAGTTGTGTTACCAAATAAACAGTTGTGTAACCAAATAAACAGTCATGTAACCAAATAAACAATTGTGTAACCAAATAAACAGTTATGTAACCAAATAAACAATTATGTAACCAAATAAACAGTTATGTAATCAAATAAACAGTTGTGTAACCAAATAAACAGTTGTGTAACCAAATAAACATTGTGTACAATCATGCAGGGAAAGGGCCTCTCTACATAAATGTATTCCTTGATGTAAAATACTGGAATACAGTGTTTGAGTGCCGTTGGTCTTGGAATATTTTAGGATTTTAAAAAAAAAAATTTAAATGGAAATAAAAACAAAACTTGGGGCAAACTTTATGATGATGCAGGCGGTGCCTGAGAACCAATACTATTAATTTTTTAGCCAAAGAGGCGACCAAAAGGATCGGGTGGTTAGGTTCAGTTACTTAATTGATTCTGTGTCATCGTACCACGACACTGTGGATCGTTTGCTCACAATATCAATCACTGGATTGTCTGGTTCAGACTCAATGATTACTGTCTACCATCATATACATGAAATTTTGGAATGCGTTTAATAACAAATAAACCACAGTCAGGTTTGGACTTGTGGCTAAAGATGCAGATTGTTGCAATATCTGATGAGTGTTAATTATTGTGGGTCATTAATATTAATTAACAAGTTGGTTGGCCATAAAGAAATGAATGTTTTTTTAAATCATTAAGGCAGTGTTTCTTGAACTAGCCAGTTTTTTTTTCCATTGCAGCTTTAGACCTTAACTTAATTCAAGATTAACCTCTTAAGCATGTCAATCGATACAGTCTTTATTTGACTACACATCATTCAGATGTTAAGAATGTCTTTGTGGCCAATGATATGAGGGCAGCTGAGCTACAGTAGTAAAATATTTCATTCTATCTTTATCTGTCTGCGCATATCTAACAAAGAAACCACAACAACAGAACATTTGCTATCTGTCCCGTTAAAATCCCACTAAATGCATTAGTTTAGTTCAGTAACAATCCCACTAAATGCATTAGTTTAAATCAGTAACAATCAAACTAAATGCATTAGTTTAGATCAGTAACAATCTCGCTAAATGCATTAGTTTGGTTCAGTAACAATCCCACTAAATGCATTAGTTTAGTTCAGTAACAATCCCACTAAATGCATTAGTTTAGTTCAGTAACATCCCACTAAATGCATTAGTTTAGTTCAGTAACAATCCAACTAAATGCATTAGTTTAGTGAAGTAACAATCCCACTAAATGCATTAGTTCAGTTCAGTAACAATCCCACTAAATGCATTAGTTTAGTTCAGTAACAATCCCACTAAATGCATTAGTTTAAATCAGTAACAATCCCACTAAATGCATTAGTTTAAATCAGTAACAATCTCGCTAAATGCATTAGTTTAGATCAGTAACAATCTCGCTAAATGCATTAGTTTGGTTCAGTAACAATCCCACTAAATGGATTAGTTTAGTTCAGTAACAATCCCATAAATTGCATTAGTTGAGATCAGTAACAATCTCGCTAAATGCATTAGTTTAGTTCAGTAACAATCCCACTAAATGCATTAGTTTAGATCAGTAACAATCTCGCTAAATGCATTACTTTAGTTCAGTAACAATCCCACTAAATGCATAAGTTTGGTTCAGTAACAATCCCACTAATTGCATTAGTTTAGTTCAGTAACAATCCCACTAAATGCATTAGCTTGGTTCAGTAACAATCCCACAAAATGCATTAGTATAGTTCAGTAACAATCCCACTACATGCATTAGTTTAGTTCATTTACAATCCCACTAAATGCATTAGTTTAGTTCAGTAACAATCCCACTTAATGCATTAGTTTGGTTCAGCAACAATCCCACTAAATGCATTAGTTTATTTTAGTAACAATCCCACTAAATGCATTAGTTTAGTTCAGTAACAATCCCACTAAATGCATTAGTTTAAATCAGTAACAATCCCACTAAATGCATTAGTTTAGTTCAGTAACAATCCCACTAAATGCATTAGTTTAGTTCAGTAAAATCCCACTAAATGCATTAGTTTAGATCAGTAACAATCTCGCTCAATGCATTAGTTTAGATCAGTAATAATCCCACTAAATGAATTAGTTTGGTTCAGTAACAATCCCACTAAATGCATTAGTTTAGTGAAGTAACAATCCCACTAAATGCATTAGTTTGGTTCAGTAACAATCCCACTAAATGCATTAGTTTAAATCAGTTACAATCCCACTAAATGCATTAGTTTAGTGAAGTAACAATCCCACTAAATGCATTAGTTTAGTGAAGTAACAATCCCACTAAATGCATTAGTTTAGTTCAGTAACAATCCCACTAAATGCATTAGTTTAGTGAAGTAACAATCCCACTAAATGCATTAGTTTAGTGAAGTAACAATCCCACTAAATGCATTAGTTTGTTTCAGTAACAATCCCACTAAATGCATTAGTTTAGTTCAGTAACAATCCCACTAAATGCATTAGTTTGGTTCAGTAACAATCCCACTAAATGCATTAGTTTAGTGAAGTAACAATCCCACTAAATGCATTAGTTTAAATCAGTAACAATCCCACTAAATGCATTAGTTTAGTTAACTAACAATCCCACTAAATGCCTTAGTTTAGTTCAGTAACAATTCCACTAAATGCATTAGTTTAGTTCAGTAACAATCCCACTAAATGCATTAGTTTAGTTCAGTAACAATCCCACTAAATTCATTAGTTTGGTTCAGTAACAATCCCACTGAAAGCATTAGTTTGGTTCAGTAACAATGGTGACATTAACCAGGACGTCAGCAAGGCTCAGTGACGGACTGGCCTGCATCGGTGACACAACCCAGGACGTCAGTAAGGCTAAGTGTCGGACGAACCTGCATTGGTGACACAACCCAGGACGTCAGCAAGGCTAAGTGTCGGACGAACCTGTAGTGGTGACACAACCCAGGACGTCAGCAAGGCTCAGTGACGGACGAGCCTGCATTGGTGACACATTCCAAGACGTCAGTAAGGCTAAGTGTCGGACGAACCTGCATTGGTGACACAACCCAGGACGTCAGCAAGATTCAGTGTCGGACGAACCGGCACCGGTGACACAACCCAGGACGTCAGCAAGGCTAAGTGTCCGACGAACCTGCATCAATGACACAACCCAGGACGTCAGCAAGGCTCAGTGACGGACGAGCCTGCATCCATGACACAACCCAGGACGTCAGTAAGGCTAAGTGTCGGACGAACCTGCATTGGTGACACAACCCAGGACGTCAGCAAGACTAAGTGTCGGACGAACCTGCATCAATGACACAACCCAGGACGTCAGCAAGGCTAAGTGTCGGACGAACCTGCATCAATGACACAACCCAGGACGTCAGTAAGGCTAAGTGTCGGACGAACCTGCATTGGTGACACAACCCAGGACGTCAGCAAGACTAAGTGACGGACGAGCCTGCATCCATGACACAACCCAGGACGTCAGCAAGGCTAAGTGTCGGACGAACCTGCATCAATGACACAACCCAGGACGTCAGTAAGGCTAAGTGTCGGACGAACCTGCATTGGTGACACAACCCAGGACGTCAGCAAGACTAAGTGACGGACGAGCCTGCATCCATGACACAACCCAGGACGTCAGCAAGGCTAAGTGTCGGACGAACCTGCATTGGTGACACAACCCAGGACGTCAGCAAGACTAAGTGTCGGACGAACCTGCATTGGTGACACAACCCAGGACGTCCGCAAGGCTCAATGTCGTACGATCCTGCATTGGCGACATTACCCAGGACGTCAGCAAGGCTCAGTGTCGGACGAACCTGCATTGGCGACACTACCCAGGACGTCAGCAAGGCTAAGTGTCGGACGATCCTGCATTGGCGACATTACCCAGGACGTCAGCAAGGCTCAGTGTCGGACGAACCTGCATTGGCGACATTACCCAGGACGTCAGCAAGGCTCAGTGTCGGACGATCCTGCCTCGGTGACACAACACAGGACGTCAGCAAGGCTAAGTGTCGGACGAACCTGCATCGGGGACACAACCAAGGACGTCAGTAAGGCTCAGTGTCGGATGACCCTGCCTCGGTAACACAACACAGGACGTCAGCAAGGCTCAGTGTCGGACGAACCTGCATTGGCGACATTACCCAGGACGTCAGCAAGGCTCAGTGTCGGGCGAACCTGCATTGGCGACACAACCCAGGACGTCAGCAAGATTCATTGTCGGACGAACCTGCATTGGCGACATTACCCAGGACGTCAGCAAGGCTCAGTGTCGGACGAACCTGCATTGGCGACATTACCCAGGACGTCAGCAAGGCTCAGTGTCGGACGAACCTGCTTGGGCGACATTACCCAGGACGTCAGCAAGGCTCAGTGTCGGACGAACCTGCATTGGCGACATTACCCAGGACGTCAGCAAGGCTCAGTGTCGGACGAACCTGCATTGGCGACATTACCCAGGACGTCAGCAAGGCTCAGTGTCGGGCGAACCTGCATTGGCGACACAACCCATGACGTCAGCAAGATTCATTGTCGGACGAACCTGCATTGGCGACATTACCCGGGACGTCAGCAAGGCTCAGTGTCGGACGAACCTGCATTGGCGACATTACCCAGGACGTCAGCAAGGCTCAGTGTCGGACGAACCTGCTTGGGCGACATTACCCAGGACGTCAGCAAGGCTCAGTGTCGGACGAACCTGCATTGGCGACATTACCCGGGACGTCAGCAAGGCTCAGTGTCGGACGAACCTGCATTGGCGACATATCCCTGACCTATACACGTGGCTGAGTGTTGATGTAATCATGTAAAGTGTTTGGAGTGACAGTTGAGGAAGCTGTCACTTCAGCTAACACCAGAACAGGAAACGAGCGACGCTGCTACATATGAGCAAGTCGTGACATCCATTGTAATGGTATTGCGTTTCAGGATTGCACAGGTCACCTAGTTTTTAAAGCATTTCGCTCGTATTTTTTTATTCGCAACATGGATATTGTTAATATATTGTCAGTTAATATGTTTGTTTGTTTGTATGTTTGTTGTTTGTTGTTTAACGCCGCACTCATCAGCATTCCATCTATATGACGGCGGTCTCACAATAATCGAGTCTGGACCAGACAATCCGGTGATTGATATCATGAGCATCAATCCACACAATTGGGATACGGTGACATGCATCAACCTGTTAGTAGCTTCTTACGTTAAGCATAGTAGCTTTTAACGGCAAGCATAGGTTGCTGAAGACGTATTCTACCCCGGATCTTTACGGGTCTAGTTATAATGAGATTATTTTTTAGACGGATTTAAATGAAAACAAAATATAAATTTCAATAGAAAGTTTACTCATTGTTATTTATGAAATTTGATAACAGTTGCATGTTTTATTTTATTTAACTCCCTTGCCTCGGAAAGATTGCCATCGTATCCCAATTGCGTAGATCGATGCTCATGATGTCAATCACGGGATTGTCTGGTCCAGACTTTATTATTTACAGCAGTCACACAGCTGGAATATTGCTGAGTACCGTTCGTTGGAGACCAATTCTGACCCGGATATTCACTGGGCAAAATGTGGACAAGTGACTGGGGTGTTGTGCATGTATAACATTATTCCACCAATATCAGGGCGGGGGACAAGAATGGGTTCAACGCATGGGATAACGTAACACAAGTTGTGCGTGACAAGCCAGCGGGTGAAACACTAGACTGACCCAGTAGATTTGGAGGATGTATTGATTACCTCCCTTATTAAATGTTAGAACTAGGGCACAGTGACATGAAAACACACATTGCGGTCAACTTCCCCGGTCGTTCCTCCTCCCAGCGTCATCTGTTTCCATTACGCCGCACTCAGACCCGATCCGTTAGTCGCCTTTTACGACAAGCAAAGTCGCCTTTTACGGCAAGCATGGGTTGCTGAAGACCTCTTCTACCCTGGAATCACGGATTGAGCAGAAATAGCTGAGCTATGGCCATATCAAGTTTCTGTTTTCAGTGTGGTCAAGTGAAAGGTCAAATCAATGCCAAATTTTTAAATATTGCAGAACACGAAGCATATATGTTAAGAATACATGTTCAACTTTCCATTTTGAAGGCAAGTAATGGCTGAATAGTGGTCATACATAGATTTATTAATATGATTGCCATGGCAGTCAAATTGAAATTCGGATTTGAAATGCTTGAACAAATTCACGTGTCATATATTGTGGAAACAAGCATGTGAAATTTCATCTTCAGTGACCCAATGAAGATCCATCATCACTGGACAAACGGGCCTTGACATAAGCTCAGGTTATTTTCAGTCAGGTGATTTAATAAATTGAGACTGTTCCAGCCTATTTTATGCCAACAAGTGACACAAAATTATGATATTATCAGCGGAGACTGGGTTACCTGTATCATCATTGTTTTGGATGGACCCGTTTATAATAATCAGTTCTCAGGCGGTCCTTTGTGTAAATGCAGAATACTCAGTAGGTGACTATAATAACACAATGGCGGATTCCGAAGTTTGATGTGTCATATCGTGGCAACGGCTTGTCAAACATACCCCGGGGCGGTCGGGTAGCCTAGTGGTTAAAGCGTTCGCTCGTCACGCCGAAGACCCGGGTTCGATTCCCGACATGGGTACAATGTGTGAAGCCCATTTCTGGTGTCCCCCACCGTGATATTGCTGGAATATTGCTAAAAGCGGCGTAAAACCATACTCAGTCAGTCAAACGTATCCCACAATAACCTCTCTCAGATCGTTAAATGAGACAAGTATGTATGTATCCTCTACATATCAACGCGGATTATGCTGACATCAGACTTGTCGCTTGTAATAATCACAAACTACCTACCTTCAACTCCAGACATTCAGTCGAGCGACTATACCTGAGACGAATCCTGACCACGTGTGCAATATCAGCTTATCATTGGACAAATATCTGCACTTCCTTGTACAATGGGTGTTATTACTGTGTAATGCAGGTCAAACTAAAGACACCGTGTGTCAGGAGCACATAACAGTCAGAGGAATTGTAATGGCCTATGTTGACATTGGGTTGATCTAGACTTGCCCATTATGAGTATATAATTACTTCAAGTCCATGGACTTTTCTTTCAGTACAACCTTGGAGCAAGGCAAGAAGCCTGTATACAATACTTCTCATGCATACCAAAAATGCAAAACTCAATTCCAGCTTATTGATTAAAAAACATTATACTTTATCTGACCCTAACATGAACACCAAAACATAAACACCAGTTCCAACTGGGAAGACCTGCAAGCAAAACAAAAACGAATTCAATTTATTTGTTATGGATTTACAAAACTTATATTGATCAATCATCTTGTGTGTGGGTGACACGTAACTTTCTCTTCCTCGTTCAAACAATCTGATGGGGAAGGAAAATTTAAACCACTGACATTTAACCATAACTAATGTTATGAATATGAGCATTACTAGCCTGGATTAGAATTTGAAATTTTGAATTTAATGTTGTACTGGATATTTTTTGAGAAAGTTATTGTGTCCATATTTAATTCATCTAAACACACAACAACAGAAAACGTTGAAGGAAACGGGCAGTACATGACAAGTAGTTGATATGGATATGAATATATACGTTTCTATACGGGAGCTATGACATACTGCTAACGAGAAGGAATATTTCCTATTTTGATGCCCAATTCCCATAATTATTTTCCATGACAATGGCAAAGTGAAAGGTGATACTGAGAATAAAATTCCTTAAAATACCAGACTTGCTTACAAAATACACGAACGTTTTACAAACATTTTTAGATATTTCCTCTTAGTTTTGCATAAAATAATGACAATTTACATATTTATAAAGAAGGAAAGTTTCTTCAGGTTATGCTGTACCGCAAACAATGCAGTCTCAACGCACGCTGTGTGGTGTCACAACTCGGCGGAAGTACGATGCATTTACAGGTTCAGGTGAGAAGCAGTGCGTACGAAATAAGAGTCACGTGTATACATAAGCCACGCCCACTAATGAATATTGTGGACTTAATACCATTGTAGGTTAAGGGCACATCATTTTTATTTCGTTACTGCATACATAAGCCACGCCCACTCATGAATATTGTGGACTTTAGACCATTGTAGGCTTAAGGGCAGATCATTCTTATTTCTTTACTGCATACATAAGCCACGCCCACTCATGAATATTGTGGACTTAAGACCATTGTAGGTTTAAGGGCACATCATTCTTATTTCGTTACTGCATACATAAGCCACGCCCACTCATGAATATTGTGGACTTAAGACCATTGTAGGTTTAAGGGCACTACTGCATACATAAGCCACGCCCACTCATGAATATTGTGGACTTTAGACCATTGTAGGCTTAAGGGCAGATCATTCTTATTTCGTTACTGCATACATAAGCCACGCCCACTCATGAATATTGTGGACTTAAGACCATTGTAGGTTTAAGGGCACATCATTCTTATTTCGTTACTGCATACATAAGCCACGCCCACTCATGAATATTGTGGACTTAAGACCATTGTAGGTTTAAGGGCACTACTGCATACATAAGCCACCCCACCCCCACACCCCCCACCCCCACCCCCACCCCACCCCCCTCGCTACTTCCAACTTGTGTGCGACAGGTGTGGACGATGTTACAACACGTCAATGACACAACAAAGCGACTTGTTGTAAATGTTAAACTGATTGAAGGCTTTCTAGGATATGTTGAATATCAGGTTTCATTACAATTCCTCTGACTGTTATGTGCTCCTGACTCACGGTGTCTTTAGTTTGACCTGCATTACACAGTAATAACACCCATTGTAGAAGGAAGTGCAGATATTTGTCCAATGATAAGCTGATATTGCAGACGTGGTCAGGATTCGTCTCAGGTATAGTCGCTCGACTGAATGTCTGGAGTTGAAGGTAGGTAGTTTGTGATTATTACAAGCGACAAGTCTGATGTCAGCATAATCCGCGTTGATATGTAGAGGATACATACATACTTGTCTCATTTAACGATCTGAGAGAGGTTATTGTGGGATACGTTTGACAAGCCGTTGCCACAATATGACACATCAAACTTCGGAATCCGCCATTGTGTTATTATAGTCACCTACTGAGTATTCTGCATTTACACAAAGGACCGCCTGAGAACTGATTATTATAAACGGGTCCATCCAAAACAATGATGATACAGGTAACCCAGTCTCCGCTGATAATATCATAATTTTGTGTCACTTGTTGGCATAAAATAGGCTGGAACAGTCTCAATTTATTAAATCACCTGACTGAAAATAACCTGAGCTTATGTCAAGGCCCGTTTGTCCAGTGATGATGGATCTTCATTGGGTCACTGAAGATGAAATTTCACATGCTTGTTTCCACAATATATGACACGTGAATTTGTTCAAGCATTTCAAATCCGAATTTCAATTTGACCGCCATGGCAATCATATTAATAAATCTATGTATGACCACTATTCAGCCATTACTTGCCTTCAAAATGGAAAGTTGAACATGTATTCTTAACATATATGCTTCGTGTTCTGCAATATTTAAAAATTTGGCATTGATTTGACCTTTCACTTGACCACACTGAAAACAGAAACTTGATATGGCCATAGCTCAGCTATTTCTGCTCAATCCGTGATTCCAGGGTAGAAGAGGTCTTCAGCAACCCATGCTTGCCGTAAAAGGCGACTTTGCTTGTCGTAAAAGGCGACTAACGGATCGGGTGGTCAAGCTCGCTGACTTTGTTGGTGCATGTCATCGATCCCAATTGCGTGGATCGATGCTCATGATATTAATCACTGGATTGTCTGGTCCAGACTCGATTATTTACAGACCGCCGTCATATAGCTGGAATATTGCTGAGTGCGGCGTAAAACAACCAACCAACCAACCAACCAAACGTGCTTTAATCCTCCCAAAGGCATATGTTGCTCTGCTTATGTGTTCTCCTCTGAATTTGACAAACTATATTTGGGCATGTGTGTTTCTCGCTATCATGACATCATATTCTGTTCACATCTTTAGATTTTACTGTTAGATTTTATTCCCCAGTATATTAACCCTTACACCAAGTCCAATGGATTGTGGAGTTTATTGTCATTTTCAAGGATTTCTTTTGACGTCTACGAATGTCGTAAGAGGCGACTAACGGGATCGGGTGGTCAGGCTCGCTGACTTGGTTGATGTCACCGAACTGCGTGGATCGATGCTCATGATATTAATTACTTGATTGTTTGGTCCAGACTAGATTATTTTCAGGCCGCCGTCATATAGCTGGAATATTGCTGAGTGCGGCGTAAAACAACAAACCAACCAATCAACTTTTGACGTCATTAGTGACATGTTTGACATATAGTTGCTATTGGCTGAAATCAAAATGTTTTTTCTTTCTTTGGGTACATGTTTCCTTCTGCACAAGGACATTTGCTATTGATGTTAGTTTGAAGGAAATGATAGCTACAATCATATAAAATCATGGACAGTGAGTGCAGTGAGACATTTTATGAGGACACTTAGACAGAAGTCAGTAACGCCCCTGCTAAGTATCACATGGCCACTATGTAAACGAGCGTCCGCCCGGAGAGCGGAAGGTCCGGGGTTCGATCCCCGACCGCGTCATACCAAAAGACGTTAAAAGATGGTACTTGTTGTTACCCTGTCTGGCGCTCGGCATTAAGGGGCTTAAACAAGGACTGGTCGGCTCGGAGTCAGTATACTGTGTCTGAGTGGGGTATTCATGTTAAACTGCGGCATGGTATCTCAGTGAGCTAGCACTATAAATCGGCATCAGTCCGGACTAGTACAAGCAGCTACACACACACACACGTGCATGCACGTCGCTATATAAGTGCAATAATCTTGGACGCGACGTTAAACCCAATTTCACCTCACCTCACCTCACTATGTAAACGAGAAGGGTAAAGATGAAATGGTGTTTGTCACTTTTATTTATTTGAGTATGAGAAAGCAGGCTCTTTCAACGAACATTACAAAGAGAGTTATGCGACTCTTGCTCAAAAGTTGTTTGAACCAGGCTGCAACGTTCATGGCCTCAGTTGAGTTTTATGGTCTGTGTGTTTGTATGTCGTTTAACGCCGCACGAAGCAATATTCCAGCTATATGATGACGGTCCGTGAATAATCGGGCAGTCAAGTGAATGACATCATGAGCATCGATCTACGCAATTAGGATACGATGTCATACATCAACCAAGTCAGCAAGCCTGACCACCCGATCCCGTTGGTGGTGTCTTGCGACAAGTATAGATCGCTAGATCTAACCGGCATATTCGCTTGTTTTGTGGGGACCTGTGGAGGAATTTCCAAATTTGACGCATCAGTGACAAAAATAATATCCGATACAATTCCATATTTCGAGTTGTGCCATATTTTCCCGTGTTTCGGGTGAACAATTACTTTTTCTTTGCATCTGTTTGCGATGGGTGCTCGCGGTTGGGCAAGATACAATGTACGCTAACCTTTTCATGAAAACCTGATATCATCACTATTTTAAGGTGATTCATTAACACATGCTTATGACATGGTCGGAGTCTTACAATGGACTCTGCTTTTGAAAGAGATTTCTTCTGGTTATGGAAATGTTTTTTTTCGCCTTTTATTTAAGAAATTAGCAGAACCTTTTGACATCGTTCTGAAAGATGCTTTTAAATGAAATAGACAATGCTCATTTTAACACTTGCATGTATTTTGGACTATACTATGACAAACTAAATATATAAATAATTCTAAACTTGTCTGAAAAGGCTTTTTGGAAAGGCTTAACATTTGAACATTAGCAAGTCAGTAGCTTAACGTTGCCAACTGTACAGTAAACTACGGTAATAACGAACTCGAGGGGACCACTAATATTAGTTCGTAATAACTGTAGTTCGTTATAAGCAGACATACAGTATATATACAACAACTGGTCGGGACTAAAATATAAGTTCGTTATATCGGTCAGTTCATTATAAGTGTGTTCGTTATAAAAGTAGATCACTGTATTTAGATTACTTGCTAAGTAGTTATCATTATTCCTTAAGATAAACACCTGTACCTAAAATACAGAATGCTGGACACTGGAACATGCTTCGAGTATTTATGTTCATGGTATTCCTGAAGTAATTACTATGTTTCAGTTCCGTCAGTATTGACTCAATAACTGTAAATGTAAGTATTTGCGTTCAAAGTAACTGCCCATAAACGGATGTTCATGAAATCAGTAGTTCACCTCCTCCGATATATTATTTCAATTTTAACTGATTCAATAACTGATTGCAGAATAATGTGGATACATAATTAGATACAATCCTATTCAAATGTAACCCCTACATTCGTCTATCGACAATACGGATATCACCCTAGCGATAATGGTATGCTCTTAGAATGTGTCAATCGATTCAGACACAAAGTACCCAATGCAGTGTTCCCGTCGGTGTCAACGTGACCTCAAATGTTTGATAAGCCACAGACCTGTACAATCATTACAAGCCTGTTACTGGGCGTTGTGGTTAAAGCGTAAACACGTAGCTTGCCATGATTCCCGGGTATTTCCAGAGTCCAACAGCCGGAATAACGCTAATTGTGACGCAAACCTCGGCTTAATCACTCTGTCTAACCTGTTTTGTATTGTATTGTCTTGAAAGCACATACAATTCACAGGTAAAATTAATAAACACTTGAGTGGCTATTAGAAGCTGAGTGAGAGTTGCTTCATGCATCCCTCTTCACTTTACTTTAGAATATTGTCACATGTACAGATTGCTGTCTTGATAATATTTACCATTCCTTCAAATGTCTATTGACTCTTTGCTCTGGCTACAACATCGAGTTTGTGTTCAGCTTTTACAAGTGATGAGATAATCCAGATGGTCAGATTACCCAATGATAACACTGACAACGAATAACTGCTCATTATCGATCGTAACTGTATCAACACCAGTCACCTATTGGAATCACAGGGTGGAATAGGTCCCAAGATACCCATGCTTCTTGTACTAGTCGACAGATGAGGTACAGGTGGTTGCAATGTGTGACCAGTCTGAACCTGGATAGTATACAGGCGAATGTGATGCGACTTGAATGCTGCCACCTGCGCCCTAAAACATAATAAATTCAATTAGACTACATTATGAACTTAGGCAGCTAAGTTCAGATCTATCTACCTCTATGTCGTTTTATAAACAGTGTAACTGTGTCATGAGATGATTTCAGCTGATTTTGTGTAAGAATGTCCACGGGTCTATATCAAGAGTATCTATCTTTTTCTATGATATATATTACTAAAATCGTTGCTTAATCAATTTGTCTAACTATTATAGAAAGAAGTGTGTTTGCGGGCATCTTTTTGCGCAAGGTGTACTTTTATACTCCCACGTCAAATTGACACTGTACAATTGAGACATATACGGAAATCACCCATCCTAAAGGTATAACGAATAAAATTTTAAATAACATATGGATAAAATGTTCATACACCATGTATATGTCAATGAGCACATTTTTTGCAAGTCAAACGTGCACATTTACGTGCAGTGAGTAGTTAGAAAAGTATGAGATGGTGACAGAACAAACGTGCGCCTCAATCATCAAAGAAAACGTGAGCGAGGAAAATGCTAAAACACTGGAGTCGCAAATCCCCGGATACTATTCAAGTGAGGTCGCCAGACGTCGTTCAACACTTACACAGCTTTCCGTTTTCAAAAGACAAGCATGGTTTAAATTTAAATGTTTGATATGCATTTATACACAGGCACATGCTTCCTAAGTGATGTATTTCTGTAATGGTTTGTTGGTATGAACGTCTGTGTGAACACTGGCTATTTTCTGCTCGAATGCTAAACTAGTGTATTCTTATTAATGGCTCTGGCTGCCACCGTATTGCCCCCTCCCCACACTTCCTGAACGTGTTGTTCACCAGTAATTGGTTGCACAGGTAGACTCCAGTTTTCTACCTCAGATTAAAGTGCATGAATGTCACCAAATAAGAAGAATGCGTTAAAATAACTTTGCCTTTGAATTCTTTAGGAATGCAATTGAATTACTTAGGAATGTAGCAGGGGTAGATTCCTTTAGATACATGCTAGCATCTTGACCACGGAGGGAAAATCCGGATGGCGTCATGTCGTCTATTATTATCATTCTAGCAGGTTAAGGCAATACAGAACTCCCCAAAGCGCTAAGCCGAAATATTCCTGGTACTACAGAGACACTGACATCGTATACACTCGACATAGTCTTATACATGAAGCTCTATTTTCCCGATTATCTGTCTCTTACACGTTCGTTGTGTATTCGAATATGATCTTTATCAGATTTTAAAAAGTATAAACGTCTAACCAAAATGAAACTCTGAAATATATCATCATACAGTTAGAACAGGTAAGAGTCATTGATTAAAAATTAATGAAATAGATAAGATACTATTATAAAATTCATGCAGAACTGATCCGTACAGAACAGATGCAACATATTAAACAGTTTTCAACACCACAGTGAAGGCGAAATGGCCCTCATTAGCACAGAAGGGGAGAGGGTTCTCTCAACATTCACTGAAGTTGAAGGTCCTACTTCTATCGGTGTGGCCACCCCTCTGTCGTTCCCACCCTGTATGTTTAGCGATCTCGGTATGTCGGCAGCTCTCAGGGTGTTCCTCTGTTTGTTGGGGCTGTATGGTGTGGCGGTACCTCCATCTCTGCTGCTGTGACTTTCCAAGGGAGTGCTAGAGTAAGGTGCTGGATGGTAGGGTGAAGGTGGATAGTTGAGGGAATGCGGTGTTTATTCCACACGCAGATCCTTCTCCTTCTTTTGTTCAAGTGTTCGTCGTCCCATTCCCTCGCTTCTCCTTTCTACCACTGGTGCACCAGGCCTGTTGCCTGAAGGAGTTATGTGCTACAATCGATTTGTGCTGCATTTATATTTTTTCATCTGTAAATAATAATATTAACACGATGAGCCTAACAGACCTGACTGGATCACACGAGCCCCCTCTGCTATATTTTAATTTTAAGCTGCTATAATAAAAGAGGGGGCAAGGGCCCTGAGCTGATGATGATCCTAACAAGCCTGACTGTGCCAGGATGACCCAAACCCGTTTTGCTGCATTTTTTATTTTAATCTGTACACAATAATACCAATAATATAGCTAAAGGGATACTGTGACAAGTGAGGTTCGAACCATATGCCGTTTATCTTTAACATATAATAATAGAAATGCCATAACTAAAAAAAAGTCATCTCTTTGATAGGGCTTCTGAGTCACTCCTACAATGTTCACTTTGTGGTGTCCGGAGAGCTATGGTGTTCCGTCACCTATTTATCTAATTTTCTTCTCTCCGCAATCATCTGTTTCCTCGATAATTTCCTGGATTTGCTTTCTTTTATCGAGGAGACAGTTGACAGCCTCAGGTGCAGAGCTTATGCTCCTCCCCCCTCCATTAACACGTCTCTACTTTATGTGTACATACACCTTATTGGTGTATGGATATATTGTCACATCTACGGTATCTCTACATCAGTATCTAACTCCCAGTGTCACCATGATGCTGCTGAACATTGAGATCCAACTCCTCTAAATATATCTGATGTCGCAAGTTCGTAATTCTGTGAATTCATTATGAATTTCACATTGTATTAGATTATCACGATCTGAGTTTGAATAGTAGGAAAATGTCATTTTAACAATTCCAAGTTTAAATTCTTAAAGAACAATGCCAAAAAATCGTGACAGGAGGGAAACATTGATACGATGTAAATATTTGTGGTAGAGCTATTTTTAACTGAAACCCATCACATGGTGCAAGACATTTCACACATTCAGAACTTTTCAATCAATGATCAGTTATGTCGAAACTTAAATACATATGTTCCGAATGAAATGCCATCCTGGTATGTGGAAGACTATAAGTAATAGAGTTGAGATCTCCCATCGCTTTTACTGTTTTTCCGTACTACATGAAGTCACTCTTCTTTATAGATAAGGTAAGTGTTTTTAAACACCTTATTTGCCATATATACAACAGAACTGATATACTTTCAGATTGTAAAAGTATAAATGTAGTGTACAAATGCATATGGTTCAAAATATAATTTATTTCGTCACCACAAAATATGTTTCCTTTCTCCTGAATACCAATTTTCTTTTTAGACAAGTCCAAAGAAATTTATGAGAAAAGATCATTTATTAAAGCACGTTTCTCGTCACCTTGTAGAGACATTCAAATGTTCCTCCTATCTAAGACAGTTCAGTTTCAAAAGATGTATTATTTACTTCTGTGTGAAAGATTGAACTTTCTGATGTTGGGAAAAGTGATATTTTCATTGCAGTGAACATAACACTTGATATTTCACTCCCCGTCACTCGATGAGAGAAACGATACTTCGCTCGACACATGAAATATCCTCTATGTATTCAAATCCACGCAAGGACGTGCAATATTTCACTTATTAATTATGACAAATGTGATCACTGAGAAGTACTTAACATGGCCCATTTTAAACGTTCTCTTCCCTCCCCCAGTTTTTGTTCTCTGTGTGCCTTAACCGGTTCCAGTTACAGTAAGCGCTATCAAAATGTAAAGTCATACCATTGTAACCAAACGGGAGGGGTAGAGGCAGGGGTCGACCCAGTGCTCGGTCGGGAGGTGACTCAACCAGATAAGCAGTTCACGTGAAGCTCTCAATGGAGAAACGCGAATTTGAATACGTTCCAGTGGTGGAGAGGGTGGTGATTTATTATTATATTTAGCTGACATTAAAACCAGTATTATCTCTTCCTTACAAAACGAGACAATAGAGAAAGGAGCTGTAAAATGGGGCCTCTGTGTTCAGGTCAAATTTTCTAGACTGGGTGAAGATGGACGAATTAACTTTGTTGAACCATATTTCCACACGAGAATCGCTACTCGAACAGATGATTCAAAAATGCAATACGATAATAGCATTGTGTGTAGATAAGACGAATACGAGGGAGATGTTCAAATTTGAACTTTGAAGAAGTTCTATTCGTATAACTCAATGTTGTCCATTTCGTCCTTTTTTGTAGCCGGGTCGTCCTGTATTCCATTACCATTAGAATTAAGACATAGAAGAACACGTGTGCTCAATATCGAGAAAACAGACAACCGATGTTTTTAATGTCTTCAGTGATAGCTCATCAGAATATACCACCCCTACTTCTCATCGAGAGAGAGTCCATCACTACTTACCTCAAATTTCTACATTTAAATCTCAAAACAACCTGTCTATCAATGTGTTTGAACATGAGACACCTGATGACACCTAGGATAAAGGGGTTATCTATCCTGTACATAATAGCAATTCAGAAACAGATCTCCCTTCTCTAAGTTGCATATATCTCTTGTTATTAGCTGAAGGGAAAAACTCACTTTTGTTACAAACTTATCCGATTTGGTCAAGACGAGTGAAGGTGGCGTAAGAAGATTTGTTTGTAGACGATGTCTATGGCCATTTTCATCTATCGTGGGATTGAAAAAAAACACCGCTAGGTTCTTGGTCGTGATAAGAAATAAGATGAAGTGTTGGCGGTGGCTGGACATACGGCAAACATCATTTCCAGTGTTCGTTTCACTCGATACTTAAAACCTTGATATACAGGACTATGGCCACCACGATTGTTGGGGATGAACTAGACAAACACAGGTGCATTTACAATGAAGTTCCCATATACTATATCATTAATTAGTTGTTAACTGGTCACTACAAGTGACTTAGTTATTTAAATTTCATTTAACAGAGTTAGCTTTCAAAGGTTTTGATAGACACTCGTAAAATCCTCAGTTGAGCGTTTTGGGCAGTAACTGTTAATACCCTAAAGTGTGATTCAGGATACACATCTGTAAATAAGAAAATTTATGTTTGTCTGTCTGTGTCAAAGACGATCCAACTTTGTTGGAATCAGTTTGTATCGGTGACAACTTACAGCTGGTGACATTTGGTCAAACTGACAAGTGATTATGAATTTTAATGTTCATATAATTATAGTTGTATAATCAAATTGTAAATATATATCATCATAAAAATTATGTATATATTCAGCATGGAGAAATGTCAGTGCGGGATATTGTCCGAGTGGGGAATTGTCCTACTCTCTCCAGAAATATATATTGTCTGCGAGTGAGTTTAAATGTTACGCACTACCAGAAATTATTTCGAACTTGTTGGACTACATATAGCATCTCTGCTTTACTTGAAATGTATATGTTCTAATAATACAGATGCTTGAATGCCTCAGCAGTAAACAAATCAGTCAAACAATAGATGAAAAAGCTGATATATTTGGACCACAGTACAGTATACAACATGTACTACGGTTATAACGAACTCGAAGGGACCACTAATTGTAGTTTGTAATAACTATAGATCGTTATAAGCATATATTCAACTTTTATACAACAAATAGTTGGGACTAAAATAAGCGTTATAAGCGTGTTCGTTATAAACGTTGTTTACTACTGTAAAATGATTGTTACCGATTAACAACTAAATACATGGAGTCATATGTAACCAAAATCATGGTCCTGTTGAGACGATTGACAGTTAGAACTTTGGAGAAAATGACAGTAACTAACTTTAACATTCCCCAGTAACATTTATCAAAGACATCATCACCCACTTCCGTCCGAGAGACAGTTTTCAGCTATATCTTGTGGGATCAATAGCTTTTAACATGTCCAAGAATAAACTCACTATAAGGCACTTGGTTAGAAAAACTGGGCGCCCATGATTTTGGGTTTGACAGCAACATAACTATACTCGTAGATTTCAGCGATAGATGTGAGATTTTGTTTCCTAGATGTTATCAAAATAAGCCAAATGTCTTAAAATTCCAGATGGTTAAATAGTACAAAATAAGTGTGTGAAAAATATCGACGTTTTTTGGTTTTATTGAACACAATATATGCACTGAAATTGTAAATAATCTACCTTGCTGCCATGTTATGTAAATATGTTTAAATATGACCTTCACATGCCACTGTCTGTGGCCTGAAAAGCAACTAACACTGGACAAAATATCATCCATTCCAAAAAATCCAAAACTTGGAAATACCACCATTCCAATTGGAAATATGACCATTCCAATATTTGGCAAGGTCATATTTCCAAGCTTGGATTTGTTTGGATTTGTTTGGATTTGTTTTGAAATGTTTGGAAATATTTGGATACAACATGTCATAATCATATATGTTAAACGTTGTACAACTTTTGACCTTATGTGAGATTAGTAATGACATGAAAGTAAATAATAAAGAGTATTTTGGCACTATGTACCACGAAAAGACCAAATCATGAGCAAATTTAACTAACAGAATTTCTGTCATTTAAAGTGGCTACTCTTTATATTTAATTTCTTATCTTCCTTGTCTATAATCATATGACATTGACTATGAACTTTGAACAATTAAACAAATATTTTGTTTTCCCATACCGACTTACGGTTGTCGTAGAACAAAGACCGTTTCGAGAATAAAGAGGGCCTCATTATTATAATTTGAACTAATATACATATGTACATAATAGTACTAGGTATAAATGAATTTTGATAAGTGTTCGTACAAGAATATGAACTTTGAATTATCTCGGAATTATGCGCAACACATAGGGCTGGAAATTTTATAATTGGTCTGGAACTATCTGACGGTAATTCCAAACAGGGAACAAGATTTCGTCAAATGAACCATTGAGCCAGGAATGCAACGATTTAAATGCTGACAAAATGAATAAACATATCTGGAACAGAGTAGACTGTTCATGCGGACAATTATATGCTACGTCTATTGCCAATGAAGTTTATCACCCCATGTTATAGCATTTGTTTCATATAAAAGATAGAAGCCAAATAAATGGGACAATTAGTTGTTATGAATTAGCTTTACCTCTGTGACATATCACGCAACTAAATGTGAATATGTTTATCAAATAATCAATTACATTAATTAACCTTATTTATACACAATTTAATTACGTATTGGGGTACAATATATAATACACATATACACGGAATGATTTCTTATTTTGTCAATTTAATCATAACACAAATCATACAAATCAAAATGTGAAAGTAGTGACTAACATTATGATCAAGGGTATAAATACTCAATTGTATCTATTAATCCTAATAGTATAACAATAAACCCTGTGTATATACTGAGCATATTTAGATACATCCGGATCTACGACCGCAGCCATATAATCAATCAAGGAAAGTATATTAGATTGAATTACAAATGCGCTATCACTTAAACAAAGTTTTCCGTTATCCACGTAAGCCTAAACCTGGGAGAGATAAAGATTTGTTCTGTTCTGAAGACGCCGTCATGCACAGGACGAAGGAGCGTCCATTCCAATTTGGAATGAACGTTGGAATGCTTTGGAAAGATAGCTCATTCCAAACTTTCCAAAGCTTGGAAGGATCGATCTTTCCAGAAAATCCAAAATTGCATTGGCAACATTTCCAAACATATTTCCAACACAGGAAATGTTTGGAATGACTTGGAATGGTTTGTAATTGTTTGGAAATATGGTTAGAAGGAACAAGTTAAAATATGTTTTATTAGTAATTTGAACAATAAAAAGACTATGAATTATTTATTGAGTTTAAACTATATATAATAAATATTAAATTTATCTCAAACATTCACTGCTTGTCTGTCTGGCGAGGGGCTTTTCCTTAAGGTCGCATTCTCCCTAAGGTGAGAGAGAGACCCGCACTAGACTCGACAAGACACTAATAGGTCTCAAGATTAAGTATTCGGCTGGATGGCAGCTGCCATTTAATTACAAAACAGACAGTCGTCTAGACGGCTCACATGTAAGTGCGCCGACATGTGCCTAAGATCATAAAATGGACAATCTTTGGTAACATCTAATTTATTGTTGTCTCACGCCAGAGCTGTGAATAATTCTGTTCATTGAACAATTGGAATTCAGGAAGTTATCAATAATTGTTTTACTTAACATAAGATAAGATAAGTTGTTTACAACATAATATTATTATGTCAGGACGTACTACAGTCAAAACCATATATTTTAAAATCAATTTAATGACAGGCTATGATTTCCAAGTCCCGATTTGCAAATCAATGATGTATCAGTTTCACCACATGTGCACAGACCGCCTATACTTATGTATATATTTTTCATAACTATTCTCCAGTTAAAGTCCTATCCTTTTATCAAAAAATCTGTGAGAGTGATCATCATAAACGAAACTCATTCTCATCAAAGAATACAGAACAAATGAAGAATCAGATGCATACATTTATTGCCATGCTTCATTCATCACGAAGTAGATTTACATACATTTGTGCATAGCACTTAAACTGTGATAATGTATTTTACCATTGTCCATATTAACATAATAATATATACATATATACAAAACAGGAAATGCATTTAATAAATAATTACCATAATATGGATTTCCGAATATATAAACGACTTCAACGTTGATATTTCAGACAAAAACAAAGTCTCCTGCCTTTTAACGTTCAGGGGAAAGGGGTTTTCTTTCACAATTGAACATTTGTTTTCAACAAAGGACAATCAAATCAAGCCAAAAACACGAAAAATACATATATATATATATATGGTTCGCGACCGTCATTATACAGCGAGAGGGGAAATTCGTCTGCTCTAACCGCCTTCACAAAAACATTCCAGCCCTTAATTACCGAGGCAGCTGTGACGTAGTAGCATTACATTCGCTGCGTTTGCAGCATATAAGATGTGTAATCTGTGGAGTAACTAAAGTAATATTACGGCTGAAATCTTACTTGCATGGTTGTTTTAATAGAAAACTTACGTTTTAAAAACACAATTGTTCTTATATAATGTTTTTAGGTTTGGTATATAGATACTAGAGAAGATTTTTGATACATATAAAACTGATCGAAAATACAGCTGAACAATAGAAAATCCAAATAGGAGTTGTGAATAGTGACAAAATTTAATTACATCACTCTGTCAATAATTATTGATTGATTCCGTCAAACAACTGTCAAACCATTTATTGCCATGTACGTACATGTACACAGGAAGTCGGCGCTGTCGGAGGCTCCAGGTAAATAAACATCGTGGTTTTATGACGGGAGATCAGACGAACCGTGAACCAGGGGCATGTGACGTAATTACACCTAAAGGTGGTAGAACCAGGGTATTGTCTCTTGGACTGGCTAATTGACCGTACATATAATTGGTAAATATATTCGTTTTGACACTCGTGTTTCATGCGCATCCCGGCTCATAAGCAGAATACAGACAAATGAGGCCCCGTGATCAGCGGAGCGTGAACAACATGGATGCCGCCTTTTGGCCGTAACAGTCAAGCTGCGATCTCGGAACTGCTCGCCCGATTGAATCCAATTGCAAGCGGAGACAAGATTTACTTCCCTTACCCAAACATGATCGTTGCTCAGGAATGTTCAAATCTATCTTCAGTAAATCATGAAATTAATGCGAGCATGACATTTATGCGAGAAATGCGATCGACAGCCTCCGTGGTCCAGTGGTAGAAGGTCCGCCCGGAGAGAGGAAGGTCAGTGGTTCGATCCCCGGCCTCGTCATACCAGAATACGTTAAAAGCTGGTACTTGTTGTTACCCTGCCTGACGCTCGGCATTAAGGGGCTAAAATAAAGACTGGTCCGCTCGGAGTACACTGTTTTTGAGTGGGGTATTCATGATGTGGCATGGTATCTCAGTCGACTGGCACTCTAAAATCTCCGGACTATACAAGCAGCCACACACACACACATGCACGTGCAGCATGCAGGTTACCATATAAGAGCAATAATCTTGAAGGCCACGTTAACCCTCACCTCACCTTTCGCCATGGTAGAATAGTTTTGTTTTATTTTGCTTGTTGAATTATCAACAAATAATTAGAGCTACACTGTAAACACCAACCTGGAGATATACAAAACCACTACTGAAGCGCATATTTGATCAAGAGGACAAATCCGCTAATATTTCCTTCTTAAACAATGCCCGTTACAGGCATTCGAATAAAATTATATTACACCAGAGACCATAAAATATAGTCTATTCTATTCTCTGATTATAATATGTGTAGTTTAAATGTCGGAGGGTTTTGAATAATATTTTTTGTTTGATTGTTGTTGAACGCCACACTCAGCAATATTCCGGCTATATAACGGTGGTCTGTAAATAATCGAGTCTGCACCACACAATGCAGTGATTGACACCATGAGCATCGATTGGGATATGTATCAAGTCCCTGAGTCTGACCACCCGATCCCGTTAGTCGCCGATCATGACAAGCATGGGTTGCTTGGAACGTATTCCAACCCGGATCTTCACAGGTATTTTCTTTAAATAATAAGGTATCAAATTTAGTATAAGTAAGTATAGTTGTTGTATATATTTAAATATGTTTGTCATGAACCCAACCTTGTTTAAATTATATGGGAAGATGAGCGGTAACAATTTATGTCATTATTTCAAATCAGAATGATAGCATTGTTTGTAATAATCTGAAGGAATAACAATGACAATAATATCCTAATTATTTCAAGATATAATACTAATCCTTAACTGAAAACGTCCACTACAGTGTACACTCGGTGAAGAAGCCTATGAACATATGAACTTTTCACATACACTAATGGAAGGTAAGTTTGTGAAGATAGCAAATGATATTATTCGGTCGAACGTCAGCCAGAACTCCTTTATGGAATTCTGAGTCTACAGTGTGGGTGCTATGTACAAGGCTACTCTAATAAAGTTCCTTACGTATTTTAGGCCAGGGGTGGACACACGCATTAATGTGGTGACTCATCATTGCATTAATTTTCTCGATTTACAGTATTCATGAAGAATATTTTGTATGGGACCAGAGGCATGGTGGAATAGAGAAAATTATGAGGATAGACTTACTAGTAAGTATTTTATGATATTCATGCCAGCTCAAAATAAACTTTGATTTATTTTTATGGTATACACAAGATAAGCAGGATTAAACTAACAGCTTAAGATGACATTATACTGAATTATATTTGCTGTTTACATATCAAAGTTTCCGAAAATGTTTAACTTACAAATTGTTTAGCCACAGCAAGGCTATTCATTCGTGACATGTTTCATCTGATCTGCTGATTTATTTTCAACACTGTCAAATCTCCTTCCTTGTTTCGAGAGAAGTACCGCGCAGTAAGAGTTGTGAATAATCAATCGACGTCCGGACATGGCACATTGAAACTTGGAGGTCAGGGATCACACCTCCCCTTTCTCCCAAGGAGGGGTGGGGTTGTATTCGGGATCTGTTAGTCATCAACCTCGTGTGTGTCAAGAGTTATGTTTTAACAACAGCGACGCAGATGGTACTGAATGCAACGGAAACAAATCATTGAAACGTTGCCAGAAAACGACCAAAGGGAAGCCTCACCCCTGCTCGTCCATTGTGTTATAAATCCAGGGTGACGAGGTGAGGCCTGTGTCTTGTATGTTTGTTGCATGTATTCATGTAGCGGGATGTTTGTTGTGTATTATTGTGAAATATTAAAAATTCAATTTTTGACAACTGTGACACATATATTCCTGAATATTGATGGAACTTCCGTTGAAACGTAGCCAGTAAACGACCAAAGGGACATTTCACCCTTGCTAAATCAGCCTTTTCGCTGAATATTTGAAGAAATGGCATTTGGAACTATTGCTTAGTACACCCGTACGCAACACAATATCTCATTTCGCGTCTTCAATACACCGGGAATAACAGAAAATCGCTTCATTGTCTTGTAGATTAATACACTGTAAACGACGACCGATGGCTGCACACCTTATATTTGAACATAAATATCACTTAGATTGGCCTGATCAAATTTCTTTCAACAGATCGTCGCCATATAGCTGGACTATTGCAGGTTGTGGTTTAAAATAACACATTCAATCACTCACGTATTTCACATATTCAATGCAAGAGGCTACTACGCGGGTGGTGGGTAGAGGGGGAGAGGTAGGGTGGTGGTTGTTGTTGCGAGACTTGGTTGTGTAGCTGGAGGGAGGGTGGGGGGAGAGGTAGGGTGGTGGCGGTTGTTGCGAGACTTGGTTGTGTAACTGGAGGGAGGGTGGGGGAGAGGTAGGGTGGTTGTGATTGTTGCGAGACTTGGTTGTGTAGCTGGATGGAGGGTGGGGGGAGAAGGGTGGTGGTGGTTGTTGCGAGACTTGGTTGTGTAGCTGGAGGGAAGGGTGGGGGGGGGGGGGAGGTAGGGTGGTGGTGGTTGTTGCGAGACTTGGTTGTGTAGCTGGAGGGAGGGTGGGGGGAGAGGTAGGTTGGTGGCGGTTGTTGCGAGACTTGGTTGTGTAGCTCGAGGGAGGGTGGGGGGAGAGGTAGGTTGGTGGTGGTTGTTGCGAGAATTGGTTGTGTAGCTGGAGGGAAGGTGGGGGGAGAGGTAGGGTGGTGGCGGTTGTTGCGACACTTGGTTGTGTAGCTGGAGGGAGGGTCGGGGGAGAGGTAGGGTGGTGGTGGTTGTTGCGAGACTTGGTTGTGTAGCTGGAGGGAGGGTGGGGGTAGAGGTAGGGTGGTGGTGGTGGTTGCGAGATTTGGTTATGTAGCTGGAGGGAGGGTAGGGGGAGAAGGGGAGAGGTAGGGTGGTGGTGGTTGTTGCGAGACTTGGTTGTGTAGCCGGAGGGAGGGGGGGGGGGGGGTAGAGGGGGGGGGAGAGGTAGGGTGGTGGTGGTTGTTGCGAGACTTGGTTGTGTAGCTGGAGGGAGGGTGGGGGGTAGAGGGGGAGAGGTAGGGTGGTGGTGGTTGTTGCGAGACTTGGTTGTGTAGCCGGAGGGAGGGTGGGGGGTAGAGGGGGAGAGGTAGGGTGGTGGTGATTGTTGCGAGACTTGGTTGTGTAGCTGGAGGGAGGATGGTGGGTAGAGGGGGAGAGGTAGGGTGGTGGTGGTTGTTGCGATACTTGGTTATGTAGCCGGAGGGAGGGTGGGGGGTAGAGGGGGAGAGGTAGGGTGGTGGTGATTGTTGCGAGACTTGGTTGTGTAGCTGGAGGGAGGATGGTGGGTAGAGGGGGAGAGGTAGGGTGGTGGTGGTTGTTGCGATACTTGGTTATGTAGCTGGAGGGAGGGTGGGGGGTAGAGGGGGAGAGGTATGGTGGTGGTGGTTGTTGCGAGACTTTGTTATGTAGCTGGAGCGAGGTTGGGGGGTAGAGGGGGAGAGGTAGGGTGGTTGTTGTTGTTGCGAGACTTGGTTGTGTAGCTGGAGGGAGGATGGTGGGTAGAGGGGGAGAGGTAGGGTGGTGGTGGTTGTTGCGATACTTGGTTATGTAGCCTGAGGGAGGGTGGTGGGTAGAGGGGGAGAGGTAGGGTGGTGGTGGTTGTTGCGAGACTTGGTTGTGTAGCTGGAGGGAGGATGGTGGGTAGAGGGGAAGAGGTAGGGGGGTGGTGGTTGTTGCGATACTTGGTTATGTAGCCTGAGGGAGGGTGGTGGGTAGAGGGGGAGAGGTAGGGTGGTGGTGGTTGTTGCGAGACTTGGTTGTGTAGCTGAAGGTTTGTTTCCGGTTACATCAGCTTGTATGTGGAAATGGACTAATCTGACTCTTAGTAAAACAACTGATGCATTCTGTTTGGAAGGACATATGAGTGTTGACAGAAAAGTTTTGAGGTGAGGTGATGTGAAATAGGGTTAAATGTCGCGTTAAATTATCGCGTGTTTGTGTGTGTGGCTGTTCGTACAAGTCCTTATATTTTATAATGCTAACCCACCTATATACCATGCAACAGTTGAACATCAATACCCAACTCAGACACAGTATACTGACTCTGAGACGACCTGTCTTTGTTTTAGCCCCAAAGAGAAAGGCAGGGTAACAACAAGTACTATCTTATAATAAGGTCTTTTTGTATGACGCTTCCGGGGATCGGACCCCGTCCCGCTCTCCGGGCGGAAGCTCTACCAATAGACCACGGCAGCGATTAGAAACGTTTGGAGCCTCACAAGGAATTCGATAATGTTTTGCTGCGGACATCACATAACGACCAAGTTGCGTATCCTTGTCAATGAAGTGAATTGTTTGATGGTAATTTTATGGACGTTAAACGACTATTAAGTAGACACTTTAAAAGGGGTGGTGAAATAGGGTTTGCTTGCACGTCCAATATTATTGCACTTATATTGCGACGTGCTTGTACGTGTGTGTGTGTGGCTGCTTGTACTAGTCCGGACTGATGTCGCTTTATAGTGCTATCCCACTGAGATACCATGCCGCAGTTTAACATGAATACCCCACTCAGACACAATATACTCCAAGCCGACCAGTCCTTGTTTTAGACCCATAATGCCGAGCGCCAGACAGGGTAACAACAAGTATCATCTTTTAACGTAGTTTGATTTGACGCGGCTGGGAATCCCCGAACCGTCCGCTCTCCGGGCGAACGCTCTACCACTAGACCACGGAGGCGGTCCCAATTAAATATAATTGTTGTGAATAGTATACTCAACAACAAAAGTTCCTGTCACACCAATATATCAGTGTATTTTTCAAACAAGTAAAGTTTGGTTTTCAATATTGTAGTACATGTATGGAATCAAGTCACAAAATCGCAACTGCTACAGAAAAGTATGCATTCCATGCAAAAGTTGACTTTTATGCAAGCCTCATGCATTTCCCTACCCAAGAATGGGTATGAAAACATGTGCGTGAACGGGATTCCATATGCATTGTTTAGCATCGTGCTGACAACCACTCAGAAAAACAACAAAATTACGCAATTATTCAACATTGCGAAATGCCACGCCTGTCCGAAAATGAGCGTCTTCGAGCAATTGGAATTCTTGAAGCAGGATCGAGTCAACGCGATGTTGCAAGACACCTTAATCTTCACATCTGATCTTCACGGGTCTCAATAGTACGGATAATCTCCGTTATTTTTGTTGATATTTCAAACGTAGAACATGGGATAGCATACGTTATTAACATCGCCTTGATCTCATTTTAAGTGGTGAACCACCCACAACACATTTCAATCACACTCACAAACAAGGTACATACAGGTGCAGACTAAGTTATTGTGTGCGCTACAAGCTACTGATGATTTGTCGAGGGACAATGGTCTTGAATGTTGACCATAGTCCCAATGGAATACGCAATAAAAACACATTACCCTCTGCGTTCAACATTGGATAAAGTCATTCGTTGCTGATATGATTGACTGTATACTAATTGCTTATTCAGTGGTCAAGTACAAAATTAAAGAGAAATGAATTTCCCTCATATGTACATTAACTGTTTGTGTACATCAATCATGTTTGGGTCATGTTAGGCTTCAGGGATGATATTTTCACCGAAAGTTGTACTATTCAACCATAACAAATACTGTGCAAATCACAATAACGCTCTTATGGTCGTTGTTTACGCTTCGAAATGGTCAACTATTGCCAACTGTTGAATTTCACTTTTGTCTGTATAAAGAAATCACTGCATACATGGTCCATGTAAAGGTTAATTACTGTAATTGGTTTTTGATATCCAGTTGCGTGATATGTCACAGAGGTAAATCTAATTCATAACAACTAATTTATTTGGCTTCTATCTTTTATATGAAATTAAATATAAAGAGTAGCCACTTTAAATGACAGAAATTCTTATAGTTAAATTTGCTCATAATTTGGTCTTTTCGTGGTAAATAGCGCCAAAATACTCTTAATTATTTATTTTCATGTCATTACTAATCTCACATAAGGTCAAAAGTTGCACAACGTTTAACATATATGATTATGACATGTTGTATCCAAACATATCCAAACAAATCCAAACAAATCCAAGCCTGGAAATATGACCTTGACAATTTTTGGAATGGTCATATATCCATTTGGAATGGTGGTATTTCCAAGTTTTCGATTGTTTGGAATGGATGATATTTTGTCCAGTGATGATTAGTTGGCGCCAGTCTAGACTGTCCAATCAACGTAAATATACAAACCGTGATGTTACTTGACCAGTTGATGACACCCGTCAAACTCAAAGTGCCCCTGGTCCTCCAACCACCATGTGTAATACTTTAGCGTACTTGATTGTTTAATTTGCAGTTATATCACTGTTAGGCTGAGTGATGAGAGAATACATTTTGTTGTTTTTGTTAACGATCGTTTCCATTTTCAACGTGGTAACCTTATAAGTGACTAACTTTTTTATCATGATGAAATGAAACATATTAAAATAATCAGAGGGACTGACGATCGCATTTTTCGCATAAATGTCATGCTCGCATTAATTTCATGATTTACTGAAGATAGATTTGAACATTTCTGAGCAACGATCATGTTTGAGTAAGGGAAGTAATCTTGTCTCCGCTTGCAATTGGATTCAGTTCCGAGATCGCAGCTTGACTGTTACGGCCGAAAGGCGGCATCCATGTTGTTCACGCTCCGCTGATCACGGGGCCTCATTTGTCTGTATTCTGCTTATGAGCCGGGATGCGCATGAAACACGAGTGTCAATCAATCAATCAATCAATGTTTTATTCCAACAAACCACCATAGGTGGTACAGGAACAATACAAATAAAGTTATAACATAAACAATAAATTGTAGTGATCACTTGGTAAGTTGTAGATTATAGTGTTGTACTCATCTTCTGACAGCATTATTAATAATTCTTATAAATCTGGAGATATTTTTCACGATTAAGCAATTATTTGAGGTAAACAAAACCTTGAGCTTTGCGAGATTCGGCCATTTACAAAGATAAATTGGAATATAATGTGATCTCATGGTATCAAAAAAGGAGCATTTAAATAAATAATGAAACTCGTCGGCTATCGCCGGTGAGCTACATAGGTTACAATTTCTATTGATTCTCGGTATATTTTTCCAGCGGCCTGTCTCTACAGGTAAATAATGATTCGATGTCCGAAATGACATAATAGGTCGAGAGAAATAATCAGGTAACAGGAGGTATTTTTCAAACGACGGTAAATCTTTGAACAATTTATAGTAATTATCTTTTGAACTTTTATCTATATCATCCCTCCATTGTTGTATAAAATGATCTTTAAGTACTGTTTCTACCATAGAGACAAGCCACTGTTTACAAACGCAACCAGGATTATCAAATACATATGTCAAGCCACAACTGTTTAAAATACTTTTTATGTGAGATATCCATACGTTACTATTACTAATATTGAGGGTGTGATCTAATTTGAACAGTTTAAGGATGCGTGATGACAACTTGAAAGGAGAAGATATGGTTTCTAAGTTATACCAAAATGAGATCATTCTTTTAGCAATTGTAATGTTCACAGGAAAACGTCCAAGTTCACCGTAAACCATAAAGTTAGGAGTTGATGATCGCAACCCAGTAGCAAACTTTAGAAATTTAAGGTGAAATTTTTCAATGTTTATAACATTTTCACAACCCCATATTTCACATCCATACAAGGCTATAGGTAGTATTAAGATATCAAACAATTGGATTACAGTATCAAGTGCTAGATTGAGGTTTCTTGATTTTTTCAGGAGTGCAAACATGGCCTTTTTAGAGCTAGACAGTAAATCGTTTATTGCGGTATTAAATCTTCTATTGCGATGAAAGCTGATACCTAGATACGTATAATTATCTACAATTTCAATTGGTTTAGAATCAAATTGAAAAGATAATTTAGATTTTTTACCCACGCCTCCTCCAAATATAATAATCTTAGTTTTGGCAATGTTAACATTGAGTTTCCACACATCGCAGTATTGTTTGAACACATCAAGAGAATTTTGGAGATGTTTCTGGGATTCACCTAAAAGTATCGCATCATCTGCGTACAACAAAATAAAGAATTTAATACACATATACACATAATCAAAACGAATATATTTACCAATTATATGTACGGTCAATTAGCCAGTCCAAGAGACAATACCCTGGTTCTACCACCTTTAGGTGTAATTACGTCACATGCCCCTGGTTCACGGTTCGTCTGATCTCCCGTCATAAAACCACGATGTTTATTAACCTGGAGCCTCCGACAGCGCCGACTTCCTGTGTACATGTACGTACATGGCAATAAATGGTTTGACAGTTGTTTGACGGAATCAATCAATAGTTATTGACAGAGTGATGTAATTAAAATTTGTCACTATTCACAACTCCTATTTGGATTTTCTATTGTTCAGCTGTATTTTCGATCAGTTTTATATGTATCAAAAATCTTCTTGCAAACGCAGCGAATGTAATGTCACTACGTCACAGCTGCCTCGGTAATTAAGGGCTGGAATATTTTGGTGAAGGCAGTTAGAGCAGACGAATTTCTATCAAAGGTACTTTTAACGACGTTAATCGCCGGTAATTGTTGTTAATCAAAGGTGACAATTGGTGTACCTCTTCACCTGAACAACGGTAATCCCCTCGTTCTTGGTTCTGACTGTAAGGAATGAGCGAGAGGTACAATGTCAGTACCCGAGGGCCTTGGACCTATTACCGTAGTTCCTCAAACAAGCACAAAGAGTGATCTTCGTTTAACAGCTTTTATTCCAACTTTGTGTTGCCGGTCAACCCACTCTATTTGTCACTAAATTATGAGACTACGGCCGCAAAGCTTCAGTCTCAGTCGAAATGCTGGTGCCTAAGTTTGGTTTCTGGTTCGAAAGATCGTGACAACAAGCCGAGAGCGGAGCACCAGTCCAGATGTAGTCTCCCAAGCCACTCTCTAGCCGTTGTTAGCCGTCCTCTCGCCATTTTTGATTTGGGGCTTTTCCCCCTTTTTAAACCGGTACCTACGTCACAGCTCTACTCATTTTTCCATCTATCATTGGTCAACCACCTTTCCCCCCTACACTAGATCATTCTAACCCACTCTTATCTAATAACCA
Source organism: Haliotis rufescens (assembly GCF_023055435.1). Taxonomy (NCBI): domain Eukaryota; kingdom Metazoa; phylum Mollusca; class Gastropoda; order Lepetellida; family Haliotidae; genus Haliotis; species Haliotis rufescens. The sequence goes on from NW_025963782.1 coordinate 232,054, forward strand.
GCACCTTATTCAGACTTGCCATGATGTAGCTTCTCACCCTTTTGGAATTCTAAATATCCCCCCCCCCCACCCCCCCCCCCCCCCTCCCCCAATACCATATATGTCTCAAGACCCTGACGTTTCCGCCCCTCTCATCTCTGTTCCACTTGTTTTTCATTAATGTGTAGCCCTCGACCTACTACCCTCACCCCTAGTTACTCGTGGCCAAGTATGCTCCCGTAGTCTTCAACTATCAGAGCTGCCCGTCTCCTATATATATATCAATGTGTTATGTTTACATCTTACTGGTTTCAACTCCTCTTCTTGACCTTTATATACAATCACGTAGGTGTCCTAATGAATTGTTAATTACTTTAATTAGTTGTTAATTACTGTACTTTTATGCCTATAATATTTCCCCCCTCGCTGTATAATGACGGTCGCTAACCATATATGTGTATTTTTCGTGTTTTTGGCTTGATTTGATTGTCCTTTGGTGAAAACAAATGTTCAATTGTGAAAGAAAACCCTTTTCCCCTGAACGTTAAAAGACAGCTGACTTTGTTTTTGTCTGAAATATCAACGTTGGCGTCGTTTATATATTCGGAAATCCATATTATGGTTAATATTTATAATATAATATGGACAATGGTAAAATTCATTATCACAGTTTAAGTGTTATGCACAAATGTATGTAAATCTACTTCGTGATGAATGAAGCATGGCAATAAATGTATGCATCTGATTCTTCATTTGTTCTGTATTCTTTGATGAGAATGAGTTTCGTTAATGATGATCACTCTCACAGATTTTTTGATAAAAGGATAGGACTTTAACTGGAGAATAGTTTGTTTTGTAATTAAATGGCAGCTGCCATCCAGCCGAATACTAAATCTTGAGACCTATTAGTTGTCTCAGCACTACACAATCAGCAATCTAAAAAACAACAAAAAATCCTCATCCTAACCGACTCCCTCAGTGGACTACAAGCCCTCAAAAATAAAAACACTAAAAACTACCCCAAACTAATAAATCAAATACTCAATAGCTCAAACAACTTAACTAGGGCAGGTAAACAAATAGACTTCATTTGGACCCCCGCCCACGTAGGAATCTTTGGAAATGAAAAGGCAGATACAGCAGCAAAATTATCCCTTGAACTCCCAGAAAAAAGCTTAAACTTACCCAGCTCCAAATCAGAAATCAAAAGTCTAACTAAACAAAAAATCAACAAAAAATGGCAAAATATATACCAAAACTTAAATAGCCAAATCAGGAAAGTACTAAAAAAACACCTAAATAAACCAAAAATACTACACCCATCCAAAAAAATCGACAGAATAATTACTAAACTACAAACAGGCCACACCAAACTAAATAATCACCGTAAAATAGCTAATCTACACACAACAGGAAACTGCCCATATTGCAAACAACAAGAAACACCAGAACACGTACTCATTCACTGCACACACTACCAAACACACCGATCAACACTACAGACCACCCTAAATCTTAAAACCGGACTTACACTAGAATCAATCCTAAATCAACAAAATAAATGAGACAAATTCAAAGCCTTAGGTTTATACCTAATTAAAACAGGACTAATTAGTCGCATTTAAACCCCAAATAAAATAATAAAACCAAAACTACCTTATCTAACAACCACCCAAAACACACAGCTCCCTAAGTTCGTCCCCCACCCACTCTTGGCATTCTTTCCAAATCTCAAAATTTCAAAATTACTATATAAGCAACCCCTAAAGCCCAAACTCACATTTCCCCTTTTTGGAAACACATTAAATAGCCTGGTCGGGCCCGTATGCGACATACGCTTGCAGTCGGAAAGCGCACGTTAAATCTCCAATATAAGTAAGTAAGTAAGTGTCTTTGCGAGTCAAGTGCGGGTCTCTCTCTCACCTTAGGGAGAATGCGACTGTAAAAGCCCCTCGCTAGACAGACAAGTAGTAAATGTTTGAGATAAATTTATTATTTATTATATATAGTTTAAACTCAATAAATAATTCATAGTCTTTTTATTGTTCAAATTACTGATAAAACATATTTTAACTTGTTCCTTCTAACCATATTTCCAAACCATGCCAAACCATTCCAAACCATTCCAAACCATTCCAAGCCATTCCAAACATTTCCTGTGTTGGAAATATGTTTGGAAATGTTGCCATTCCAATTTTGGATTTTCTGGAAAGATCGATCCTTCCAAGCTTTGGAAAGTTTGGAATGAGCGATCTTTCCAAAGCATTCCAACGTTCATTCCAAATTGGAATGGACGCTATTTGGTCTTGTGTAAAGTTATGTCTTATGACCTCTACAATCCCTGCTGACGCTATCATAATGTTCAATATCCACCTGCCACACCAAGCGTGGATAAACGTTAACCTCACTGACGCAATTAAGCAAATAAATATGTGTTATGGGCAAATATTTAACTGTTTTATTGGCAAATACCAAGCTTGTATATATTTTTGTAGATATGAAACATTCTAATTAATTGTGGATAATTGAATCCAAGAATACGATATTGCATAGACACTACGAAGTTGGTTAAATATACTACCTGTGTAAAACATTATGAAGCTGAGAACTTAGGAGACAAGTGTTACTCGCATTACTCGCGTAGCTACCATGTCGTGTCTGTGGTGGCTTTTCGCATCGCTGTGGAAGTAACAAAAGAAGAAGTGTCCACAGGGTATATAATATACATGTACATACATTTTTTTAAGTAATTTCAACACATTTATATGAACAATAAGCTGATTATTAAATCCATGGATATGTTGTGTTGCACGTTCATCGTTTTGTTTCCATGTTTACATTATAACCTGTTACAGAGTAAGAGAAGGTTTTGAAAATGGGATTCCTCCAGACAAGTACTAAAATAACAACTGTTGTTTATCAAACGGAGAGCTTCTTATGAAAAACATTGACTACTTATTTCTTCTCTCACTTTCCAACTTAAATCAGTTCCTATTTTTTCAGTTCTCCGAAACTGTTTAGAGTAACGTTAACATGATCACAAGGTAATGCGCCTGTGCGATCTGTCACATCCATCACTTGTTTGATGCTTTCTCCATGTTAAGTCAATTCCAACATTCTCCACTATTCAGAATGCAAATGGTTTGCTAACTGTTTCAATCTTAAGCAAAATGTATCCCATCTTTGTGAGATGTGTATGCAATCTATGCAATAAATTAATTCTCATTCATATATATATTGATGGGTGTGGAGAATTGACCCTCTATTCGTAGTGAATTGTGGGAAAATGTCTGTGTGGGGAGGTGTCCAATCTATAATTCATTCATAATGACAAGGTATTGAATTAAAAACAATTTTGGCTTGTTCATTTCATGGACTAGCAAATAGGTAATAACATAATGAAATGATAAAATCTTTCCCAGAGGTCGTACCAACGTTTATGTTCATAAAGAAAGAACGAGGGTATTTATTTGACATAAATAATTCAACGCTGACGAAGAGCCAACGCGCAAATACAACCAACTACACTACACTATCGAAATGAGTGAGTGAGTATGGTTTTACGCCGCTTTTAGCCATATTCCAGCAATATCACGGCGGGGGACACCAGAAATGGGCTTCACACATTGTACCCATGTCGGGAATCGAACCCGGGTCTTCGGCGTGACGAGCGAACGCTTTAACCACTAGGCTACCCGACCGCCCCCTATCGAAATGAAACAGGCGGTTGGATGTGCAGGGATGTCGTGACTACAAAACGTGACGTACAAGGGGAACAACTTCATGTTGATAGGGGGTAATGTAATGTAATTTCAGTAGTGATAAATACAAGATTAATACCCATTTTGTGACATGTTTCATTGTGTGTAATCGTCTCCTGAAACAAGGACATGCATTGTTGTTCATGCTGTCAACCACTTGTGCGAATGGGTATGCCTCGGTAATCTACAGGTCACTGAAATATAGCTGAAATATTGATGTCACATGCACACAATCACGTCTTCAAAAATCAGGGCGTATGTGTGGAAGCAAAGTAAATTATTACAAACATTCTAATATTTTCCCAATTAAACCCTCTATTGGTGGATGAAACTATAGCTCTCAGCATCATATTTCTTCCTAATTACTTTATTCTTAATCTAAACATGTATCGTTCTTGTTCCAGCATTAAGTCGGTTTCTCTTTTCAATCATATTTGCAATTTATTTGTAAGATATGGTCCGATTCATTCTGACATATGTGGTTCTATTGTCAACAGGGGGGCACGGGTGGCCGAGTCGTCTAAGGCGCCGCGATTCGCTGTGCAGAGTCGCGTCCCTTGGACACGCCAGAAACCTATGATTGTGGGTTCGAAACCCGGTTCGCCCCGATTATGTTTCTAGGTTTGTCAGCACTATACCCGTGCTCGTGGGTTTCACCGAAGTGGTAAACGTCTGAGACCTGCATCACTTCGGGCTTTCCTCCCACATTAAGCTGACACGCCGCGATATAACTGGAATACTGTTAAAAGCGGCGTTAAACCCAACTCACTCACTCTATTGTCAACAGTAGGGAGATTCGGCATAATTTTATTTACACACGTCAAGTTGGAGTTTAAAATTGCTCCTGTTGCCCGTCTCCCAATCGCAAGCCTCTCCCCACTCTCTGTGGTCAGCCTTGCTCCAAGGCTGTACTGAATGATAAGTCCTACAATTAGTTCTATAGTTCTATTATTATAATAGGCAAGTCTAGATAAGCGTAATCATCACCTCGTGCATGTTTAGAGTTCTAAAAACTCTGCACTGCGATATTTTGTTCCATAATAAAAATTAGCGAATATGTCATAGTCGAGTGAACGTGAACTACCTGATGACTGGGTTTAAAACATTTCTTTCTTGTTAACGCAAACTATAATATCACAATTAAGTATATGTAATAATTTTGTGTTCTCTAACAGATAACCAGATAAACCGATTTTCTGTTGATTCCTGTATCAATCTGACAATTTTGTATCTGTTATTCGTCGAGAGCCTATGAATGCGTGTTGTAGTTAATCCCATATGCTGTGTGTACGTTTAATCTTTCCACGTTCACGGGTACATTATCGTTGTACATTATGTGGGCACTCTTATACATTCGTGTGAAACAACAAGTACAACACAAGGGACATTTTCGCCCTCATGCATGTTTGACATTACACACATTTTAAGGTTAAAAAAAAAGAAAAAAAAAAAAATACAGCTTAAAATATATCGGTATATCGGAATCGGAATTGGTCCCTAGCAAACTTAAACTAATAGTGCGAGGCAATTCATGACTGAAAGCAAGTAGTTGTGGGCGTGTCAACGTGCGCTGATGGCGTGAATTGTTGTTCTTAGTGCAGTTCTTATAAGACAACTGTCCTATAACGGGAATATTGCTGAGTGCAGCACACACACTTTTTCAAACTGTTGCCATTTCAAATAGAGGCCCCGTACATACGTCGTTCAAACCAGCTCACTCACTCTGTTTGGATTAGGGGGCACGGGTGGCCCAGTCGTCTGAGGCGCCGCGATTCGCTGTGCAGAGTTGCGTCCCTTGGGCACGCCAGAAACCTATGATCGTGGGTTCGAATCCCGGTTCGCCCCGATTATGTTTCTAGGTTTGGCAGCACCATACCCGTGCTCGTGGGTTTCACCGAAGTAGTAAACGTCTGAGACCTGCATCACTTCGGGCTTTCCTCCCACATTAAGCTGACACGCCGCGATATAACTGGAATACTGTTAAAAGCGGCAATAAACCCAACTCACTCACTCACTGTTTGGAATATTTAGCGCAAAATGAATATTAACCAGCTGTGAGTTGAGATATTAAGCAGTCGAATAAGTAAGATAAAGGACCCTTCACTGATTAGGTTCTTGTTCGCTTAGGACATGTATTAGCCTTGTTAGATGATATAACTAAAGGCCAGCTGCGACGGGCGGTGGGCGGTGGCTCCGACCGATCGAAGGGCCAAACCGGACTTGTGGCATGAGCGTACTGACTCACGGGAACGTTTTTCCATGAACACAACGAAACGCAGGCCCACAAGTAAACGATGGCAAATATATATCTTCTCTTGGAATGCCATTAAAACTATATATTTTGTATGAACTTGTATACTTTAGACTACATGATTCGATGAATTAAATAACAAATTGCTTTTGAATCAAACATGGATAGACCAACCAGGAAAGATATTGATGGAACCAGTTAAATTCACAGCACAATCGATAATACACAATTGATAATACTTGGTGCGTGATCATGAGCATGTACATGTCCATTGCAGTAATGTATATACAAGTTTTGAATATAGTAAATAAACGATAGTGTTAACTATGATATATCCTATCGAATTCAAATGGAGACCAGAACAATGCTTCATTTCACTGCCAGAACTGAGGCAATCTTGACTTGCCAAATCATTCTTGACTTTAGTTGGAGTCCCTTTCAAATTTATTCTCTTGGGTCTGGGGGACACACAACGCTGTGAGTACCGGTTGAGAAGTGACAAGTAGAGGGAATCCCCCTTAGTCAGACTTGGCCAATGTAATGATCGGTATCCCCCATTAGTTTCACGTCCCATTTGTCACACACCTTAAAACAACATAGGTCATGGCGGCAGGCACTGACTGGTCTACCCTATGTTACCTAAGTATTAGAATGGAGTGATGTAAGAAAAGTAGAAAAGTACTTTATGTAAATAATACTGTTGAAAAGTAAACTTGTACTTTATTTATGTGAAGTATATACACACAAAGACATAACCTGTTATAAACATATAAGCATTCTTTATTTGCACTGGTAGTAGCACTGATGCATTAATTGAATTTATTGTCTCTGAATAGTCTTTATGTACTCCAACCCTGCATTGAAGCCTACAGCAAAGTCGGTGGAGTACGTGTTCCCTTCAAACAAACACAGGCATATTGTGATAAATGAAACATCTTCGTGTGCATAAATAGGAATCCCAAATGTCTACTCCGTTTGCAGAAACGTTTCCAGATGGCAGTACTCTCTGTTAATGCGTTCAACATGTACATGTACAGATAATTACATAATGAGATATTGACATGGCCCCAGCTGGCAAACAAGAGCTTACTTCATCTATTCATATGAGGCAACAGCGTATTTTTGCGAACATCTGCAAAACAAATTTCAATGATCAAAAGGTATTTGTTTCGTTGGAAAATTAAAACTGGTTATTCTCTACTATTGATTGTTGACATTTCTATGCTTGATTTCGACAAAAGTATCAGTTAATATTTTACAACATCTGGTGCCAGATGACACCAAAAAATAAGTGTATGCCGGAAGTGTGATACTGAGCGGGCCACACATTTCAGCACGAGGTAAACGAATGTGTTTTAAATAATATTTTATTCAGGAAACAATAGTTAGAATTAGTCACCCGAACAGACTAAATGTTTACATTTCCCGTTAAAATAACACATGTTTTAACCTAAAATTTGTTGATCAAACACATGTTTCTGTTTACCGTTATACTTGCCCATGTAACCTTAGTACACATGTAAAATGTATAAATGTTGTGTACAGTCATGTGTGGAATTGAATACAATATGGAAATAATTCACTTTTTCTATATCTGTCCAAAAACCATAATATCAGAAACACTATGTATTTCTACACACATGGGTATGATTTAAAAACGATATTACATGGCAGTAGTTTAGTTAGCAGTTCTACAAACATGACTATTCTTAAATCAGTTCACGATTTCATTGTCAAAAGCAAAAGATTCGAGTAGCTTAATTTTATGCATGTAGTAATGGAAAACTGCTATACCTTATTTCACAGACACCACTTGTATTGGCTTCACATATTTCATTTGTGCATTTAGTATGTTTATGTTAAGCACTATCTTACATATAATCTGATATATAACCAGCTGTTGTAAAGTTATTACCCGGAGAGGTATTTACATAAGCAAGTTTTGCTTGTTTACCGATCCAGATTTCTTTTGAAATAAAAATATGTTTAAACCATATGGAAATAAGACGAGACATTTCAAAACGATATACAATATAAGGTGTTGAAGATCTCCTATGGTTGACTATGAAATACAGTTTTTACACGTGCACATACCTTAGCTCCATAATAAATTATATGTTTCATATTATTTTGTTTTCTTTAAATACCCATATTAAAATCAACCGACATCCCAGAAATACAATTGTCGTAGTTAAAATTATAAATCTACCCAATAGAATCCATATGGAGCCCAGAACAATGACTGATTTCAGGACCAGAACTTAGGCAATCTAGACTTGTCACATCATTCTTCACTTGTAGTCAGTTTCAAATTTATTCCCTAGGATCTGGGGACAGATAGACTAACATGCAGTCAATGGAAACATTTCTTTGAAATAAGCATATTCTTTTTCGAAAGAACTTTTCCTCTTCTACTGTTTTGGAATCAACTAAAGTTGACTTGCTTAGTTTCATCTAGACTTGCTTAGTCTTTTAGTAAAAAGAATACCTAAAAATGTAAATTCCAACGAACGATTCGTCTGTTTTCAAAAAGTGTTATTGTGATTTGATGTTCATAATATTGCTACGCTAGACAATGGCGACACAAAACACATGACAAGTAGTGCGGGTAGTGACTGGTATCTGATGGGAGCAAACAGGTGTGGAGTCACTGTCTCTGAATAAAATCCCCCCCCCCCCTCCCCCTTCCCCCTCTCCCCGGCGAATTTATACCGGTACAGTTCCGCCCCTCTGGAAATAAACTCTCCCCCGCCCTGCGAAATAAAATCTCCCCTCAGAATATTCCCTCCCCCGGTCGTTTTATAAATACTTGTGTTTGGCTTGTGTTGGGTCCGACTTGTCTCGGACTGTCAAAATCCACTTAAAACACACAGATGTATCATCAAATGTGTTTACATCTATAGACAAGCCAAGCAAGCACTTCTGATAGAGACGATGTTGAGAATGTGGAGTGAAAAGGGCTTCACTTTGAGCACTGTGTTTTCTTTAACTAACTCAATATGAGACGATAAAGTGGTATATAGGTAGATATAATACTAGTCGTTAGGTATGAAGAATGTTTAGTACCTTTAGAAGTTCTAGGACAGTTATTAACACGTGTCGTGTCAGCCCTATGACATTCGCGATTGTCCACTTCGAGAAAACATCCTGTGTTGGTTTAACATGAATTTGTAAAGGTTAATTAGGGATGCCCAACACGTTAATTATTGAAAGACGAGTAGTCAAAACACTGTCATTTCCTGCCCAGGACATCACACTCCTACACGCTAATGTCGGTGAGAAACATTCTCATCGTTGAAGAAGTTTATGTTGTAAGCATTTAATTTTCTTTGATTTAATTTTTTTAATTATTTTGGAAGTAAAACCCATCATTTTACATTTGAGATATTTGAGCTGCTTTTAACTTACAGGTTTTATCAAATATTCTCGAGTCATTCAAGTTATCCTATGCACAGAACAGTGTCAGCTTTTTATAGCTGTTATCACTACAACGCAGAGTCTATTGGGCCAATAAACAGAATCTTCCATTGACTATGTTACCTTTCCAATATCTTGCCCAGAGTTTTGTCTCTCCCAATGTGTCCGCCAATAGCCCTGGCGTCTGTAGAGGTGTCACATCCTTCATGGCACATCTTCCCGATCCGTATTCGCTCTGCGTGGTCGGTGACAACTCTCAAGTCGCGAACTGAAAGTAGAAGACACTGTTATTAACTCTACTCTATTCTATTCTCATGACAGATTTTAGTGTACAGAGCCACTCATTTGTTCGGGAGAGACAGTTAAATAATATACTACTGCATAGCAAACATAACTTGCTGAATATACTGATTTGTAAAGATATGATTTCTGAATCGAGTTTCGTAGAATCAGTATGACATACAGAGTGTAATAATTTCTTTATTATCCATAATTTAAAAGCTATATTGTGGGGAATGAGTTACATATAGAGAGCCGCTGTCTTTCAACAAATGGGCAATGGTGGCATGGTCTGGCGTCATCATGTACTCCATATCACGCCATAATGCCGTGGCCGTGACTACAATACTATACACATGTCATTAATGGTAGACACGTCTGAAAGAACAATTTGTTTTTAAAATCGAAGCGGATGGAGCGAATCCAACGAAAAAGTTATTCATTTTGTGACCTTTAGCATTGAATAAAGCACATGGGAAGTAATCGACCTCACGCCAGATGTCGAGTGTAAGATAAGGGGAGGTAACTATCTCAACAACTAACGCAAAACTGGTGGAAATCCTACCTTCTGACGGGTTTCTAGCTATCTTGTGCTTATGCTTCGAATTTAGGATCTTGAAGTTAGAAGCCTTCCTTCTGAAGTTTGCCTTCAGTCATCTGATACCTGTACACCAACCTGGATATGTTCATGTGGAGAGGTAGGAACGGATCTCATACTTCATCTTATCAGAATATGCGTACAGCTCACTTATATTGGAGATTTAACGTGCGCTTTCCGACTGCAAGCGTATGTCGCACACAGGCCCGGCGAGGCCATTTAATGTGTTTCCAAAAAGGGGAAAAGTGAGTTTGTGCAACCCAGGAGGGGGCCTTAGGGGTTGCTTATATAGTGATTTTGAAATTTTGAGATTTGGAATGAATGCCAAGAGTGGGTGAAGGACGAACTAAGGGAGCTGTGTGTGTTGGGTGGTTGATAGTGGTAGTTTTTTTTTTTTTAGTACTTTTAGTACTTGATTTGGCTATTTGAGTTTGGGTATATATTTTGTCATTTTTTGTTGATTTTTTGTTTAGTGACACTTTTGATTTCGATTTTGAGCTGGGTAAGTTTAAGCTTATTTCTGGGAGTTTAAGGGATAACTTTGCTGCTTTATCTGCATTTTCATTTCCAAAGATTCCTACGTGGGCGGGGGTCCAAATGAACTCTATTTGTTTACCTGCCTTAGTTAAGTTGTTTGTGCTTTTGAGTATTTGATTTATTAGTTTGGGGCGGTTTTTAGTGTTTATATTTTTGAGGGCTTGTAGTCTAGTGAGTCGGTTAGGATGAGGATGTTTTGGTGTTTTTTAGATTGCTGATTGTGTAGTGCTGAGGCCATGCCCATGAGTTCGGCCATGAATATGGACTGGTTGTTTGGGAGTCGATAAGATAAGGGTAAGGGTGTTTTTGGTTGGTTGTGCGATGTGGACTCCAAAACCTGTTTGTTTTGAGATTGGATCTGAGGATCCGTCTGTGTATATGTGACACTAATTTGGCCAATTTTCGTGTATGTATGCTAGGTGGTGTGGTGGTTTAAGCGATGTTAGGATCGGTCTGTTTATTTAGCGTATCGGCTAGCGTTGTGTCTAGTTTTGGTATTTTAAGTTTTGGAGTGAAGATATTGGATGATTTATTGTTTTGTTTAAGATTATTTATTTTGTGTTCATTTAGGTAATTGGTTATTCTTTGGGAAATTGGAGTAAGTAGTCGATTTTTCCGGGCTAGGGCTTGGTTTGTAGGGCTAATATTATTTTTTATTAAGTTTTCGATTAGAGGGTTTGATTTGGACGTCAAAGTTTAGAAGTTTAGGGTAAGTTGTTCCATCCGTAGTTTAAGTGGCATTTCTCCTGTTAAGGCCTAGAGTGAGGTTGAGGAGGTGCCATGTTGAGTTCGTGTAATAAGTTTTAGGGCCTGATACTGGACTGAGTCTAGTTTTGTGATGAGAGAGTTGTTTAGGGTGTCGTAAATGGCACTGCCATAGTCTAGTTTGGATCTAATTAGTGAAATATAGAGTGAGAGGAACTACAAACAGGCCACACCAAACTAAATAATCACCGTAAAATAGCTAATCTACACACAACAGGAAACTGCCCACATTGCAAACAACAAGAAACACCAGAACACGTACTCATTCACTGCACACACTACCAAACACATCCAACAACACTACAGACCACCCTAAATCTTAAAACCGCACTAACACTAGAATCAATCCTTAATCAACAAAATTATTAGAAAAATTCAAAGCCTTAGGCAAATACATAATTAAAACAGGACTAATTAGTCGCATTTAAACCCCAAATGGTTGAAAAATGTATATATCTAATACAAAGTGATTATGTCCCTCTGCTAGTCAAACTCTCAAACTATATTTAAAACTCTCTGAGTTTATTTTGACTTGCATTTATTATGTGGTCATATATGTTGAAATGATTGTACTTGCATCACCCTTGCGAGCTACAAGTCGGATAACCCAGAACCTCTTCCATTCAAGAAATGATGGTACAAGTGTCATCAGACTTGAAGGTGTTTATTCTGTAGATGGAGGTTCTCATAAAGGGTAAAAGGCTGTAGCAAATGCAAACACAAATGATTACTTAACCTGGTTGCTAGTATATAATATCATGTGTTTAACAAAAAGTGTCCTCATTTTAGGATAATTATGGTAGTTTGCTTTACAAAAATAAATAAATCTCTGGATAAGATTCTTCATGCTACCGGTAGGGCAGGACATGCTTACCCTTTTCGCGAACACCTCGTGTCATCACTGATTTTCAGTGATCCATTCATACACATGTAATTTTCACCGCTGTTTTTGCCTTTTACGCCCATTGGAAACTCTTTTGGCATATAATCGAGACTGATTATTCATAGGCGTTGACATTTTATATTTATATTTACACATTGTGTGATAATTTGTCTTTTGAATACAAGCAGTTATTTGAAACCTGAAATATTTTGAAATGGCCGTTTGTGTTTTTGTTTTTTTTGTTATTATTTAATGCCGCTCTCAGCAATATTCCAGCTATACGACTGCAGTATGTAAATAATGAAGTCCTGTCTTGACAATCCAGTGATAGACATCATGAGCATCGATCCATGCAATTGGGATCGATGACATACATCAAGCAAGGCAGCGAGCCTGACCACCCGATCCCGTTAGTCGATCTTTACGGCATGCTTGAGTTGCTGAAGACATATTCTACCACGGATCTTCACGGGTCGACCGTTTGTGCAACGTGGGCTAATTGTTTGGGAGGAATATAAAAACATCAGATCCGTTAACAAGATGACAGAATGTCTTGTACTAATGACTGTCACCAATAGAACAAAATGCAATTTTTAATGCATAACTTGTATATTGAGAAATACCATGTAGTTTGGGCCACGGTTTTATTCCGAAAATTGTGAATATCAGTATTTCGAAGTATTTTATCTTCTTCGGTGATTCAGCCGTCAAATGATGCTGTTTCAATTGGAGGTTGGTATTGTGATTTGAAACCTCTGAAAATTCTTGATGTGCATTGGTCAAAGTCAGAGTAAGAATACCACAAAATACACGAAGCATGTCGTATAAAGTTAATGATTAGTTTTACACAGTTAATGGTCTTTTATGTTTGCATATAAGGCAATAAGCAAACAATCGGTTTTGTCAGTCATGAGAGTATCTTTTCTACTAGGCATTCTGTTTTGCGTATACATTGCACTTCGTCTCTTGCTCAAAAGTTGTTTGACCAGGGTTACACCATCCAGGACCGTAGTATAGCTTTCACAATAGTTACAACCTTGTGTGTCTACATTGCACTTTGTGTCTTGCTCAAAAGTTGTTTGACCAGGGTTACACCATCCAGGGCCGTAGTAAAGCTTTCACTATAGTTACAACCTTGTGTGTCTACATTGCACTTTGTGTCTTGCTCAAAAGTTGTTTGACAAGGGTTACACCATCCAGGGCCGTAGTAAAGCTTTCACAATAGTTACAGCCTTGTGTGTCTACATTGCACTTCGTTTCTTGCTCAAAAGTTGTTTGACCAGGGTTACACCATCCAGGGCCGTAGTAAAGCTTTCACTATAGTTACAACCTTTTGTGTCTACATTGCACTTCGTCTCTTGCTCAAAAGTTGTTTGACCAGGGTTACACCATCCAGGGCCGTAGTAAAGCTTTCACTATAGTTACAGCCTTGTGTGTCTACATTGCACTTCGTCTCTTGCTCAAAAGTTGTTTGACCAGGGTTACACCATCCAGGGCCGTAGTAAAGCTTTCACTATAGTTACAGCCTTGTGTGTCTACATTGCACTTCGTCTCTTGCTCAAAAGTTGTTTGACCAGGGTTACACCATCCAGGGCCGTAGTAAAGCTTTCACTATAGTTACAGCCTTTTGTGTCTACATTGCACCTCGTCTCTTGCTTCGTATCTTTTCTACTACGCATGCTGTTCAAACTATGTGCCATAAGAAAGCTGTTCAATGTTAATTTTCATATATAACATGTCAAAACAATGAATATAAGTTTCGTTTTGTTTTGTTTCAGCCATGGCTTCATACAAGAAGATATTCGTTATGATGTTATTGACAGCATCGTTTGTAACTCTTGTTACGTACATGGGCGGCCCTCGCGTTATGACTTTTGACATGCTCAGCAACATGTCAAGTCATATGTTCCAAATCTATCCGCCAGCAATCGGCATATCGGTTTATCCTTTACCTAAAAACATCACACCATTCGATCAACATTCGAGTATCTTATCGCATTTGTTGACAGGACACTGGAAAACACGTCCTTTGACAAAAAGGGAAGATGAAGATATTTTGAACTTTCTGTCTGACGTGAATGTCCGATACACCCTACCTAAGAATTATCAAAGGATTGATGGCCTCTGTGGAAATGTTACCCACACCGGATCTAAAACTGCTGAGTGGATAAGAGCCTTGTGTGATCCTAAAGGAACAACCCCGTGCTGCTTCAACAATAAATGTGCCATGAAGTCTGTGGAGGAATGTGTGTGTCCTGATTGCTACGACATGAGGCAGCAGAAACATGCTGAATATTCCACCTGGACTCCTTCAGAACCAAGACACGGCTACAAGGAACACAGCCCCCAAGAAGCTTGCAGCATCCTCAGTGGTAGCACCTTTCTGTTTGTTGGGGATTCTCTGGTTCGTCATGTATATACTGCTATGGTGCTGCTTGTTACGGGGAATATGAAAGATGGAGCCATGAATGAAAATGTACCACAGAGTAAGTTCAAATGATTCATTGTGTGAGATCTTGAGGTTTGAACTTGCTTGGTTTTGTTTTATGTATATCTCCGCATTCAGCAATATTCCAGCTATATGACGGTGGTCTATAAATATTCGAGTCTGGACCAGACAATCCAGTGATTGATATCTTGAGCATCAATCCACGCAATTGGGATCGATGGCATGCATCAACCAAGTCAGCGAGACTGACCACACGATCCCGTTAGTCTCGCATAAACATATACATGTACATAGCTCCCCGGCTGCGTCATACAAAAAGACGTTAAAAGATGGTACTTGTTGTTACCCTGTCTGGCGCTCGGCATTAGGGGCTTACAGAAGGACTGGTCGGCTCGGAGTCAGTATACTGTGTCTGAGTGGAGTATTCATGTTAAACTGCGGCATGGTATCTCAGTGTGCTAGCACTATAAATCGGCATCAGTCCAGACTAGTACAAGCAGCCACACACACGTGCATGCACATCGCTATATAAGTGCAATAATCTTGGACGCGACGTTAAACCCCATTTCACCTCCCCTCACCCATAGCAAAGTTGAAGGAAAAGAAGGAAACATACGATTAGATGAAACTATATCACTAAGGATATCAATGAAACACGTCAGAGGAAAATGCTATTTTTCTGAATTTTCTGAATATATTATTTTCATACTCACACATCTATGAATACTTTCCTATATGCACATAGACGTCAAACGCTTAATCGATAAAATATGATTTGATCATTATTTGAAATAAACATATTCGAGATAATTCTTTTGGAAAACCGTGCACGAAAACAAACGTATCAATGTCAGTTGTTTAACGACCGATTCAGTTGTGTTCAGAAGCAGCTGTTGTATTAACCGCTCCATTGATAATATAAACATTTTTAATGTTGATCCTTTGTCTTGACTTGTTGATCTTGTGTTTCAGATGTTAAAAAGGTGTGTAGCGGAATGTATATGTTCACAGAAAAATTGTGCCGACTGCATCTGAAGTATCAGCTTCGTGCCTGCAATGGCACAGCTAACCTGGAACTGAAGTACTTCTTCTCTGCAACATTCGGCCCGCACTTGAAACAAAGAGTCGCAAATATAAATAGCAAGTCATTACTTTTCGTAGGTATAGGTCCACACAATTTTTTTAACCATAAAGAAGTTCAAGAGAAGTTTCTGTTACCAACACTGTCCTACATGCGCAACAATACGAGACCTTGGCCAAAAGTACTGTGGGCAGCGAGTCATGCTCCGGGTGCGTTGAAGTCCCCGAAAGTATTGGCCCAGTCGTACGACAGCGTTAAACGCTACAATGGCAACATGGAGAGTTTCCTGCGAGCTTGGAAAGTTCCTATTTTCGATACCTTTAACATGACGGATGGAATGACGAGCTTTGATGGTTCGCATTATGGACTTGGGATGAATGTAGTGAAAGCGAATGTAATATTGAGTTACCTAAATGAATTGAAAAATAAAGGATCGTGGTGAAACCTCTTGTTGGTGTCTATTATTTAGTTTTAGTTTTGTTCGGCCATAAAAAAGAATAAGAAGATCCTTGATATATTTTTATGGATTAAAGTCTAAAATCATATACATACCAGAGATCATAATTTCAGGCACTTGTTCCGTTAAACTTGTTCCATTAATATATTATATTTCAAGTAGATTCATGGTGCTGACAAACCTAGAATCAGGGCAAACTTGAATTAGAACCCACGATCATTAGTTTCTCAGGCGGGCCTGATGGCCGCAAGTCTGCACGGCGAATTCTGATACGTAACATGATAAATGATTCTCAACCTTTGGAACGTTAATTTCACATACATGTACTTATGAAAAAGTATATGATATGTTCGAATTCAAGTCGGCCCTGATTCTAAGTTTGACAGCACCGTACTCATGCTTATGGGTTTACCTAGTGGTTAAAGCGTTCCCTCGTCATGGCGAAGACCCGTGTTCGATTCCCGACATGGGAACAATGTGTGAAGCTAATTTCTGGTGTCACCCGCCATGATATTGCATGAATATTGTTTAAAGCGGCGTAAAATCACTCACTCACTCATGAGTTTCACCAAAGTAGTTAACCTCTAGGACCCGCTTCACCTCGGGACATTCGCCCACATCAAGACATGACGTGATTCAGGACATAACTGAAACTGTTCGAAGTGACGTTAAATCAAACTCGCCCACCATTGGTGAGCTGAGAAGAAAAGGTATGGAAAAAGACACTGAAAGAATGGCGTCTTTTGTCATCTGAAAGTATCCGATCGTTAAACCTCCAATCATTACGGATGTTGTCGAGGCATATGCAAAAGGGATATACCAAAAGAAAAGATGAATGTGTTGAATGTCTAGTGGTAGAGCGTCCGCCCGGAAAGTGGATGATGCGGGGTTGGGTCCCGGCCGCGTCATACCAAAAGATGTTAAAAGATAGTACTTGTTGTTACCCTGTCTGGCGCTTGGCATTAAGGTCGGCTCGGAGTCAGAATACTGTGTCTGAGTGGGATATTCATGTTATATGGGATATCTCAGTGGGCTAGCACTATAAAATCGGCAAAAGACAGACAGACAGCCACACACAAAAGCACGCACGCACGCACGCACGCACGCACGCACGCACGCACGCACGCACGCACACACACACACACACACACACACACACACGCACACACACACAAATATATATATATATATACTGTCATTGTAACAGAATCTTTACCAGGGGTATGGGAGACAACTCTGCTTGTCTTGTTTACATAGTGATTTGCAGTTCGCTTCAATTGTGCTCAATGTTATAATTCTTCTCACTGTGATGTTTTCCACTGAAAATCCATTTGTTATAATTCATGTGTAATTTACTGGTATCTGTAATTGATAATAGTACACTCATTGTTCTGTAGTACATCTCCAAGTCTAACACTTGATATTTCAAGTAGAGTTTCTGTTAAACTCATTTCCAAGCACGTGTTGCTTGAAGTAAAATTACTATTCGTGCATTGTAAATATGAATATTATATTTTAATGATAGGATTTATTATTTTCCTGTTCATCGAAAGTTAATACTGATCATGTGTCAGATAGATGTTGAGAACAGAGAGAATTTAACAGGTAAATAGATACCATATTGTAACGATTGAGCTGGACGTTATATCCGTAGCGCCACGCCAAGTTTTAAACTTGACAGCAATACATTTTTGCCAGCCATGTTTTTACGAATACGGAAATAATGACCCGAATTCCTCATTGTGTTTTCAGTCAATATAAGTTATTGATGAGCTGAGTAACATTTGGTTTAGTGTGCCAGGATCATAAGATCATAAGAGGAGCGGGCCCTATATTTGGACTGAGGCGGACTAAGGCGGATCCAACTGGTTGAAATTCTGGAAAGACTGGGAATTGCAGATATATAAACGGAAAACAAGGGTAAATTGTTGCCCACACCAGGGTCCGTCATCGCGCAATGTAAAGTAGAAACCAAGCCTGAGAGAGTGAGTGAGTGAGTGAGTATGGTTTAACGCCGCTTTTAGCAATATTCGAGCAATATCACGGCTGGGGACCCCAGAAATGGGCTTCACACATTGTACCCATGTCGGGAATCGAACCCGGGTCTTCAGCTTGACGAGAGAACGCTTTAACCATTAGGCTACCCGACCGCCCAAAACCAAGCCTGAAGTAACACAAACAGGTGCGCCAAATCCCCCACTTCAAGCTACCCTGAGAAAAAAATGTTAAGGCGCATTGCCTGATCAATTGAAAACTTGGTATACGTTTCATCAACCTTTTCCGATAGATTGACTCCGGAAAGAAACTCGGCTATTTAGGCCTTGAAATCATCGAAGGAGTAATCAGAGCTATCGGCACCACAGATTCATTCCGGGAGTACCTTGAAGGGAATAGTAATATTCCAGTAACATCAGAGCGGGGGACACCAGAAATGGGCTTCACACATTGTAGCCATGTGGGTAATGGAACCAGGTCTTCGGCACGACGGGCGAACGCTTTTACCACTAGGCTTTCCCACCGCCCCTAAAGTCACAGCAATAACCCGAATCTATTGATTCCAAAAGAATGAACTCGTCCCTTCGGCGAATTGTTTGTGATAGAATGTTGATATATACTGGATAATCGGATTGATTGCTGCTTGGACACTCTCCCATCATTACACTGCCCCTGCTATGTTGTGTATGTCAAAGAACGAAATGCCCTCAAAAACTGCTCACTGACCGAAATAGTTTGCTTAGTTTACTTACGTAATTAGTGAATTGCACTGTCCACTCAGGCACTAACTTGTTACGATATTTCACTAATCAGTTAGTAAATATTTGCTAATTAGACTAGTACATGTGGCCTATCATTGACTAGGGCAGTTTACTAATCAGTTAGTAGACATTACTATTCAAATAATCTTCTTCTCATAATTTACTAACAGCAATAGTATATTTACAAAGCTTGTATGTTTTACTACACTTTAATAAAGGCTCGTTCCTTTGTCATTTTGCAATCCCTGTTGACACCTGCTGAATACAATTGGCAAACAAAACAGAAGAAAACATGAAAAATTCAGGTGAAAGATAACAAAAAACGATTTTTCAGTTGCATTTTACGTTTACTTATACAATGCTACGTAAACATTCTTCATTAAGTACATGCTGTAAAGTTTTTGTGATTTCATGAATAAAAACAAATTTATGGCGTCAATCGCTCCTTTCCTTAAAAATAATAGAGTTGAGACCTGGTACAAGGATATTCCCCTACTTAAAACACATCCCCACTTTCACACTTTGACCAAACATTGTCTCGTGGAAAATTATTTGCTTAATTCAACAGAACTCTTTGTCGGCTGTATTTATTCTGTGTGAGTCGCCCTTGCGTGATTTACGAGGAATACGTTTTCTGCCGCTGTTGCACGTGCACCAAGATCCCTCGTGAACTGATATTTAAAATGCATTATACACGGCTCATCATAATTTCGTGGGGTCCTTTTGTTTGTTTGTTGTATAACGCCGCACTCAGCAATATTCAAGCTGTATGACGGTTGTCTGTAAATAATCAAGTTGGGACCAGACAATCCAGCGATTAATATCATGAGCATCGATCCACTCAACTGAGAAGCGATGAAATGCATCACCCGAGTCAGCGTGCCTGACCACACGATCCCGTTAGTCTCATATAAACATATACATGTACATATATCCCCGGCTGCGTCATACAAAAAGACGTTAAAAGATGGTACTTGTTGTTACCCTGTCTGGCGCTCGGCATTAGGGGCTAACAGAAGGACTGGTTGGCTCGGAGTCTGTATACTGTGTCTGAGCGGAGTATTCCACATAGTCACCATTCCCGGCAAACATCGGTTGCTGAAGACCTATTCTTCCCCGGATCTTCCCGGGTCTCGTGGGGTCCTGAAGTAATATTTCATCAATCGCTTATAATTAAATGCTGACGGGGATTATAGGATAGATTGAGACCTGAATCTATTTGCTTTAAATATGATCATTGACGTAGTAGCCTGCTGTAACAACATTATAAACATAATATTTTTTGCTTTTAAGGCTTTTACGGGGGGCCTCTGCTCCATTATTTTTAGGGAATAGAGAGTTACTCGGACATTCCCCTTCTGCATGGGATACCCCTTCTCTCCACCACTGCCACGTGCAATCAACCAGGCAGGATATATTGTAAATAAGCTGTTTACGAACCATCTGCCCCTGTCACTCAATAACTTTGTACAATTCTCTGGACTGTTTTCTCATTTTGGCCGATTCACTTACTGTGTACCTTTGGTATAAAACCCAACTAAACGCTTATAGCTGTGTTCCCTATGTAGCAATGTTCCAGGTTACAACTCCCACCCACCAGATCATGTTTCATGTTGACAGTGCCTGACATGAATAACTGGTGTAGAGCCAGGAAAATACGTGTGGCTATTTTCGCTTGGTGATCTCGTCATATATCATTTTGTTGCTGCATGTGCATTAACACGGAACAGCATGTCACCACTTTGTCACGTCAGCGAAGTTGTAAGATGAATGGGACAGTAAACAACATTTACACCCTGATCTTTGATCCACAGATGTCCCGTCAAGTTTCAGGATCTAGAATTCAAAGTTGACGTAAACAATTCGTTGCACATGATGCAGAACGGTAACGTCATTTGTCATGACGCATATCCTATTTGCCAGGGATGTTTTTCTCCCCCGTTGAATTCTTTGCAAGCAGTAGAATGTTCTAGCTGCTGTGTGTCTTTTCAAATGGAAACGTTGAGTGTGTTGTTTGTGATTTTTCTCCGACCTTCTCATGGCTTTACATCGTACAGAAGTTCTTATACGTACAATGCAGAGCCGCGTTTGCGTCTGTGTACGGCAGGGTCGGTGTCGAAGTCGTCCTTCGGATACAACATGTACGCATCGAATGGTATGTAAACCGCAAGAGGTTCTTTTGACAATCTTTGATGTATTTTTAACCATTTATTTCACAAAAAGTAATTCGGTTTAGAAAGGAGTTTACAGTATCATTTATCCTTTGAATCTGTATGTTGTTACATTTATGAGTTTACAAACACCAAGGTGTCTTTACCGCTGTTGGGTACGGCCCAGCCAAAGGTAAGGTTTGATGGTATTCCAAGGTGTCTTTACCGCTGTTGGGTACGGCCCAGCCAAAGGTAAGGTTTGATGGTATTCCAAGGTAAGTATCTGGTTTGGGAACAAGGGGTATAAACAAAATCCACTGTCGAAACATCTGACAGAGTTTAAGAAGGTCATGGCAGAATCAGCAATAGCCTTAAAAAGCATGTTATGAAGGCGTGAAACGTTGCTATGTATTTGTACCAAGTGGGGATTAGATAGTAAAAGAGGATACAGCATCACGTTCCCAGTTACCAACGTTGTCAGAGACGATGGGTCGGGTATCCAACTCGGCTTAGTTGATTCCGTGTCATTGTGTTCAGATGCTCTGGGACGATGCCCATGATTAGAATCACTGGTTTGTCTGGACCAGACTCCACTATTTACAGGCCGCCATGGTAGGCTAGATAGAATATTGCAATAGTACGGCTTCAAATAAGGCAACAAAAATAACATGTAGTAAAATATAGAGTTGATGGACATTATTTCATATAATACTTCATAGTTCAAAAGAAAGCTTGAGGTACCGGTAGACACTTTTGTAGAAATAAATAAAGTAAAAGGCAATAAATAGTACTTTCAAATGTCATATGAATGATCTCGGGACATAAGTCTGGCCAGTTCAGTTGAAATGTTGAACAAACACTAGACAAGATCCTAGTAGTTGACATAGAGAAACATATTCTCCATATATATTGGGTATTTTGGTAATCTAATTCGTTAAATCCATTTTATAAATCAAAATACCCTGTGTTTTAGCTGGTGACAAGGTAATATCAGTAATCAACTGAGTATGTTGAAATACCATGGATATATCTACAGACATTCAATATTCAATGACATCACTTTACTATAATGCCAACGTGGTTATTTTTCCATTTTGTCTAATGTACAAAAGGTGGCATTATCCCCGCGTTGTTCTGTATTGGTTGGTTTGTTTTGTTGTTTAACGCCGCACTCAGCAATATTCCAGCTGTATGACGGCCGTCTGTAAATAATCGACCAGACAATCCAGTGATTAATATCATGAGCATCGATCCACGCAATTGGGATGGATGACATGCATCAACCAAGTCAGCGAGGCTGACCACCCGATCCCGTTAGTCGCCTTTTACGACAAGCATAGTCACCTTTTACTCGTTGTACTGTAAGTTATACTTACCAATGTTTATGTATCGTAGAATAGTCAGTTGATGGAACTATTGGCAGTGGACAACATACAACCCTGTTCACGTACCTTTTCTGCACGTAAAGTTGCACATGTAAATAAAAGCATAAGTATGAAATAAACAAATTGCAAAAGGGAGAGATTTCTCATTTCTTCTTTGTACTTATCTGACAATAGGATTGGCGCAAGAAGGATTGTTTGGATTAAACCGACATCAAAGGCGTGGTTGAATGATATTGTAAAGGAACTTTCCGCAGAGTGACCAGAGAATTCCGCAGAGTGACCAGAGAATTCCGCAGAGTGACCAGAGAATTCCGCAGAGTGACCAGAGACAAGTTTTACTTCCTTTATCATAAGCTTTAAAGTCCTTATCCAAAGAGTCGTCATGTCAGTCAGGGCGTTAGGGTAGCCTTGTGGTTAAAGCGTTCGCTCGTCACGCCGAAGACCCGGATTCGATTCACCACATGGTAACAATGTGTGAAAAACATTTCTGGTGTCACCCGCCGTCATATTGCTGGAATAGTGCTAAAAGCGGCGTAAAACCATACTCGCTCACTCACTCAACACGTAAACCCGTGAAACAGAAAGATGAAGTTCATATAGCAATACATTTGCTGGTTTCGCCTGCTGAGTCTCGGAATGTGGGAAACCTATTTTCACAAGTTTGCACAAGATGATCTTGTCGTCTTCCGAAACCTTAAATTGCTGTACACTATTTGATAATGATCCATAATACTGACGGATTCGCACACTCGACTGTGCTTTTGGCAGATACTATTCATGGATATGGAAAGGCTTTTGTCGCTTTATTTCTCTAGCAGGCATTCTCAGTGAACCAATTTCATTCTCAAAGTGGATCATTTGTGGATAGACAAAGTTAAGAAAATTCAAGATATAAGACAAAGTTGAATTTAATGGAACAATTTGATATATAAATGTGAGAACACTATGACCAACGGAATATCAGCCGTAATACACCAATAAGTCTGATATCGCGACATGTTGTTGATATCGAAAGTGACCTTATCTATATTATATAATAAATTATTCATATCAGTTTTATCAAAACTTCATCCACGTCCACAGAGAAGGGAAAATAGAATCATGCGATTTATATAAATTCCCGATTAGTATGGGGTATTCACATATATGCCTTGTTCAAAGTATTGAATATATATCAGTTGTACATATTGACAGGTCCATGATGTCAATCACTGAATTGTCTGGTCCAAACTCGATTATGTACTGACCGCCGTCATACAGCAGGAATATTGCTAAGTACGGCTTTAAACAACAAACAGACACGCAAAAACATATTGACAGTCAAGCACTTATAATTATGCCTTGTTACTTGTTCATATAAAATCAGATTATGTAGTATTTACCTATGAAATTTGATGATGAACAATTTTGTTCCTTTTTTCAGAAGAGTCAGGTCAGAGTGACAGAGAAGGGACAGTTTTGTGTGTGTGTAAAGAGATTGCAGAAAGCAAATTCTGTCAAATGTTTTCGATATAAGTAATACCTATATCGACAAAAGCATGTATGAATAGTTATATGATACACACTCAAACTGGGCTAATTATGCTAATATTGCAGGTCCACTGCGGTGGCACCGGATCTCAACCTGCTGTGGGGGAGCGAAGCAGTCTCCCGTACCTCTGAGTACCCGAGGCGCAGCGTGTGGTCAGCCCTACACTCTCACATACAGTCAGTCTCAGGCTGCAAGTGTATCGTCAGTCACATATAACAATGGTAGGTTTTCAGTTTGGTGTTAGCTGAATATATAAGTTACCTCTAGCCATATAGATCGACACGTCCATACCACGAACAACATGCTGAACGTGTGTTTGCAATAAAATAGAATAACAGAATGTTAACGTTCAGGAATACAGATGCGCCGACCACAGACAATCTCCAGTCATACAAAACACCAGTGTGATTAACTGATGAGGACATCATATTTGATGTCAAATGACTTGTACTCATCTCAGATTGTTACGCCATCATTTCTGTAGGTTCCCCTGCAACAATGGTGTCCAAGACCAATATCAGAAACGTCTGCTGAGATCTGATGGTTGTTTTAAAATAAATACGAGTTAAGGTTAGCACAGATTAACACGATTGTGCAGCTTATGGTTTGTTATCAAGTACCAAAGGTTGGAACAAGTGACATTCATATTTGATGCGATAGAGAGCTGTGATTCGAACCGAGTGCGAAATCTTGAATAAGGACCAACATGGCATGTGTCATTCCTTGTCTATATGTATGGAGGGTGTGATTATTTTCTATACGGCTATATTGTGTTG
This sequence comes from Haliotis rufescens, assembly GCF_023055435.1. NCBI lineage: Eukaryota > Metazoa > Mollusca > Gastropoda > Lepetellida > Haliotidae > Haliotis > Haliotis rufescens. The sequence continues at coordinate 257,109 of NW_025963782.1, forward strand.
TACACGCTATCATCGAGTTCATGTTCAAGACCATAAATCATGTTTAAGTGACAAGTGCACATTCGGATTTATATTTCTTCAAACTCGATTCGTCAGTGTTTCAGAAGAGCACATTTTATAGTGTTTTCAGGCTTATAAAAGGGATACGACCTATTTCCAACCAGGGACTATTTTGTGGCAGAAGTATTAGTACAAAGATACGGAACGCAAGACAGGGACATGTTCTCTTTCAATACCAATTCAATGTCTCCTACATATCCACAGGACAAACAGCTACAATGACCTTCCCGAAAAGGAGACTCTCTCTCAGTGACGTACCCCGTCGTCAGGGTTGCACGTTCCTCCTGGGGGAGATACACTACCATGCTGGCATCACAGGGGACACAGGCTCCGAACACTGGCTGGAACACACAGGATACGGGGCCGAGGTAGGTAGAGTGAGTGAACCTAGGACAGAGACAGGCGAACGACGAAATCGGGCGGATGCAATGAGTCACATGTGGCATCAGGAACTACTTTACTAAAGGTTGCTTCTGGAATGTTACAAGCTGGAAGTTCTTGTTAACCTCGGGAATGAATATGGAGGAAAGGCCTAGGTATGGACATGGAATTTCAGTCTCTGAATTTAAAGTCCCAGAACCTGCCTTTAGTAACGGATTATTTTGATATACATTGAGGCCATTCTTTATAATGATGATATTCCCCTATTGGTGGAATTCACAAGGCTATCCCTAACTTAAACTTGATTTGTTTTTTGTGCAGCGTAAATCTGTTCAGAGAGGGCTTCCTAAGGTTGTATAACCTGTACATCTCTCCCGTTCACAATGTCAATAAACTATACAAAACAACGATGCCCAGAAACCCTTGCGGATGATGTCCTATGGCACATTCTTCCACACCCTTGCTCAAAACGATCGCCCAATTCAGCCAATGCTATGGGACCAATCCACTCTCTAATCATAAAACGGGACCTGAGCAGCGAGTAAACATTGTCCAGAAGCAGGTTGAATGCATCTAGTGAATTTTTACTTACCATGTTGGTGGAAGAAGGATACAGCCCATACTATGGTGAACAAATAGAGAGACATAACTGTCAATAATTTAGTATTGACGTGGCAGATGAATGTTGAGATATAAGCAGGTAGGGCACATCAGGACACTATTCATATTAGCTGAAAACAGCTAAATGCTAAAGTGGATATGCTGTAGAGATCTATATATGTGAATTGTTAATGTAGACTGGAAAAACCCACTGAATTATTAAAAGAAAGATAATAATGTTAATGTGTACAGAAATTTAATATGTATTATGGAATAAATGTTATGTTAATGTATATGTAATAACCCTAAAACAAATGATCTAGTTGTTATAATAAAGAATTTATAGTTCCTTATTTTCGTGAGGATTACACTGCTATGTTGTCGCTGTTTCAGGTCCATCTGGTGCACTACAACAGGAAGTATAGCGGTATAGTGGAGGCGACGTCAAAACCGGATGGACTTGCCGTTATTGCTATCCTTATACAGGCGAGCAGCACGTTCCATGTAGTATTTTTATTTTGTAAACCACATTTTTAAGATTACTGTAAGAAAGTGGTGTAGTATCCCTGTCTCATGTTTTGGATGACATCATGCCTGATAACTGAAAAGATTGATCCACTCTATGGGGAAAAACAAGGAAAAGGTAATAAACTATATAAGGGTCCTTTTTGTGGTAATAGCCAGTACCTATTTGGCAAGTTATCGCGTTTGTTGTTTTAGAAAGCAAGAACATCACCAAACAGCGAGTTAAGAAGATATGTCCGCTTGGTGTCGAGGTTAAAGGCAAACGGTACAGTGTTTATGTTACGTGCGAACCAAACCAACTCAGAATATGAAATATCACTGTCTATAAGTGTATCAAAGAAGATATGCTTTGCACTTTATTTGTTTGTTTGTTTGTTGTGTTACGCCGCACTCAGCAATATTCCAGCAAAATGACGGTGGTCTGTAAATGATAGAGGCTGGACCAGACAATCCAGTGATTGTCATCACGAGCATCAATCCACGCAATTGCGATGCGATGACATACATGATGCAGCAAGCCTGACCACCCGATCCCGTTAGTCGCATCTTATGACAAGCATAGTCGCTTTTTACGGCATGTTTGGGTTGCTGAAAACCTATTCTTCCCCGGATCTTCAAAGGTCGCTTCCATTGTACTACACAAACTACTTGATATAACTGTATTGCCCAGCCCTATATTGTGTTTCATTGTAATTACCACATACAATATTGTTTACAACACATGTAATGTTTCTATGTTTGTAGCGTCCTATACATGGTATATGTGTTATGATGTATATTCCCTCCTACAGATGCGAAACTCAGGACGACTATAAGGCCCCTCCTGCTGCTCCCCCACAGTAAAGAGTTCTTCATATATGAGGGTTCGCTCACGTCTCCGCCATGCTCGGAGTCAGTACTATGGGTCGTTATGAGGCAACCATTACAGCTGAGTTCACGAGGGGTATGTCATGGAACGTCCGCCTGTGGATGACGTTGATCTGTATTTGATGTTCATAGGATACATGTAGAAACGAGAAGCTTTTTATATCGTAACCAAGAAATGATAAATGAGACATTTTCTCTTGATGTCCCTTATACCAGCCGTGACTACTGGGCTTAGAATTCTTTGCAAGTATATATCCAGAGGTAATATGTAACAGTACTACAGATTCTGCTGTATGTATACCTGAGATGAAATACCTGCTTTCAGCAATTTTCAGGCTGTGTAGTCCGCTACTAGCATAACTAAAATTGTTCAAAGGAGCCATCTTTCCCTACGGATTCCGCTTCCAGTACATTCCTGCTATTTTATATGGAGCATTTGTAGGATATCAGAATGAGAGAGTGAGTGATTTTTTTCTAACGCTGTCGTCAGCATTATTTTAGCTATATGTCGACAGCCTGTAAATAACTGAGTCAGTGGCTGCAAGTAACGATCACTTATAAGACACGGTGACACCATCAAACTGGCGAGCCTGACCAGACTGTCTTCTTTAGGCAACTCTTCCGACAAGCGTAGGGAACTGCGGACCTATCCTTCCCCGAAATCCTGACAGCTACACGTGTACCAAAATATTCATTTATGTACGGTAGCAGTTTGTAATCCATGGTATCTGTTCCACGGCGACGCGTGGAACATCTACATGCTATGTAACGTATTAATAGTATTCATTATATCTGAAACGACTATGCAAGGCATATTCAATGTAAGAACACGAGACTATTACGTCTCATTATCGTGATTATTTCAGGCAGCAACTTCTTAACAGTACTACCTAACCCTCCCTACCCCTTTTCTTTATAGCTGCAGATGCTGAGGAACCTTCCAAGAAAAGGTGGGCGGGTGTTGGCGACATATACAAACGTCCGCCCCGAACAAGAACTTAACAACAGGCTTGTGGAAACCAATTTCCCTTGTTCAGACAACCTCGATGCCTTCAATACACCGACAGAACACGGAGGACATTTATAGATATGAACATTGGAAAATGTCACGAATATGTGTTTGTTAAAGAGTTTAGGAGCTTATATTAACATATTTATGTCAATACATTTGTTTGGCATTTCCAAATTTGACGCCTCAGTGACACAACTTATATCCTATGCAATTCCCTATGTGTACCTTATGTTCCTGTCTTTTGTAATTTAACAACTGACTTGCCTTTGCATGTATTTGTGATGGTTGCCTCCAGTGAGGAAGGATATGTTCACCTTCTCGTGAACACCATGAACATGTGTTTGTTGCTTTAATATATGAAAAAGGTTGATTACTTTACATTACATAGGATTGATTATGTTGTGTAAGTTTAACATCTATTTATATGTTTGAATAGGATATTGAAATACTTCCATGCCATACATACTCTTAACTCATCAGCAACCCATGCTTGTCGTAAGAGACGACTAACGGGATCAGGTGGTCAGGCTCTCAAACTTTGTTGATGCATGTCATCGTATCCCAATTGTGTAGATGGATGCTCCAAATATCATTCAGTGGATTGCCTGGTCCAAACTCGATTACTGACAAAATCGCCATCATATTGCCGAGTGCAGCGTTAAACAACAAACAAACAACAAACATGATGAAATGATATATCAGGTATTTATGTTTGAATTGCTATTAAAATTTTTGTAGCTACAATGAAATCCCGTTAGGGTTTTTGAACATTCAACGTAATAGTTTTGCTGAATGACACCTCAGTATGTTATGTGGTTTATAAGCCGGCACCATTGTGAACAAAATGTCATCTTCAGTTGTTGAACCATAGCGTTAATCACTGTTTGATTGTCCACTGCTCTCAGTGGTGTATTCTGTACTGTACACGTTTTCTTACTGATTCCCAAGGGGATTCTAAAGAACAAACCTTGTAACCTGTTTTGTTTTCTTTCCTACCATGACACACCGAAGACCAGATTTTTCCCTTAGCCGGATACAATGTGTAAAGTCCATATTTGGTGCCCCCTTGGGAACCCATGGAAGATAAGAATGTGTCCTCAGCACCCCATTGCTGGTCGTAAAAGACGACCGTATTGGGCAACCTGTTCAGAATCGAAACTGTGATACTCTAGTTATTATACTGTCCATCGCTGACAGGTTTTATTCCGTATAAATATTTATTATGTCTAAGTTCTCGTCACGATATGGCTGAAATATTACCAATGCGACGTTAAATTCTAACTCACTCACTCACCATATTTGGTGTCCTCCGCCGTGCTATTGCTGGAATTTTGCTAAAATGCGGCGTAAAACCTTACACACTCGCAAAGTCACTTCCACCATGAAACCATCGTATATAGGAAATTACTAAAGGTATAAACTACACGTACGTATGATATTAACTGTTATGTGTAAGAGTGATCTAAACTTCTCACACATCATTCAAATCTAGCTTCAAAGTCACTGTTTGTATTGGAATACATGGCACTGTTTACATATGCATATATATTGTTGTGTCAATGGATGTACACCTAGCTAGTTTTGTTTTCTTTCCTACCATGACACGCCAAAGTCCCGGATCGTTCCCAGCTGCATTGGTACAATGTGTGAAGTCCACATTTGGTGTCCCCCGCTGTGATATTGCTGGAATATTGATGAAAAGTGGTGTAAAACCACACTCACTCACTCACTCCTAGCAATAAAACAGTCGTATGTAGATAATTACTAAAAGTATGAATTACACATCCGTACGATTACATCTTTTACGTGTATCTAAACTGCTCATACATCGTTCAAATCAAGGTTCAAAGTGAATGTTCATATAGGTATACATGACTCACTTTATACATATTATTGTGTATAGACACACATGAAACTGTCCACATATGCATGAATATCGTTGTGTTTGATCGTATAGAGATGTAGACCCAGCTGGTTACAGATGCAATGGTGGAAGTCTCATTCCCTTCAGAAATCATCCCCTGATGATGTTTTCGTTTTCAGGAAAAATATAATGATAAATCCTGAAAAGAAAAGGGGCGAAGTTTACGTGTCAGATAGGATCTTTCTGTCTGATGAGAAGACAATAGTTTGCAGTGTAAAACTGTTGACTGTTTGATTGGCATTATAGAAGTTGCTGAGTACATAAAGTACAACTTAATGCATAACAACTTCGGGTATATTGCATATAGCGAGGTTAACGATGTAGATTCACACACCCCTATCAAGCCAGAATGACTACACAAAGCAAACTAGCTTGATAACGGTGTAAGAATCAACATCGAAAAGTCGATATATGCAATACACCAGAGGTTGTAAGATGTTCGAGATGGACAGCAGTTTGAGACAAGTTAAACTGAGTTACACAGCGGGGTGTAAACTTTAATGTATAATGCTTTTACAGGTCATAATTTCGTATACATGGGGTTTTATTGATGTCTTACCGGCTGCGGTGAATCCAGTTGACAGAAAGAACAAGCCATGCCAGCCAATGGAATCTTTGAGGATTTGCCCAAGGAAGGCACTTGTGGCTCCAGTTATGATCTGATGAGACAGCAAGTCAAATAGTTGACATATTGGTCATCTAAGCACAACTAGAAGTATCAGATCCTGAGATCAACGTCAGATATATTACCACAGGGTAAGCAAGAGGGGTGTTTCACATTTTCACTGATGTGTGGAATCGATTTCGGGTTTACACTGTACAGCTTCAGCTTAAACCGTCTTTTAAAGAAGTGATAATTTAGACTCTCGGTGCCAGCGAAAATGTGCATCTATACAATTAATCCTTTAATCTCATACAAAGTAACAAAATAAATACTAATGAAACATGCAGGAATTATGTCTTATTGGTGTTAGAAGCACCAACGTATGATTAAGGCTTTAAGTGTGACTAAAGGTTGCAGTCAGCAATGGTAGAATGTTTATAATCAGAGACATACAATTTACTCCTTCAGGCAGCTTGATTTGTCAGGTCACGTTTACCCGCATCTCACTGCAAGCATGGGGAACTGTGGATATATTTTGTCAACGAATCTATTATATTGCCTTACCTGGGATGTGAAAAGAAGTCCAAAGTTGACTCCGACATACGTGTTCCCATACATCCTGGCAATGGCAGGTGGCATGATGGCGAAGATTCCGGAGAAAGCAAAAAAGATGAGGCACACCCAGATGAAAAACATCACCCTCCCAGCATACTCACACCCCAGAAACGAGGCTATGAGGCAGGCGAAGGCAATATATATACATCGGGCTGCAATCTGGTAATAAAAAACAGCACATGAAAAGGCCATGTATAACCGATCATATATCATAATGGAAATTAACAAAGGATAATGATAAAGGAAGACTTAAGGTCATGTCATTCAAAACAAAGCCAATTAATCAGTACAGGCGGTGTCTCCCTAGTTTGGATTCCTATGAAATATTGTCATTTGTAAGTCTCACTTGTAAGCCGAAGCTCAGCTGGTAATCTGTGGTAATCAGGATAAATATTTCACACAAAAGGTGCAATTTCCTTCTTGATTCTGCTAAGAAGTAGCACTCATTTTATATTCCCTTTTATACATTTTCACACCTCTTATTTGTTTTCCGATATCAAATATATTTTAATTGATTCCAGTTTCACATTCTAATTATTTGAACCTTCCATTTTCTTGTTACCTTTCCTCTAATTTGCTCGATATAATTAGATAAATTGCCTACTTATCAAAATCGATTATTTAAGATTACATACCTTTACCTTGACTGACACTAAATAAAGCAGGTTATATAGAGGTTATCACGCAAGTGTGTTTGGGGATGGTAAATATCCTGCATTAGGAACAAACATTGTATTTAGCGAGCCTTGGCGATATCATATAATGTCATTCTTCAATTCTGTGCTTGAAAATCGCTTCCCCTCACTCACAAGCATTACCTAAACATTGCGAGTTTTCCTGGAATGCGCTCATTAATATTTATTACGTCACAGGGTAAGAGATGTGTCAGTCGGACAGTGACAGTAGCCAATATAGTTCCAATATAGCCAATATCTTATACATGTTGAAGCAACATATATTGTTTTTACTTGCCTTTCGCGGCAATCCATCGGTCTGTCCGCTAGAGTAACTGCCCTTTGTCAAAGGGAAGCAGCTCTAACCCTATTCTATGAGACGTCACGGCCACGTTCAGACTGTTGACAGTCGGTCTGTCCTGTCATAACGTTAAGCGCAGCCAGACGTACACACAGCGACAAAACGATACAAAGGTAACAATTCAAACATATTTCGGCCAAATCCAAATATTTTAATTTGTGGAAAAGATTTCAAACACAGATATGGCTACTGATCCCGCTTGGCTGGGCCAGGTGCCCTCGCAAAATTGTTTTGAAATTTATATCTCCAAAGTGGCCAAAACTTAGCTGTGCCTTAGCTACGTAACAGTTAAGACACTGATTTTCAGTATATTAGACTGTTCTTTTGATAATGATAGAATTATCCCTTTAAATTATCCAGATTCCCGATGGTTAATTCTGACTCGATCGCCGAATGACAAGGGCGACGCCATGTTTGTTTATAAACACTGAAAGTAGTCCCTACGTGACCTTTGATATTTGCATCTCTATCCGCATATGACCCCAACGGATATCGTTTTTATCTGTTGGCTTTATCCTGCCGACCAACCTACCCATTATATGATAAGAAGTGGTATTACCTTAAAGGAGAACCGATCCATGATATATCCCCAGAATATGCTGCCCCCAGCATTGAAGACTGATGACACAGACCCAACAATGGCCAGAAAGTGGTCATCATCAATGAATGTCTGTCCGTAATTCTGTATGAACATAAAAAGCGAAATTAAAGATTTTATCATTTTGAATAATGTGACAATGGATGGCTAAAACATCAGAATTATCAACAATTCAAGGCCGATGATTTTATAAACATTTGTTATGTAATAAATATACCTTATATTGTGATGAAACAAACACAATCCCTTCTCCCCCAAAGAGAAATATCAGCCACAGGAGGTAGAAGTTCTTGGACTTGAGGACCTTCTGTGGTGGAACATCTTCAGCAGCAGCACTGTTCAGGAATAGTGAGTGAGTTAAAATATAACGTCAGGTCGTCATCAGACAAATAAATGTGTGCAAACGTGTACAATGCTATTCTATCATGAAGAGTCTCCACGTTAATCAAATCACGCCCTCACTCCATAATTGGTACATATAAGCGATTGAGGGAAGAGCGAGGGTGGTGGGGTCTATTGTCTGACACGATTCTTCTTCTTCTGAAAAGATCTTTTGATTATTTTAATAAACATTTAATTATTACAGCTATTGTTGTGAAGCCGATGATACCGCTATAGCATATTTGCATCGACAAACAGACCCATTGTTATACATGAAAGGCCTGTAAAGTTTACAGGTAATAACATCTGTATGCATTGAGATTTTATCTGGGACATGGGCCGTGAAATGGCTGTTTTTCACACGGTCGACCCAGACACAACTGCCGCGGTTGAATAAGTACAAAGTTATGCCATATAGTAGATCAAACCACAATGGATTACATGTGTCACTTGTTTGTACTTGAACGCTACAGTATAAACCAGGTCGCGATGTAGTGGATCAAAACACATTGAGTTACAGGTGTCACTTGTTTGTACTGGAACGCTACAGTATAAACCAGGTCTCCATGTAGTAGATCAAAACACATTGAGTTACAGGTGTCACCTGTTTATACTTGAACGCTACAGTATAAACCAGGTCTCCATGTAGTAGATCAAAACACATTGAGTTACAGGTGTCACCTGTTTATACTTGAACGCTACAGTATAAACCAGGTCTCCATGTAGTAGATCAAAACACATTGAGTTACAGGTGTTACTTGTTTATACTTGAACGCTACAGTATAAACCAGGTCGCAATGTAGAATATCAAAACACATTGAGTTACAGGTGTCACCTGTTTATACTTGAACGCTACAGTATAAACCAGGTCTCCATGTAGAATATCAAAACACATTGAGTTACAGGTGTTACTTGTTTATACTTGAACGCTACAGTATAAACCAGGTCTCCATGTAGTAGATCAAAACACATTGAGTTACAGGTGTTACTTGTTCATACTTGAACGCTACAGTATAAACCAGGTCTCCATGTAGAATATCAAAACACATTGAGTTACAGGTGTCACCTGTTTATACTTGAACGCTACAGTATAAACCAGGTCTCCATGTAGTAGATCAAAACACATTGAGTTACAGGTGTTACTTGTTCATACTTGAACGCTACAGTATAAACCAGGTCGCAATGTAGAATATCAAAACACATTGAGTTACAGGTGTAACTTGTTTGTACTTGAACGCTACAGTATAAACCAGGTCTCCATGTAGTAGATCAAAACACATTGAGTTACAGGTGTTACTTGTTTGTACTGGAACGCTACAGTATAAACCAGGTCGCAATGTAGAATATCAAAACACATTGAGTTACAGGTGTTACTTGTTTGTACTTGAACGCTACAGTATAAACCAGGTCTCCATGTAGTAGATCAAAACACATTGAGTTACAGGTGTTACTTGTTTGTACTGGAACGCTACAGTATAAATCAGGTCGCAATGTAGAATATCAAAACACATTGAGTTACAGGTGTTACTTGTTTGTACTTGAACGCTACAGTATAAACCAGGTCGCAATGTAGAATATCAAAACACATTGAGTTACAGGTGTTACTTGTTTGTACTGGAACGCTACAGTATAAACCAGGTCGCAATGTAGAATATCAAAACACATTGAGTTACAGGTGTAACTTGTTTGTACTTGAACGCTACAGTATAAACCAGGTCGCAATGTAGAATATCAAAACACATTGAGCTACAGGTGTTACTTGTTTGTACTGGGACGCTACAGTATAAACCAGGTCTCCTGTAGTAGATCAAAACACATTGAGTTACAGGTGTTACTTGTTTGTACTGGAACGCTACAGTATAAACCAGGTGTCCTGTAGTAGATAAAAACACATTGAGTTACAGGTGTCACCTGTTTATACTTGAACGCTACAGTATAAACCAGGTCTCCATGTAGTAGATAAAAACACATTGAGTTACAGGTGTCACCTGTTTATACTTGAACGCTACAGTATAAACCAGGTCTCCATGTAGTAGATCAAAACACATTGAGTTACAGGTGTAACTTGTTTATACTTGAACGCTACAGTATAAACCAGGTCTCCATGTAGTAGATAAAACACATTGAGTTACAGGTGTAACTTGTTTATACTTGAACGCTACAGTATAAACCAGGTCTCCATGTAGTAGATAAAAACACATTGAGTTACAGGTGTCACCTGTTTATACTTGAACGCTATAGTATAAACCAGGTCGCGATGTAGTAGATCAAAACACATTGAGTTACAGGTGTCACTTGTTTGTACTTGAACGCCTATGCAATGGAGATACGTTTGAAGTAGGTCTTCACACGCATAAAGATAGGTTAATATATACCAAGGGACGACAGGTAGAAGGATTACGATCAAAGCGTGTCAGTGTTTATGGTGGCTCTAAATTGTCAATGTAATGCATTATGTGGTGAATATATTTTCACGACGTTTGAAGGCTACATTCATGGTAGCAAGATAACATAAACAGTGTTAGGTCTCAGTGACATGTGTTTCTTCTTATCAGCCAGGACAACAGGGTATACAATAGGGTCGACATGTAGTGCAGCTAGATGGAATGTGTTCATTGCGCTGGGGTTTCGTGACCTATTACTCATTGCATAATATGTAACAGAAAAGGCAATGCATTATACATGTTTATTCTGTTTGCAAAAAAACATATGTGCTATTCATATACAATACCCACTGTAAATAAAGTACCCCGGGATAAACATCAGCTGCAGAATGTTAGGGTCGACATACAAATGTATTTACATCCTACATACACGCATTCACCGTTTTAAATGAAGAAATGAATGACACCCCAAACTGTACAAGAAGATGCTTATCCATCGGGATATTGCAACATGTTCCATTAAACTGATTTCAAGAAACGTGTGATGTATGTGATGGAAAATAAATATAAAATGTCAAGGCCAGAGAATAACCAGTCTCGATTATCCTCCGAAACAGATTCCATTGAGCGTAAAAGGCACAGTAGCAGTGAAAACTATATGAAAGGATCACTGAGTGAGTGACTGAGTTGGGTTTAACACCGCTTTTGACAGTATAACAGTCATATTACAGCAGCTTAATGCGGGAGACGTTTACCACTTCGATGAAACCCACAAGCATGGGTATGGTGCTGACATAATTTACTAATTTTGTTGAAGCTTAAAATGGTATTTTAATTTTGAATTACGTCTGTTGAGTACAAGTTCAGCGATTCTGTTACTTATAGGTAAAGAATAACTCACTCTATGTCTTTTATTTGAACGGCTGCAGCTTCAGGAGAAGCTGACTTCGTCATCTCCATGTCACCAGAGAATCCTTCGTTAATGTTACTCATTTCATCAACAGTCTTGTAGCTTGTTACCCCGACCTCATCCTGAAAAAATAGATGATGTAATTTGTCATTCAACAGTCGTTTTATCTGAGTATTTCACAATTAAAAGGATTGTGATTTCTTTGTTTGTTTGTTGTTTAACGCCGTACTGAGCAATTTTTCATTCTAAAGTCAGCGAGCCTGATACAATAACATCCCCTAAATATCCCAGCGATATCTGGGCGGGGAACACGAGGAAAGGTCTTCACACATTGTACCTGCGTGGGGAATCGAACAAGCCTTCAGCGTGACGAGCGAACGCTTCCACCACTAGGCTACCCCACCGCCCCACCGTGTCACATGAACTGAAGATGATCTCCCAAAGATGACTCATGTACCGTTGTTAATGCTGATGTAATATTTCTCTGTGTGGTACCTGGCTGTCCTCGGGCGGGTCAACCAACATCAGACAGGAAAACAGCTGTACCACCGCGTATGTTCCCCCGAGCACCAGGAAGCAGTGGGGGACACGGTCCAACACCACGTCCTGAGAGAAGTAACTGAAGATGCAGAAGGTACACGCTGTAAGAAGGCCATATCAGTGTTGCAAACATTGCCTCTATGTCTATAGGTAAAACATTTATGAGAGTCATGTGCCCACCATAGCTACGTATTTAAAAAGGTGAACTATATAGGGGGGTTGGTTAGGCACATGATCCAGTATGTTATTGATAAACATTGAGGGAAATCTCAATCTTTTAAATATCCAACCTTAAAAGCAAACAACAATCTCCTAATGATGTTCGGCACTTTGTAATAATATTAATTATACTACTACTACTACTACTACTACTACTACTACTACTACTACTGTTGTTGCTGCTGCTGCTGGTGGTACGACTTCTACTATTACTACTACTGCTGCTGGGGTGGTCGGGTAGCCTAGTGGTTAAAGCGTTCACTCGTCCCGCCGAAGACCCGGGTTCGATTCCCGACATGGGTACAATGTGTGAAGCCCATTTCCGGTGTCCTCGCCGTGATATTGCTCCATATTGCTAAAAGCGGCGTAAAACCATACTCACTCATTCACTACTGCTGCTGCTACTACTACTATTGCTACTTCTTATACTAATTATTAAGACAGAAAGACTGTAGCTATCAACACATGTTTTCTTACTTCTCTCCATCGTTGTCATCATCAGGGCTGTAGTTTTCTGGGTTGACATAGGCAGTGATAACCTGGTTAAACACCAGAGCGCCAGCTCCAAAACCTGCTATGATGGAACCACTCACAAGCCCCCTCCAGTCCGGCAGCCACTGAGAACATAATACACCCAGTCGGGGTGGAATGGGGTTTAACTTAACTTAATGCACTCATGTTTATTTCATGCACATGCAGGCAGGGTAACAACAAGTCCCATCTTTTGACGTATTTTAATATAACACTGCCAGGGGGTCAAACCACTGACATTCAGCTCCCCTAAAAAAGCTAAAGATGATGCGATTTGGCCATTGGCCACCGGGGTCCCACGTATAACAAGCTGTCCAGGAAAGATATTCAGTGCTGTGGGATGGTTGAGTGCTTCTTACAGTATTCATGTTTCATCATGTTGGAATGAATGCGAGAAAATTATTTCAATTACCATAATAAATCTCCGTTGTGCGATTCAGACTGTATCATAAGCATGTTTTAATGAAATACAGTCACCTGGTGATAATACCAGGTGTTTGTGAATATGTGAGCGTATCCTGACCAGTGGCACACGTCACAAACACATATAAAGGCAAGTCAATTGTTAACCTAAGAAAATACATACAACTGTATAGTACAAGTCAACATAGGGAATTGCAAAAAGCATCATTTTGTACACTGATGCGTCAGATTTGGAAATGTCCTCAAGATGTAATTTTTTTTAAAGTTTACCGAAGCCTTGAATGTCGGCACTCGTATGACACTCTTTGTACACTTCGTAGACAAAACGTTAGCCCCCGATTTTTGCCCAGACCTCGAAATGTAGACACCAAAGGCTGGAGCTGCTGGAATATTGCTGGACATGAAGGGAAAGCAGACTCTGGGAAAGTTAAGTCATCACTCATGTCATACAGTCCCGTGTGTATATACTTTCTTGTCCTGATGAATCTTTATACAACGATCTACGTATGAAATAGATTAGACGGTTTCACAGGTCTCTTATTTCCCAGTTCAAACGAGAAGGCCTTTAGTGACATTTGTTGAAGCCTACGAGCACGGACAAGAAGCTGTATTATGAGGTCGGAGATAAAACACATGTTCCACAGCTCAAACTGACAATAACATGTGTACAAGGCATATTTTCGGTCATTCGTGACCAACTCGTGTTATTCCGGGACAAGCCGAATAGCGACTCGTGCCCCTCTCATGGCCATTTTTGCAACCGGGTTCCGTCTTAGCGCAAACGGGCATACCTAAAACACTTGTCAACTCGTTGCGCAATGATTCACATATACTTCCCGATATATTATTTATATTTCAGATGCAATTTAAAGCACATCAGGACATGCGAAATTATACAGTATGATTGAACACATTTAACTGCGTCTTGGGTATATTTTTAGATGCAAGACATATGTAAAAACATAAATTATTTCTGAGGGATTCTTTGACGAAGAACTTGAAATCATACGCGCATTCTGATTGGTTTGTCGTATTTTCGCACATAACATTCATCGATAAGGGGACGAGTCTTCTTGCAGGTTACGGAAAGGGGCGAGTGGTGACGAATGATTTTCGGTGAACGGGTAACACACGGACAGGTCGCGTATACGGATGGTGAGAAGCGGTCCGCACCACAATATTTTAAGATAGAAACACTTGTCTTCATATATTCATATAGTATTTGACCAACCTTCATGGCGCAGCCCAATGGTATAGGATATGCTATTCCTGTCCCCATACCAAACATCACGCCGTACGTAAAGACTGTAGCTATGTACGAATTCTGGATCGCGAAGTAGGACAGCATTACGCCAAGACTGCATGGATGAACAAGAGGACACATAATCATATAAATACATATTAATATTTTCACTAAGTCAAACTATTCAATGTTAAACTAAAGGTTAAATGATCGGTTGTATGTCTTACGCAGCTACAATGTATTTATACGTAATAACACTTCACACTTACAGTTCCGTGAATCTACTGACCTCATGATCCATGATCCTATGAGAGTCGTTATTCTTGGTCCAAGCTTCCTCTCAAGAAGCCCTCCTCCAAACATTGTGATTCCTTGACCAATCATCATACACGCCTGTACCCATATCCCATCTACATAGCGGAGATCACTGGGGGAGGACCGTCTCCGTATGTACGATATTATATATGGGCTGAAGTTCCCTGGAATTGGAAATACATATTCAGTTAAATAGTAGTTCAATGTAGTTAACAAATTTTCCCTAATTCAACGATATATTCCACATGTGGAGCTTTATGGAACAGATCGCGTCCTGGTCTGTATTTGAGAGTTTGCGGTTAATGTATTTGTGTTCTGTGTTATAACATTGTTTAAGCGTATATGGAATGTGGGGAGTTATATGACATACATAACTTTGGTATAACAGAGAGATCGTAAAGGATCGAGACGGAATGGAAGAATCGGAGTGCCATGTACTACAATAATGACAGGTGTTACATGGGTGAACAGACTCTATACTATCAACCTGTTCCGTGCATGTCGCATTTACAACGACAATGACACCAGGTCAACAGACTCTATACTACCAACTTGTTCCGTGCATGTCGCATGTACAACAATTATGACACCAGGTGTTACATGGGTGAACGTACTCTGGACTACCAACTTGTTCCGTGCATGTCCCATGTACAACGATAATGACACCAGGTGTTACATGGGTCAAAAGACTCTATACTGCCAACTTGTTTCGTGCGTGTCCCATGTACAACAATTATGACACCAGGTGTTACATGGGTCAACAGACTCTATACAACCAACTTGTTTCGTGCGTGTCCCATGTACAACAATTATGACACCAGGTGTTACATGGGTGAACAGACTCTATACTGCCAACTTGTTCCGTGCGTGTCGCATGTACAACGACAATGACACCAGGTGTTACGTGGGTCAAAAGACTCTATACTACCAACTTGTTCCGTGCATGTCGCATGTACAACGACAATGACACCAGGTGTTACGTGGGTCAAAAGACTCTTTACTACCAACTTGTTCCGTGCATGTCGCATGTACAACGACAATGACACCAGGTGTTACATGGGTCAACAGACTCTACACTACCAACTTGTTCCGTTCGTGTCGTATATACAACAGTGAAAATACCAGGTGTTACATGGGTCAAAAGATTCTACACTACCAACTTGTTCCGTTCGTGTCGTATATACAACAGTGAAAATACCAGGTGTAACATGAGTGAACAGACTATACTACCAACTTGTTCCGTGCGTATCGTATATACAACAGTGATAACACCAGGTGTTGCAAGGGTGAACAAACTCTAAACTACCAACTTGTTCCGTGCGTGCGATGGATGTGTATCCCCGAATAAGTGACAATTATGTCAGCTACATGCACACGCCTGGGCCATACATCATACTCCTTGCAAAGTAACACATGTTACCTGACGGGTTTGACACTGATCTCACGACGGATTGCAAGGCATGCACGCATGTACATCTAGGTCACGGGCATTGATAACTAAAGTTATGACATTCGCAATAACAAATACAGCAACACGTGTATTTTTGTTCATAAAAGAATATTATCTTTATACTCACCGTATGAATAAAGTGTGCCGAGTGTGAGATGTATTAAACATCCAGCAACAATAATAACACACCCTCGAAGGTTACACTGTCTTCTCCGAACTATTGCGCCGGGAATGTTGGTTGGCTTTACAAATACGCCCTGGTTGTCTCCTCCCGCGTTCGCACTGTTCTGTTCTTGCACGTGCATCGTGTTGTCCTCACTGACGTCCGTGTCGTTTTCTTTAATCATCTGCATGTCAGTATGGTTTATATTTTCATGTAGCACTACCTTCTACCACCGAGAGTCTATCTTACCCGGTGGCAACAGAGCAAAAACAGCGTTGTTTACACTCAGCCCCGCAACACGCCGGTCAGATAACTGAGCAGGATTTAATTTGACATACATAGTGTGTTTTTAATATGTAAGTGGCGTGGTTAACACGTACACGGGGCGGTGGGTAGCCTAGTGGTTGAAGCTTTGGCTCGTCACGCTGAAGACCCGGGTTAGATTCCCATCATGGGTACAATGTGTGAAGCCCCTTTTCCGGTGTCCCCCACTGTGATATTGCTGGAGTATTGCTAAAAGTGGGATAAAACCAAACTCACACACCACAAATAACCCGTATTAACATTAACGCATATTTATGTAATCCTTATTGAATGTTAATGTACCTGATGTACCTGATATTTGCATCAAAGACTATTTGGATCTGTTTTTATCACTGAATTTTACGTGAAATGAGCTTCACACATTGTACCCATGTCGGGAATCGAACCCGGGTCTTCGGCGTGACGAGCGAACGCTTTAACCACTAGGCTACCCGACCGCCCCTATATAAGGGGTGGATATTTGTGCCCAAGCTGCTTCTAGACCCGGTAATTATAAATCAGCCCTGTGCTTATAAAATAACATTTATATGAAATATAAAATATGAAAAAAAAAAAAAAAGTCAAATCATTTGATCTAAGCATACTGTTTTATTTGAATTCATCATATTTCATATATTATGTTACAGTAAACAGTTTTCTAAATATAATCATTATCGTTTCTCAAATATTCACAAAACATGTTTTAATGATTCTTCACATTCGTAGCATTTCGATTATCAACATTTGACCCGTATTTATGTAAACATAGTAATCTGACCTTTTTATGTGCACACGTGACCTCACATCGAATTGCGTAGAAGAACAATTTCGATGACAATCATAATTTTGGGCATCAACCAAAATACTGTCAAAGTTGGGTAAGTGGTTCTTTGTTTTAATCTGCTTCAGGTAAAGTGCTACTTCCCTAGAAACATAGCTCCATTAAGCTGGTTCTACCCTTCTGATCATTATAACCAGGATCAGAGTGTCCCGCAAGGGAGTATTTTGTCTGGCACTTTATTTAGTATAAAAAATAAATAGTCTTTCAAAGGTTTTAAGTGATTCAGTAGATGGATCACTTTTCGTGTATGATTTTAATGTTTCTTGTCGTGGAAAAAATATGCATACAATAGAGAGGCAGTTACAAATCTGTCTCAATTTAATTCATCAATGGTCCCTTGAAAACGGGTTCAAATTTCCCAAATCAAAAACTAATTGTATACATTTCTGCAGAAAATATAATAAAAAGTCATAATACTTATTTTAAATAGACAAAATAGCAGTTCGTAATGCGGTTTTGTTTCCGTAGTACATATCTCAACAACAAGTGCGTTTAGTTTCGAATGTGGGCCCACCTCGAACTTTCGATTAGGCAAACGGAGTTAGCTCCCTTCTCGAACCACCCATAATGCGCTTTCGCCAATATATCAATGAATAGTATCTGTCAAAAGCACAGTCGAGTGTGCTAATCCGATTGTATCATTAGTATGTGCTTATGAATCATTATCAAATTGTGTACAGTAATTTAAGATTTCGGAAGACAAGATCATTTCAGACATCTCGTGCAAACTTCAAAACAGATTTCCCACGTTCCGAGACTCAGTAGACGAAACCAGCAAATGTATTGCTACAGGAACCTCATCTTTCTGTTTCAGGGGTTCACGTGTTGAGTGAGTGAGTGAGTATGGTTTTACCTCTGCTTTAGCAATAGTTCAGCAATATCACGGCGGGTACCGGTGACACCAGAAATGGCTTTCACACATTGTACCCATGTAGTGAATCAAATCCTGGTCTTCGACGTGACACAAGGCTACCATAACGCTCTGACTGACGTGGTACGACTCTGTGGATAAGGACTTTGAAGCTCATGATAAAGGAAGTAAAACCTTTCTCTGGTCACTCTGCAGTATTCTCTGGTCACTCTGCGGAATTCTCTGGTCACTCTGCGGAAAGTTCCTTTACAATATCTTAACCACGCCTTTGATGCTGGTTTAATCCAAACAATCCTGTCTTGTGCCAATCCTATTGTCAGATCAGTACAAAGAAAAAATGAGAAATCTCTCCCCTTTGGAATTAGTTGTCACCAAGTACAACGTCTCTAGTCTCATATTGCACATCATAGTTATGCTTTTATTTACATGTGCACAGGGTTGTATGTTGTCCACTGCCAAAAGTTCCATCAACTGACTATTCTACGATACATAAACATTGGTAGGTATAAATTACAGTACAACGCGGTGATAATGCCACCTTTTGTACATTGGACAAAATGGAATAATAACCACGTTGGCATTATAGTATTGTGTTGTCATTGAATATTGAATGTCTGTAGATAATTCATGGTATTTCAACATACACAGTCGACTCGTGATATTACCTAGTCACGAGGTAAAACACAGGGTGTTTTGGTTTCTAAAAGGGATTTAACGAATTAAATTACAAAAATACCCAGTATAAATTGATGCACATGTTACTCTATGTATTTATCAACTACTACGATCTCGTTTACTGTTTGTTCAACATTTCAACTGAATTTGCCAGACTTCATGGCATTTGAAAGTACTAGTGCCTTTTACTTTATTTGTTTCTACAAAAGTGTCTGCCGGTATCTCAAAGCTTTCTGTTGAACTATGAAGTATTATTTGAAATAATGTCCATCAACTCTATATTTTACTACATGTTGTTTTTGTTGCCTTGTTTGAAGCCGTACTGTCGCAATGTTCTAGCCTACCATAGCGGCCTGTAAATAGTGGAGTCTGGTCCAGACAAACCAGTGATTGTAATCATGGGCATCGTCCCAGAGCATCTGAACACAATGACACGCAATCAACCAAGCCGAGTTGGATACCCGACCCATCGTCTCTGACAACATTGGTAACTGGGAACGTGATGCGGAAACGTAGCTTTATCCTCTTTCACTATCCAATCCCCACTGGGTACAAATACATCGCAACGTTCCACGCCTTCATAACATGCTTTTAAAGGCTAATGCTGATTCTGCCATGGCCTTCTTAAACTCTGTCAGATGTTTCGACAGTGGATTTTTTATACCCCTTGTTCCCAAACTAGTTACTTACCTTGGAATACCATAAAACCTTACCTTTGGCTGGGCCGTACCCAACAGCGGTAAAGACACCTTGGAATACCATCAAACCTTACCTTTGGCTGGGCCGTACCCAACAGCGGTAAAGACACCTTGGAATACCATCAAACCTTACCTTTGGCTGGGCCGTTCCCAACAGCGGTAAAGACACCTTGCAATACCATCAAACCTTACCTTTGGCTGGGCCGTACCCAACAGCGGTAAAGACACCTTGGAATACCATCAAACCTTACCTTTAGCTGGGCCCTACCCAACAGCGGTAAAGACACCTTGGAATACCATCAAACCTTACCTTTGGCTGGTAACAGCGACGGGGACATAAAAAGACACCTTGGTGTTTGTAAACTCATAAATGTAATAACATACAGTTCCAGAGGGGAAATGATACTGTTAACTCCTTTCTAAACCGATTTACTTTTTGTGAAATAAATGTTTGAAAAAGCACATAAAAGATTGTCAAAAGAACCTCTTGCGGATTACCATTCGATGCGTACATGTTGTATCCGAAGGACGACTTCGACACCGACCCTGCCGTACACAGACGCAAACGCGGCTCTGCATTGTACGTATAAGAACTTCTGTACGATGTAAAGCCATGAGAAGGTCGGAGGAGAATCATAAACAACACACTTATCGTTTCTATTTGAAAAGACACACAGCTGCTAGAACACTTTACTGCTTGCAAAGAATTCAACAGGGGAGAAAAACATCCTTGGCAAATAGGATATGCCTCATGACAAATGTCGTCACCGTTCTGCATCATGTGCAACGAATTGTTTACGTCAACTTTGAATTCTAGATCCTGAAACTTGACGGGACATCTGTGGATCAAAGATCAGGGTGTATATGTTGTTTACTGTCCCATTCATCTTACAACTTCGCTGACATGACAAAGTGGTGACATGCAATTCCGTGTTGATGTACATGCAGACACAAAATGATACAGGACAAGATCACCAAGCGAAAATAGCCACACATATTTTCCTGGCTCTACACAGATTATTCATGTCAGGCACTGTCGACATTAAACATGATCTGGTGGGTGAGAGTTGGGATGTCACCTGGAACAGTGCTACATAGGGGATACAGCTATTTGCATTTAGTTGGGTTTTATACAAAGGGTACACAATAAGTGAATCGACCAAAATGAGAGAACAGTCCAGAGAATTATACAAAGTTATTGAGTGACAGGGGCAGAAGGTTCGTAAACAGCTAATTTACTATACTCAAAAACAAAAGTTCCTGTGACACCAATATTTTGGTGTATTTTTCAAACAAGTAAAGTTTGGTTTCCAATTTTGTAGAACATGTATGGAATCAAGTCACAAAAACGCAACTGCTACAGAAAAGCATGCATTCCATGCAAAAGTTGACTTTTATGCAAGCCCCATGCATTTCACTACCCAAGAATGGCTATAAAAACATGTGCGTTCACGGGATTTCATAGGCATTGTTTAGCATCGTGCTGACATCAACCACTCAGAAAAACAACAAAATTACGCAATTATTCAACATTACGAAATGCCACGCCTGTCCGAAAATGTGCGTCTGCGAGCCATTGGTATGCTTGAAGCAGGATCGAGTCAACGTGATGTTGCAAGACAATTTAACGTCCACAGAAACACCATTTGGTGTTTATGGCAACGTTGGCAACAGACGAATGCAGTCAGAGACCATCCTCGGAGTGGCAGGCCACGCGTAACCAATAATCGACAAGACAACTGGATTCGAACAAGACACCTACGAAATCGATTCCAGCCAGCAACAATGACTGCAAGATCTAGAAGCATCCCTGGCCTTCGACGAATATCTTCACAAACCGTACGTCGCCGCCTGAGATGTGCAGGCATTTTCGACAGAAGACCCGCCAGACGTCCCATTTTGACAGGAAACCACCGTCAAGCACGTCTACAGTGGTACAGACAGAGTCTACGCTGGACGGCCATGCAGTGGGGACAAGTTCTATTCACTGACGAGTCTCGTTTTCACCTCGGCCACAGCGATGGACGGATTCGAGTGTACCGACGTCGAGGTGAACGTTACGTCAATCATTGTGAAGAAGATCGGTTCGGGGGCGGCAGCGTTATGGTATGGGGTGGGATTACAGCAAGACAGAGGTCCCGTTTGATAGTGGTAGAGGGAAATCTCAATGGACAGCGTTACCGCGACGAGATCATCGGCCCTGTTGTTCTTTTTTTTTTGCGTCGTCATGGCCCAGGCATTACCTTTCAACATGACAACGCCCGGCCTCATATAGCTCGACTTGTTCAGGATTCCCTTCAACAAAACAACATGAATGTCATCCCCTGGCCGGCCCGCTCCCCTGATCTCTCACCAATCGAGCACATGTGGGATTAGATGGATCGGCGCCTTCGACGTCAACCACGACACTCCAGGAACTTCGAAAGAGGCGACTAACGGGATCGTGTGGTCAGGCTCAATGACTTGGTTGATGCATGTCATCGTTTCCCAGTTGAGGAGATCGATGCTCATGATATTAATCAATGGATTGTCTAGTCCAGACTTTGATTATTAACAGACCGCTTTCATGCAGCTTGAATATTGCTGAGTGCGGCGTTATGCAACAAACAAACAAACAAAAGGACCCCACGAAATTATGATGAGCCGTGTACCATGCATTGTAAAGATCAGCTCGCGACGGAGCTTGGTGCACGTGCAACAGCGGCAGAGAACGTATTCCTCGTGCATCACGCAAGGGCGACTCACACAGAATAGATTCAGGCAACAAAGAGTTCTGGTGTATTTTGCAAATATTTTCCACACGACAAAGGTCCGTAAAAGTGTAAAAGCAGGGATGTGTTTTAAATAGGGGAATAAACTCGTCACTCGGGGCCTCGGGGCCATTATTTTTAAGGAATGGAGAGCATGACGTCACAAAATTGTTTTCATTTGTATTCGGGATTAAACACACTGAGTCTGAGTGTTAGCTATATAATGGCCTTGTAATGTCGTTAATGTAATTTATTTTATAATGACTGATAAAATTTAGAATGTAAATCATCTGGATCAACTTAAATTGCTACTGAAAATGATTATAGGTTATCTTTCACCTGAATTATCATGGTTTTACTTGGTTTTTGAGACCTGTGAAGATCCGGGGTAGAATAGGTCTTCAGCAACCCATGCTTGCCGTAAAAGGCGACTATGCTTGTTGTAAGAGGCGACTGGATTGTCTGGTCCAGACTCTGATATTTACAGACCGCCGTCATATAGCTGGAATATTGCTGAGTGCGGCGTAAAACAACCAACCAACCAACAAACTTGCAGTTAGTAAATTATGAGAAGAAGAGTCTTTGAAAGATGGTTAGTAATCTCTGCTACCTGATTAGTAAACTGCACTAGTCTACGATCCACCTATACTAGTCTAATTAGCAAATATTTACTATCTCGTTAGTAAAATCTCATAACAAGTTTGTTTGTTTGTGTGTTGTTTTACGCCGCACTGAGCAATATTCCATCCATATGAGGGCGATCTGTAGATAATGGCGTCTGGACCCTGGGTGGACATTGAAATTCGCTAAGTAACTGGGTAACTAATAACTTTTATGGTCAGTGAGCAGTTATTTAGAGCATTTCGTTCATTGACACTCACTAGACTGCAGGGGCGGTGTAATGATTTGACAGTGTCCAAGCAGCAATCACCCCGATTATCCATTTTATATCAACATTCTATCGCGAACAATTTGCCGAAGTGACGAGATAATTCGTCTGTGGGGTAGCCTTGTGGTGAAAGGCGTTCGCTCGTCATGTAGAAGACCCGGTTTCGATTCCCCACATAGATACAATGTGTGAAGCCCATTCTGGTGTCCAAAAGCAGCGTAAAACCATACTCACTCACGCTCTGATTTAAACCATGTTGTGATTGAAACATAATTTCTCTTTAATTTTGTATAAAGACATATAGTTGCGTCAATTTCAAAGCACACGTTCAGAATGGCCCGTAAACTCAGAATCTTAGAATCAACTACAAGAACAAAGGCGTGACGTCATCATAATAGATTAAGGAAAGGGTTTTGTCGTTTTTATTTACACTTGAGTCATCAAACACCGATAAACAATCATATTTCTCGTCGGTATGTCTCGGAATAACAAGGGTAAACACAAATGGCATCAATGCAGCCAAGAGCTTGTATGAATTCCATCTTCGCACTTATTTTCACCGCAGCATGGCAATGACGAGGTAAAACAGATTATCCAGTTGGTAAATTCATTTGGTGCCCATTCGGTCTTATACAGACTCCCTGCACAAACTAACACTGAGAACAACATATCCCTAAGTAGCAAGTATTTGGGTAACTATGGTATGGAACTATATACAGGAAAATTATCCGATATGTATCAAGAAAATATCTCCAGCAACACAAATACTATCACAATATTACCTTGATGTTTGCAGTTTAGGAGTATTGGAAAGTGACTGTTCGTGTTTTGTATTGACACATTAAAGAAAAT
This sequence comes from Haliotis rufescens, assembly GCF_023055435.1. NCBI lineage: Eukaryota > Metazoa > Mollusca > Gastropoda > Lepetellida > Haliotidae > Haliotis > Haliotis rufescens. The sequence goes on from NW_025963782.1 coordinate 281,768, forward strand.
TACTACATGAGTGTTTTTGTTTGTTTGTTTGTTTGTTTGTTTGTTGTTTAACGCCGCACTCAGCCATATGACGGCGGTCTGTAAATAATCGAATCTGGACCAGACAATCCAGTGATTGACACCATGAGCATTGATCCAGTCAATTGGGACACGATGACATGCATCAACCAAATCAGCGAGCCTGACCACACGATCCCGTTAGTCGCCTCTTACAACAAGCATAGCCTTTTACCGCAAGCATGGGTTACTGAAGATCTATTCTGCCTCCTCAAGGAGCCCAGGTTCCCCGCCACCACAGGGAGCCCAAGGTTCTCCCGCCATCTCACTGACCCCACCTTTCCCCGCCATCTCAAGGAGCCCAGCTTCCCCCCTCATCTCAAGGACCCCAGCTTTCCCCGTCATCTCAAGGACCCAAGCTTTCTCCGCCATCTCAGGGACCCCAGCTTTCTCCGCCACCTCAGGGAGCCAATACTCCCCCGCCACCCCAGGGAGCCCAGCTTTTCCCGCCGCCCCAGCTTTCCCCGCCACCTCAGGGACCCCAGCTTTCCCCGCCATCTCACGGACACCAGCTTTACCCGCAACCCCAGGGACCCCACGTTCCCCCGCCACCTCAGGCACCCCAGGTTCCCTGGCTACGAGTATACACTCAGCAGAAGAATATTCCGTAGACCAATACTACAACATACAATGCACATTACATTTCATTAAACATATGACAGATACAAACTAAGACTAAAAGTAATTCTGTTCTGGTGGCAGCGGTGTTAAGGCTGCTAGGCACGAGCGTCCCCGGAAGTGTATAACACACGTCCTAGTACACATCACTAAACTGTACAAAACACTCTGTGTAACAGTTTTATTATGAAAGTAATGGTCGCTCGCATCTTAAAAGTTGTGGCCATCTGTGTAACTGGTTGTGAGAATATTTCCATTTTCCTACGCTGTTCATGGGCTAAAGTCTCGTGTAGGAGTCTCTCTTAAGACAGATGTGATCACGGAATGAAACACATTACATTCTCAATATACTTCATTGTCTTCAGGTTGAAATGTACGTTGTTTTCTAGGTATATGACATCAATATTCTTTCCACTTATGTACAGACTGTTGTTGTAGTAGACAAGGCTTCTAATGCTATCACTGAAATCCAACATTTCCGTTGTAGTATTAGTTGATAAAGATCGCTTTATCACCTTCTTGTTGTCGCTGAAATATAGGACATCGTGAATAGTGTCAATAGTAACAGCAATAACGTCACGTCTCATGTCTATCTGATGCAGCCTATTCCCATTATAATCAACAGACCACAACCCATCATAATTTTTACAGAAATAGATCATCTTCTTCCTGGAGTCTACAGCAATACCTAGGGGACTGTTTGTTCCGTGATTACGCAAGTCCACAATGCCCTGAAAGTTTCTCCCAAATGTGGACATACGACTGATTGTCTTCGTCGGACTGTATGTGGTAAGGAAGATGAGTCGCCTGTCAACATCGACTGTCATTCCATATGATAGGATTCTCTCTCGTAGTGTTGTGACACCCGACACGTCCAGCCTTGTGGAGAAGATGCCACGTGGTGAATATCTACTGAATATCAGTCTCCTGGACACAGGCTCGTATGTTACAGCCTCAACGTGTGATGTATGCAGATAAGGATACGTCTTCATGTCGTTTTTATCTATGGTAATCTGATGGGGATGCTGTAAGGAGCCAGATATATATTGTACAACCAATATTCTCGTCTTGTCTTGAAACTGTCGTGTTGTAGGTGTTGTAGCCACTGAAGTGAAGGGACGTCCAGATGGAGTCGTGGGTGAGTAATGTGGTACAGGTTGTGTTCTGTCAGCATTGGTCTGAAGGTCACGTGTCTTGTTATCGTAATTCAGATGAAAGTCTCCTAATGTCTGCACATCTTCAGCATGACTGGCGTTAATCACAATCAAGTCATTTCTTAAACGTACATTCTGTTTTACAAGGGTCTCAACTGTTCGTTGGGTTTCATTAATCTGTGCGTGCACGTCAGCACTCTGTCGTATGGCGAGTAACACGTCATTTTTTACTAAACTCACATCCTTTTCAACATGGGTCACGTGATGGCGTGTCAGGTTCAACTCTGTCTTTAGTTCACTCACCTGCTGTTCACATGCATCTTTGTCTTTCACAGTGTCCAGTGGTTGTCTTGTTTTAGTCTGCCCGACCTCCCTCAACTGTCTTGTGAGACTCAGTGTCTGTCGCTTCATCTGCTGATATCCACGCTTGAGGTGTCTAATCTGGGACATCACGTGACTGTTTACCGTGTCATCCAACGACTCTATTTGACTACGCATATAGGAAGGTACAATCTTCTCTGTCAAATCCGATCTCAGCAGTAACTCCAAAATGTCCATATTATTTATGACTCTCGTCTCCATTCCTGGAACGTCAGATTTCAAGTGGTTCAGTTCCACTTTCAGATGGTTAATTTCTTTCTCAAGCAAACTCATCTGATTGACAACTGCTGCGATATTTTCGTGTCCATGAACCACAGATGAGGCTGCTACAAGCAGCACCAACACACACAAACTCGCCATGTCAGCTGGTAATTGTTTTACTGTGTCAGAGTTGTGTAATCCGGAGCTAAGTGTCACGTGACTATCGCATTACATCTAACCTGGCAGCGGGCCAAACGGAAACACTTGAATCTAACATGGCAACAGTCTCAGAGCAGTGTTCACCTGAGTTTCCCATCACGTGACCACACGGGTAGTATCCATGAAGACAGCTCACTGCCATTTTATCAATCAGTGGTGGATGTACGGGATCGATCGATCCAATAATATTGTTCATCTCAATGTACCAAAAGACGTTAAAAGATGTTACTTGTTGTTACCCTGTCTGGCGCTCGGCATTAAGGGGCTAAAACAAGGACTGGTCGGTCGGAGTCAGTATACTGTGTCTGAGTGGGATATTCATGTTAAACTGCGGCATGGTATCTCAGTGAGCTAGCACTATAAAGAGACATGTGTATTGACAAAACCAGCCACTTACTGACAGGTTGCATGGAAAACAATTTTTTGAACGAAACCTTAGAATTAAACTATATTTTGTTTTAAAAACAAACTGTTATGACACGCTTCTTTTCAGTGGTGCTACACCTTCATTGGCAGCTCACTAACACCGCTACCAATCAATCAATCAATCAATCAATTAATCAATCAATCACATTATTTCTTTTCAAAAACGGAGGCACGGGTGGCCAAGTCGTCTAAGGCGCCGCGATTCGCCATGCAGAGTTGCGTCATTTGGGCACACCAGAAACCTATGATTGTGGGTTCGAATCCCGGTTTGCCCCGATTATGTTTCTAGGTTTGTCAGCACCATACCCATACCCGTGCTCGTGGGCTTCACCGAAGTGGTAAACGTCTGAGGCCTGCATCACTTCGGGCTTTCCTCCCACATTAAGCTAATACGCCGTGATATAACCGGAATACTGTTAAAAGCGACGTTAAACCCAACTCACTCACTCACTCTTTGTGGTGGTACAGGAGAAAACGTTCTTAACATGATAATAATTTATATTTAACAAGATGTCGGTTATGCTGTACATTCATTAGGTAACAGATTCAGAACACACATTGATACACTCATATCCAAGGTACTTTTTGCAAAGTATTTGATGATTTTTGCAAGGTTCTTGATTTCTTTAACATTTCTGGTACAAAACTTTTGATGATGCTTGGAAAAATATCTTTGAGATAAATTAGGACTTTGATTCATGGAAAGCTTCATATTTATAACATTTACGTAAAAAAATCAGAGACTGGTAGTGGTATATACTGTATAGAACTATATACCTTTCCTCAAATGAAAGTGAAAAATCATCTACTGATGTATTAATCAATAAACCATTAATGCGCGACGGCGAGATAGCGTATGATAAACGGTTTGGGCAACGTTGAAACGTGTTTCAATTGCCATTATAAATCCGCATTTCAGTTATTAGTTAAACATTAGTATTTGTAAAACAAACAACATATTCAAGGTCAGAAGAATGCATGGGTGAGTGAGTGAGTTTGGTTTAACTCCGCTTTTAACAGTATTCCAGTTATATCGAGGCGTGTCAGCTTAATGTGGAAGGAAAGCCCGACGTGATACAGGTCTCAGACGTTAACCACTTCGGTCCAAAACCACGAGCTTGGGTATGGTGCTGACAAACCTAAAAACATAATCGAGGCGAACCGGGATTTCTGGCATGTCCAAGGGACGCAACTCTGCACAGCGAATAGCGACGCCTTAGACGACTTGGCCACCCGTGCCCTCAGAAGATTGCATGGAGAAACCTCGGTGAACGATAAAAACGATATATGGGTATGAATGAACACCCTTGTCTGTGTTATTCCAACAGTGACAAAGGCCAATTGTGGCAAGCGACTGGGGTGTGTATTGAAGACATAGTGGGTGGTTATTATTTTTTCATTTCAATGTTTATTATTCATTGTTTAAAAGTCCACCGTAGCCTTAAAGATTGTACATTTTGAATATATCATGTGGTTGTCATGGTAATATTGTGATGTGCGGCACTACAATACTTGTTTCACTCTCAAGAGTTTGTGCTCACAGAAAGCTAGGAATCCTGTTAATGTGTCGCATTCAGGCTTCCCTTTTTATTTTGTTTGCCTTTTTGAAGGCACCATTCTCGAATAACTCGCGCTTGTAACTATATCGGAAGGTCCTTTAACGTTGAAGGTTGTTTCTATTCTTCAATACTTTTTCAAATGTCTCTACTTGATGTTTCTTGTTGGTATCGCTTGACAACCGGCGTTCATTCTAAAATTTGTAGGTTAGCTTCGGGAGTATAATATGAAACTTTGTATGCACACCAGTAAAGTATTGTAAAGGGATTTTTTGTCTTTTTGCAGATTTTATGTGTAACGTTTCCAAAGGAATACGTCGGACTCAAGACAACAACCGAAACAGATTCCATTCGGCCCAAAAGGCAAAATAAAAGTATATAAATGGATCACTGCAAATCAGTGACGACACCAGGTGATAGCCAAAGCATGTCCTGTTCCACCGGCAGAACCTGCCTTCATAACAGTTCCTATAAATAGTGCGTCGGAGGCATGTCAACAAACTAGAAATATAATTTTATCAAAGACTTTAAAGATCACATTGAAGATATCACTGCCTATACATTTGTTCCTTCGTATAATGAAAATGCCTGGATAATTTACGATGAAAATTAAAAAAACAACTTCCAAATACCTATTGATTGTAAGTATATGCGAAGCCCTTGCGAAGCCATCATTCATCAGGTGAATATAGGGATCGATAAATCGATTCTGTCACGACAAAGACAGTCAACTCTCAATCGCGAATTGCTCGTGGGTTCCCCAAAGATTTAGTGATCACTTAGTCAGTTTTGGAAATGTATAATTGCTATAGTGAGTGAGTGAGTGAGTGAGTGAGTTGGGTTTAACGCCGCTTTTAACAGTATTCCAGTTATATCACGGCGTGTCAGGGAGCCCAGGTTCCCCATCGCCTCTCCATGGACCCCAGCTTTTACCGCCATCTCAGGAAGACCAGGTTCCCCCTCCACCCCAAGGACCACAGCATTTCCCGCGACCCCCGGTTCTCCCGCCATCCCAGGTACCCAAGCTTTTCCTGCCACCCCAAGGACAACAGCATTTCCCGCGACCCCCGGTTCTCACGCCATCCCAGGGACCCAAGCTAACCCCGACTACCCAGGGAGCTCAGGTTCCCCCTCCACCTCAGGGACCCGAGCTTACCCCGCCACCCCAGGGAGCAAAGGTTACCCCGCCACCCCAAGGTGCCCAAGTTTCCCCGCCGCCTCAGGGAGTCCAGGTTCCCTCTCAACCCCAGGGACCCGAGCTTACCCCGCCACCCCAGGGAGCAAAGGTTACCCCGCCACCCCAAGGTGCCCAAGTTTCCCTGCCGCCTCAGGGAGCCCAGGTTACCCCGCCACCCCAAGGTGCCCAAGTTTCCCCGCCGTCTCAGGGAGTCCAGGTTCCCTCTCAACCCCAGGAACCCGAGCTTACCCCGCCACCCCAGGGAGCTGAGGCTCCCCCGCCACCCAAGGGACTCGAGCTTGTCCCGCCACCTCAGGGAGCCACCTCAGGGAGCCCAGGATCCCCAGCCACCCCAGGGAGCCCTGGTTGAACCGCCACGGCAGGGAAACCAGGCTGCCCCGCCGCCCCAAGGGAGCCGAGTTTACCCCGCCTCCCCAGGTAGTTCAGGTTTAACCGCGGCCCCAGGGAGCCCAGGTTGCCCCACCGCCCTAGTTTCCAACGCAATCCCAGGGAGTCAGGATTCCCCCGCCACCCAAGGGAGCCCAGGTTTCATCGCCAACCAAGGGAGCCCAGGCTGCTCCCCCTCTCCAGGAAGGCCAGATTCCCCCGCCACCCCAGGGAGCCCATGTTGCCCCGCCTCCCCAGGGAGCCTAGGTTACCCCGCCTCCTCAGGGAGCCCAGGTTTTCCTGCCACCCCAGGGACCACAGTTTCCAACGCCATCACAAGGAGTCAGGATTCCCCCTCCACCCCAGGGAGCCCATGTTCTCCCGCCACCCCAGGGACCACAGTTTCCAACGCCATCCCAGGGAGTCAGAGTTCCCCCTCTACCCCAGGGAGCCCATATTCTCCCGCCACCCCAGGAACCACAGTTTCCAACGCCATCACAGGGAGTCAGGGTTCCCCCTCTACCCCAGGGAACCCATATTCTCCCGCCACCCCAGGGACCACCGTTTCCAACGCAATCCCAGGGAGTCAGGATTCCCCCGCCACCCAAGGGAGCCCATATTCTCCTGCCACCCCAGGGACCACAGTTTCCAACGCCATTACAGGGAGTCAGGGTTCCCCCTCCACCCCAGGGAGCCCATATTCTCCCGCCACCCCAGGGACCACAGTTTCCAACGCAATCCCAGGGAGTCAGGATTCCCCCGCCACCCAAGGGAGCCCAGGTTTCATCGCCACCCCAGGGAGCCCAGGCTGCTCCCCCTCTCCAGGAAGGCCAGATTCCCCCGCCACCCCAGGGAGCCCATGTTGCCCCGCCTCCCCAGGGAGCCCAGGTTTTCCTGCCACCCCAGGGAACACAGATTCTCCCGCCATCCCAGGGAGTCCAAATTCCCACGCCACCCCAGGGAGCCCAGGTTTCCCCGCCGACCCAGGGAGCACAGGTTTCCCCGCCGACCCAGGGAGCACAGGTTTCCCCACCACCCAAGGGAGCCCAGGTTGCCCAGCCTCCCCAGGGAGCAGAGTTTCTCACGCCACCCCAGGGAGCCAGGGTTCCCCCGCCGCCCCATGGAGCCTAGGTTCCCCCACCACCCCAGAGAGCCCATGCTGCCCCGCCGCCCCAGGGAGCCTAAGTTCTCCAACCTCCCCAGGTAGCCCAGGTTTCCCCGCCACCCAAGGGGGCCAGGATTCCCCCGCCTACCCAGGGAGCCCAGGTTCCGCCGCAATCTCAGGGAGCCAGGGCTCCTCCGCTACCACAGGGAGCCCAGGTTCCCCCGCCACGCCAGGGAGCCCAGGTTCCCCCGCCACACCACGGAGCCCCTATTGCCCCGTCGTGCCATGGAGCCCAGGGTACCCCGCCTCCCAGGGAGCCCAGGTAAACCCACCTCCCCAAGGAGCCCAGGTTTCCCTGCCAACCCAGGGACCACAGATTCCCCCGCCATCCGAGGGAGTCCAGATTCTACCGCCACCCCAGGGACCACAGATTCTCCCTCTACCCTAGGGAGCCAGGGTTCAAAAGCCATTCCAGGGACAACGGATTCCCCCGCCACCCCAGGGACCACAGATTCTCCCTCTACCCTAGGGAGCCAGGGTTCAAAACCCATCCCAGGGACCACGGATTCCCCCGCCACCCCAGGGAGCCCAGGTTCCCCCGCCACACCACGGAGCCCCTATTGCCCCGTCGTCCCATGGAGCCCAGGGTACCCCGCCTCCCAGGGAGCCCAGGTAAACCCACCTCCCCAAGGAGCCCAGGTTTCCCTGCCAACCCAGGGACCACAGATTCCCCCGCCATCCGAGGGAGTCCAGATTCTACCGCCACCCCAGGGACCACAGATTCTCCCTCTACCCTAGGGAGCCAGGGTTCAAAGGCCATCCCAGGGACCACGGATTCCCCCGCCACCCAAGGGAGCCCAGGTTCCCCCGCCGCCCCAGGGAGCCAAGGTTTTCCCGCCACCCCAGAGAGCCCAGGTCCTGCAAACTCCCCAGGCAAAACAGGTTGCCCCGCCACCCCAGGTTCCCTAACTATGGATATACACTCAGCAGAAGGAAACTTGGTAGACCAATACCACCACATACAATACACATGACATTTCACTAAACATATGATAAAGATACAAACTAAGACCATTAGAAATTCTGTACTGGTGGCAGCGGTGTTACGGCTGCTAGGCACTAGCGCTCCCGGAAGTGTTCAACATACGTCCTAGTACACATCACTGAACTGTACAAAACACTCTGTGTAACAGTACTATTATGAAAGTAATGGTCGCTCGTATCTAAAAACTTGTGGCCATCTGTGTAACTGGTTGTGAGAATATTTCCATTTTCCTACGATGTCCCTGGGCTAAAGTCTCGTGTAGGAGTCTCTCTTAAGACAGATGTGATCACGGAATCAAACACATTACATTGTAACTATACTTCATTGTCTTCAGGTTGAAATGTACGTCGTTTTCCAGGTATATGACATCAATATCCTTTCCACTTATGTACAGGCTGTTGTTGTAGTAGACAAGGCTTCTTATCCTATCACTGAATTCCGTCATTTCCGTTGTAGTATTAGTTGATAAAGATCGCTTTATCACCTTCTTGTTGTCGCTGAAATATAGGACACCGTGTATAGTGTCAATAGTAGCAGCATAAACGTCACGTCTCATGTCTATCTGATGCAGCCTATTCCCATTATAATCAACAGACCACAACCCATCATCAGTTTTACAGAAATAGATCATCTTCTTCCTGGAGTCTACAGCAATGCCACGGGGATTGTCTGTTCCGTGATTACGCAAATCCACAATGCCCTGAAAGTTTCTCCCAAATGTTGACATACGACTGATTGTCCACGTTGGATAGTATGTGGTAAGGAAGATAAGTCGTCTGTCAACATCGACTGTCATTCCGGACGATTTGATTCCCTCTCGTAGTGTTGTGACACCCGACACGTCCAGCCTTGAGGAGAAGATGCCTGGTGGTGAATTTCTACTGAATATCAGTCTCCTGGACACAGGCTCGTATGTTACAGCCCGAACGTGAGATGTATGCAGATAAGGATACGTCTTCATGTCATTTTTATCTATGGTAATCTGATGGGGATGTTGTAAGGAGCCAGAGTAAAGTTGTAACACCAATATTCTCGTCTTGTCTTGAAACTGTCGTGTTGTAGGTGTTGTGGCCACTGAAGTGAAGGGACGTCCAGATGGAGTCGTGGGTGTGTAATGTTGGATGGGTTGTGTACTGTCAGCATTGGTCTGAAGGTCACGTGTCTTGTTGACGTAGTTCAGATGAAAGTCTCCCAATGTCTGCACATCTTCTGCATGACTGGCGTTAATCACAATCAAGTCATTTCTCAAACGTACGTTCTGTTTTACAAGAGTCTCAACTGTTCGTTGGGTTTCATTTATCTGTGCTTGCACGTCAGTAGTATGTCGTATGACGAGTAACGCGTGATCTTTTAGTAAACTAACATCCTTTTCAACATGGGTCACGTGATGACGTGTCAGGTTCAACTCTGTCTTTAGTTCACTCACCTGCTGTTCACATGCATCTTTGTCTTTCACAGTGTCCAGTGGTTGTTGTGTTTTAGTCTGTCCGACCTCCCTCAACTGTCTTGTGAGACTCAGTGTCTGTCGCTTCATCTGCTCATATCCACGCTTGAGGTGTCTAATCTGGGACATCACGTGACTGTTTACCGTGGCATCAAACGACTCTATTTGACGACGTATATAGGAAGGTACAATCTTCTCTGTCAAATCCGATCTCAGCAGTAACTCCAAAATGTCCATCTTGTTTATGACTCTCGTCTCCATTCCTGGGACGTCAGATTTCAAGTGGTTCAATTCCACTTTCAGATGGTTAATTTCTTTCTCAAGCAAACTCATCTGGTTGACAACTGCTGCGATATGTTCGTGTCCATGAACCACAGATGAGGCTGCAACAAGCATCACCAACACACACAAACTCGTCATTTCAGCTGGCAATTGTATAACTGTGTCAGAGTTGTGTTATCCGGAGCTAGGCGTCACGTGACTATCGCATTACATCTAACCTGGCAGCGGGCCAAACGGAAACACTTGAATCTAACATGGCAACAGTCTCAGAGCTGTGTTCACCTGAGTTTCCCATCACGTGACCACACGGGTAGTATCCATGAAGTCAGCTCACTGCCATTTTATCAATCATAGGTGGGTGTACGGGATCGATCGATCCAATAACATGTTCATCTCAATGTACCAAAAGACGTTAAAAGATGGTACTTGTTGTTACCCTGTCTGGCGCTCGGCATTAAGGGGTTAAAACAAGGACTGGTCGGTCGGAGTCAGTATACTGTGTCTTAGTGGGATATTCATGTTAAATTGCGGCATGGTATCTCAGTGAGCTAGCACTATAAATCGGCATCAGTCGGACTAGTACAAGCAGCCACACACACACGTGCATGCACGTCGCTTTATAAGTGCAATAATCTTGGACGCGACGTTAAACCCGATTTCACCTCACCTCATCTCAATGTGTGACCTGACAAATTTAAATTTGATAATTTCATAACTTTAAAGATACCATGTGTTCTGCAAATACATATATGTACCGAATATTAGTAAAATGATGCATAATATTACATAACTTCATTTGTTTATAGTACTTGGTCATTTCACATTACATCAGGAAATATATAACTTCTTACACATGAGTATGTTTGTTGCTTAATCTACAATGTCACCAAAGCATGGGTCAGCGAAACGGGTTCAGTATCAATTCCGAAATACGTGAGTACGCTAAGATTTCATCTTCGCATAATTTCAGAGAAATGTGCATTGACAAAACTAGCCTGTTACTGACAGGTTGCATGAAAAAAATTCTTTAAACAAAACCTTAGAATTAAACTATATTTTGTTTTAAAAACGAACTGTTATAAAACGCTTCTTTTCAGTGGTGCTACACCCTTCATTGGCAGCTCACTAACACCGCTACCAATCAATCAATCAATCACATTATTTCTTTTCAAAAACGGAGGCACGGGTGGCCCAGGTAACCTCCCAAAACCCCTACATCCCATTTCCCCTACAGCTTAAGACAACAAAGTTCACGGTCCATGGCACTGCTAATCCCTAGTCTGTTACCTATTTCATACAATGGAACAACCCAAGAAAGACGAAAAAGGAGTCAGTCTCTCGATGTTCTTAGTGTGAAGATAACCATCAAATAGGACTTAGGGCGTTCCTCTCTGTGACATAACAAACTCAACATTGCGAAGACCAGCCATGTTGATGTCATGTTAGTTAGTTAGTTATTTACTTACTTACTTTGGAGATTTAACGGGCGCTTTCCGACTGATGCGTATTTCGCACACGGATCATGTTAGTCTGACTGATATAGAAGATTTAACGTGCGCATATATTAGTTACTTACTTACTTACTTACTTACTTTGGAGTTTTAACGTGCACTTTCCGACCAGGCCATTTAATGTGTTTCCGAAAGGGGCGATAGTGGTGTGTGCAACCCAAGAGGGGGCTTTAGGGGTTGCTTATAAAGAATGTGGGAATTTTGAGATTTGGAATAGATGCCGATGGGGTTGGGGAGTAGAACAAAGGGAGCTGGGTATGGTGGATGTTTGTTTGTTTATGTGATTTGATTTGGTAGATTATAGTGTTTTTAGATGCGTTTTATTAGTTCCGTGTTGATTAAGAATACGCCTAAGGCCTTGAAGTTTCCTAGTTTATTTTGTGGGTTTAGTATTGCTTCTAGAGTGAGAGCCTTGTTTAGATTGAGGGTGGTTTGTAATGCGGTTCGATGTGTTAGGTAGTGTGTGCAGTGGATGAGTGCGTGTTCTGGGGTTTCTAGTTGTTTGCAGTGTGGGCAGTTACCTGTAGTGTGTTTTTTTATTTTTTTTAGGTGGTTATTTAGGTTGGTGTGTCCTGTTTGGAGTTTAGTGATTACTCTGTCGATTTTTTTGGATGGATGGAGAATTTTTGGTTTGGTTAGTGGTTTGCTGAGTACTTTTTTGATTTGGCTATTTGAGTTTAGATATAGGTTATGCCATTTTTTGGTGATTTTTTGCTTGTTTATGCTTTTAATTTCTGATTTTGAGATGGGTAAGTGTATGCATATTTCTGGGATTTTGAGGGATAGTTTGGCTGCCTTATCGGCGTTTTCATTACCGTATATTCCTACGTGGGCGGGTATCCACAAGAAGGTTATTTGTTTGCCTGCGTTAGTTAGGTCGTTGGAGCTTTTAAGTATTTGATTTATTAATTTAGGTCGGTTTTTGGTATTTTTGTTATGGAGGGCTTGCAGTCCACTTAGGGAGTCGGTAAGTATTAGGATTTTTTTGTGGTTTTTGGATTCTTGATTATGGAGGGCTGAGGCCATGCCCATTAGTTCTGCCGTGAATATTGATTGGTTGTTTGGGAGTCGGAAGGATTGTGTGGTTTTAGTTGGTTGTGTGGTATGGACTCCGAAACCTGTGTGTTTGGAGGTCGGATCTGAAGATCCATCCGTGTAAATGTGACACCAATTTGGCCAATTTTCGTGTATGTATGCTAGTGTGGTGGTTTTAACTATGTTTGGGTCGGTTTGTTAATTTATTTGGCTAGCTAGTGTTGTGTCTATTTTGGGTATTTTAAGTTTAGGGGTGAAGATATTTGATTGTTTGCAGTTTTGTTTAAGATTTTTAATTTGGTGTTCATTTAGGTAGTTTGTTATTCACATGTTAGTCAGTTTCAAGTATCTATATACTAAACCTAGCCATCTCAACTGTAAATCGTCTCATCTCAGTTTCTTAGTGTAATAATTGTTTCTTCCTATTGTTATTTTTGTAATTTCTAAAAATTGTCTTCTCATCATACAGGCATCTTTCATTACACTTACATTAATTCTTCTTTTTTTAAAACTTTCCTTTAAGTCCCCTTATCCCCTAAAGCTCTACCCCTTTCATTTCTACTACCTCTACTCCAGACCTTAATTTCTCCTTTAGGTCAGTTCATAATGCCAGACAGGTAAATGCCGCGTGTTGTTTTAACTAATTGTAGGGGAACTGGGTTGTAGGGGAAATGGGATGTAGGGGTTTTGGGAGATAACCGTGGCCCAGTCGTGTAAGGCGCCGCGATTCGCCATGCAGAGTTGCGTCACTTGGGCACACCAGAAACCTATGATTGTGGGTTCGAATCCCGGTTTGCCCCGATTATGTTTCTAAGCTTGTCAGCACCATACCCATACCCGTGCTCGTGGGTTTCACCGAAGTGGTAAACGTCTGAGACCTGCATCACTTCGGGCTTTAACACGCCGCGATATAACCGGAATACTGTTAAAAGCGACGTTAAACCCAATTCACTCATTCTTTGAGGTGGTACAGGAGAAAAAGTTCTTCACATGATAATAATTTATATTTAACAAGATGTCGGTTATGCTGTACAATCATTTGGTGACAGATTCAGCACACACATTAATACACTGATACCCAAAGGTACTTTTTGCAAAGTATTTGATGATTTTTGCAAGGTTCTTGATTTCTTTTACATTTCTGGTACAAAACATTTGATGATGCTTGGAAATATATCTTTGAGATAAATTAGGATTTTGATTCATGGAAAGCTTCACATTTATAACATATACGTAAATAGTCAGAGACTGGTAGTGGTATATACTGTATAAAACTATATACCTTTCCTCACAGGAAAGTTAAAAATCATCTACTGACATATTCATCAATAAATCATTAATGCGCGACGGCGAGATAGCGTATGATAAACGGTTTGGGCAATGTTGAAACGTGTTTCAATTGCCATTATAAATCCGCATTTCTGTTATTAGTTAAACGATAGTATTTGTAAAACAAACAACATATTCAAGGTCAGAGGAATGCATGGGTGAGTGAGTGAGTTTGGTTTAACTCCGCTTTTAACAGTATTCCAGTCATATCGAGGCGTGTCAGCTTAATGTGGGAGGAAAGCCCGACGTGATACAGGTCTCAGACGTTGACCACTTCGGTCCAAAACCACGAGCACGGGTATGGTGCTGACAAACCTAAAAACATAATCGAGGCGAACCGGGATTTCTGGTGTGCCCAAGGGACGCAACTGTGCACAGCGAATAGCGACGCCTTAGACGACTGGGCCACCCGTGCCCTCAGAAGATTGCATGGAGAAACCTCGGTGAACGATAAAAACGATATACAAGATATGAATGAACACCCTTGTCTCTGTTATTCCAACAGTGACAAAGGCCAATTGTGGCAAGCGACAGGGGTGTGTATTGAGTGAGTGAGTGAGTGAGTGAGTGAGTATGGTTTTATGCGCTTTTAGCAATATTCCAGCAATATCACGGCGGGGGACACCAGAAATGGGCTTCACACATTGTACCCATGTCGGGAATCGAACCCGGGTCTTCGGCGTGACGAGCAAACGCTTTAACCACTAGGCTACCCGACCGCCCCGGCGTGTGTATTGAAGACATATTGGGTGGTTATTATTTTTTCATTTCAATGTTTATTATTCATTGTTTAAAAGTCCACCGTAGCCTTAAAGATTGTACAATGTACATTGTGAATATATCATGTGGTTGTCATGGTAATAATGTGATGTGCCGCACCACAATACTTGTTTCACTCTCACGCGTTTGTGCTCACAGAGAGCTAGGGATCCTGTTAATGTGTCGTATTCAGGCTTCCCTTTTATTTTGGTTGCCTTTTTGAAGGCACCATTCTCGAATAACTCGCGCTTGTAACTATATCGGAAGGTCCTTTAACGTTAAAGGTTGTTTTTATTCTTCAATACTATTTCAAATGTCTCTATTCGATGTTTATCGTTGATATGGCTAGACAACAGGCGTTAATTCTAAAATTTAAGGTAGGTTAGCTTCGGGAGTAAAATATGAAACTTTGTATGCACACCAGTAAAGTATTGTAAAGGGACTTTAGGTCTTTTTACAGATTTGATGTGTAGCGTTTCCAAAGGAATAGGTCGGACACATGACAACAGCCGAAACAGATTCCATTCGGCCAAAAAGGCAAAAGTATATAAATGGATCACTGCAAATCAGTGACGGCACCAGGTGATAGCCAAAAGGTAAGCATGTCCTGTTCCACCGGCAGAACCTGCCTTCATACCAGTTCCTATAAATAGTGCGTCGGAGGCCTGTCAACAAACTAGAAATATAATTTTATCAAAGATTTTAAAGATCACATTGAAGATATCACTGCCTATACATTTGTTCCTTCGTATAATGAAAATGCCTGGATAATTTACGAGGAAAATAAAAAAAACCTTCCAAATACCTATTGATTGTAAGTATATGCAAAGCCCTTGTCTTATAAAACCATTATTCATCAGGTGAATATGGGATCGATAAATCGATTCTGTTACGACAAAGACAGTCAACTCTCCATCGTGAATTGCTCGCGGGTTCCCCAAAGATTTAGTGAACACTGAGTTTTGGTCAATTTTGGCAATGTATAATTGCTATAGTGGGTGATTGAGTTGGGTTTAACGCCGCTGTTAACAGTTTTCCAGTTATATCACGGCGTGTCAGCTTAATGTCATCTTTCCGAGGCAAGGGAGTTAACTGACCATAAAAGTCCAGTTTCCATTTATGTGGGAGCAAAGCCCGAGTGATGCAGGTCTTAGACGTTTACCACTTCGGTGAAACCCACGGCCGCGGGTATGGTGTTGACAAACCTAAGAACATAATCGGGGCGAACCTGGATTCGAATCCATCATAGGTTTCTGGCGTGCCCACGGCTCGAAACTCTGCACAGCGAATCGCGGCGCCTCAGACGACTGGGCCACCCGTGCCCCCCCAGTTCCTCATAGGAGTAAACGACCATAATAGTATGTCTCCCATTACTTCGGGCTATCCTCCCACAATAAGCTAACAAGCCGTGATGCAAATAACTGTTTAAACCGGCGTTAAACCCAATATGCAATCTGACTAAGAATCGGCAGTCAGGTGACTACAAGCGACTATATTTTGCAGCGTGTTCAGTGTACGTACATTATCGACACGAATTGGGAAGAAAAGTGTGTGCAGATGAAGTATTTAAAAAAATTTTTTTGACCAAGATCACTGCTAAATATGACCGCTTGCAGTCACCTGACCATGGACCCTTACCCGGATTGTAACCACGTGATCAAAGGGATGTTTATCCTAACTTGGCTTGCTTCTATTTTATGAGTTACAAATCGGTAGCCATCAATAGAAAGTTTCTGAGACCTGATTACAATTCATCTGGTTTGTTTATTTGTTGTTTAACGCCACACTCACATATAAACATACCATACTATATGACGCCGGTCTGTAAATAAATCAAGTCTGGAACAGACAATCCAGTGACTAACACCATGAACATTGACATGCATCAACCAAGTTAGCGAGTCTGACCACCCGAGTGGCCTCTTACGACAAGCATGCTTGCTCAAGGCCTATTCTAACCCGCATCTTCAGCTGACCTACTTTATAAGTATCAGCACAAAGGCTTCCCTCGTTGTTAATTGATCATCGCGATATTTCGTGATTCTAACATTCGTGATTTCTTAACATGGGCATCTTGTCTGTCATTTACGTGCAATATGTCATGATAGCTCAGAACACATATCATAACCCCAAAACAAAGTCCCCGTTGATCATGGTCTCCGTGATATACTGAAATGTCCAGAAGATGTGTCCCGCCACCCCAGGGAGCCCAGGTTCCCCCGCCACCCCGGGGAGCCCAGGTTCCCCCGCCACACCAGGGAGCACAGTTTCCCCGCCACACCAGGGAGCACAGTTTCCCCGCCACACCAGGGAGCACAGTTTCCCCAGCCACCTCAGGGAGCCCAGGTTCCCCAGCCACCTCAGGCAGCCCAAGTTCCCCCGCCACCCCGGGGAGCCCAGGTTCCCCCGCCACCTCAGGGAGCCCAGGTTCCCCAGCCACACCAGGGAGCCCAGGTTCCCCAGCCATCCCAGGGAGCCCAGGTTCCCCCGCCACCCCAGGAAGCACAGATTACCCCGGCTATCCATAAGGCCCAGGTTCCCCCGCTGCCTCAGGGAGCCCATGTTGCCCTGACTCCCCAGGGCGCCCAAGTTCATTCACTTCCCCAGGGAGCCCAGGTTCCCCAGCCTCCCCAGGTAGCAGAGGTTCTCCCGCCTCCCAAGGGAGCCAGGGTTCCCCCGCCTCTTCATGGAGCCCAGGTTAACCCGCCGCCCCATGGAGCCCAGTTCCCCCACCACCCCAGGGGACCACAGATCCCCCCGCCACGCCACAGAGCCCCTATTGCCCCGTTGTCCCATGGAGCCCAGGCTACCCCGCCTCCCCAGGGAGCCCAGGTTCCGCCGCAACCTCAGGGAGCCAGGGTTCCCTCGCCACCACAGAGCCCCTATTGCCCCGTCGTCCCAGGTTACCTCCCCTCCCCAAGGAGCCCAGGTTTCCCTGCCACCCCAGGGACCACAGATTCCCCCGCAATCCGAGGGAGTCCAGATTCTCCCGCCACCCCAGGGAGCCCAGGTTTCCCCGCCACCCAAGGGAGCCCAGGTCCTGCAAACTCCCCAGGCAAAACAGGTTCCCCCGCCATCCCAGGTTCCCTAACTCTGTCATTTCGCATTATAGAGAGAGAGAGAGAGAGAGAGAGAGAGAGAGAGAGAGAGAGAGAGAGAGAGAGAGAGAGAGAGAGAGAGAGAGAGAGAGAGAGAGAGAGAGAGAGAGAGAGAGAGAATAATGTTTATTATAGTGTCACATGTTATATACACTTCATACTAAAACATGTACATGAACAGTAAAATATAACATCCGACCAGGTATGGCCTACGAGACACTAGACATAAAAGCAAATTATAACGTCATGATCTGGGTAAGGTAAAATAAGACATATACTAACACAATGTTTAAAATTAAGGTTGGGTTATGAACACGCACGCACGCACGCACGCACGCACGCACGCACGCACACTCACACTCACACGCCAAATTACTTATAAAGTCACGCACACAATCATACACAAACACGTAGGTACACACACACACACCCCACCATACCATGCACACACACACGCACACGCACACACAAACACACGCACTCACACATACATACCCTACGTACATTATAACCCCCACACACACACACGCACTACGCACACACGTACACATATACCATACGTAGATTATACGCCCCACCCCCCACCCCACACACACACACACCCAACACAGGGGTGCATTTATCCTCACCGACACTCAACATAAGCATTACAAGTATAACATTGATCACAGGAAGAAATACTACAATTCGCAAGCATAATGACATACATACGGAAAAGCGCACACAGACTCAAATGAGTGACAAGCGTCTTTGGAACATTTGATCAATCAGCTTACAAAGAGTATAACACCCGAGTTCACATCTGAGTAATGATATAAATTTCTCGGTTGAAGATAAGTTTTTAAAATCTGGCATACATTCACACATATCGTTCATTACATCATAACGTAAATCATCATACATGTTACAATCAATTAAGAAGTGGACCTCAGTCTCTACTGAGTTAAAACAAAAATGGCAAGTTCTATCCTGAAGGGGGATAGGGGGACGACTGTACCTCATTTTTTCAATGTTAATGGGGAGGCTGCCACTGCGTAAAAGTGCCAAATATTTTCTGGTGTTTCTATGGATATAGTTTGATAAGACATAGGGCTCAGGCACTAGATCCTTCTTAAGCAATCTATAGGTCCTCAGCTTATTACCATTAGGGTTATTAGCATCATTCCACAGCTCTGAAAACCAGGCAGTTTCATCCACTTGAAATAATTTTTGCTTAATGAGAGTGAACTGGCCACGTGTCATCGAATGGACATCGATCAAGTCGACGACGTTTAAGTTTCTAGCTAGCTTGTAAACCTCCTTTTCCCATGAGCGCCCTCTTTTACTTGACCAAGCATGAATGACACGGGGCAATCTTGTAATTTCCATACTGTTAAGGCGGAAGAATAAGCGAAATACTTCTATGCGTTGCTTAGTGACACATGATTTCCAACCCATGTCTCCCCTGGCGGCGACATTTGACGCATTACGTCTCAGGCCAAGAAAAAATTTACATGCTTTGTTTTGCAGAGTGTTTAACTTTTTTTGTTCATACAATCCCCAGATGGAAGCACCATATTGCATAATAGGCTGAACCAAGGATTCATACAATTTAGTGTAAATTGCATAAGTAAAACCACCAGCATCAAAATATTTTGTACATAAAACACCAAAAGCTCGACTTGCCGATTTAGCCAGTTCATTTATTGTGAACTTAAAGTCCATGTGTTCGTTAAGCCACAAACCAAGGTATTTATAATTATTACTATACTTCAAAAGAGTTTCTCCAATTGAGAAGTTGGTTGTGGAGCAATTTGTATTGGTAGGCCTAAAATGAACAATCTTAGTTTTTGTAGGATTAACTGTAAGTCTACACTTTTGACACCATTCATTGACCACGTTTAACATATTTTGCAGTTTGTCCTCCGTGGGCGCCAATAATAAAATATCATCAGCATATAACATAATACCAATATTTAAATCATTTATATCAACACCACAGTTCATGCTTTTTATATTGGCCGCCAGGTCGTTGATGTAAATAGAGAACAATAATGGAGAGACAAGGCATCCTTGCTTTAGTCCCCGTGGTGCCTTAAACCAGGGTGTAAACAGACCATTTACTCTCACAGTGCACTTCACATTGCTATATAAACTTTTAACAGCTTCAAACATTTTTCCGTTTATACCATTTTTTAATATTTTAAACCATAAACAATCTCTGTTTACATTATCGAACGCCTTTTTCATGTCAATAAAACAGCAAAATGTTGATAATTTTGATTGTTTTCTATTTTTGATTATTGTACAAATGCTGTAGAGGTGATCCAAACAGCTCCTTTTTTTTCTGAAGCCATTTTGCTCCTCAGCTAAAATATTATTTCTTTCGCACCACTCACTCAATCTGGCATTTAGAATGTCACAATAAATTTTACAGGGTACTGAAATAAGAGAGATACCCCTGTATGACAGAGGATTGTGAACATCGGTGTCAGATTTAGCAATAGGATTAATGATACTCTGTTGCCATGCATCAGGTACTACACCATTATTAAAACAATGAGTCATTATTTTAAACAATATGTCAACGCAGACAGGGTTTTTCAGACACTCAGCAGGAAGATTATCAATACCCGCCGCCTTTCTGGATTTAGCGCGTTCTATTGCCTTCTCTACTTCCACCAACATTATAGGGACGTTCAAGGGATCACAGTTTGTTTTATCTTCCTTTGTTATAACAAAATTGGATAATTCTTGCACTATATTATCCAGGTGTTCATTATCAAAATTTCTATCAGGGTGTGGGTCGTAACCGTATAAATTCTCAAAGTCATCCTTCCATCTTTCAAGGACAGAACTAGTATCACAAACAATATTTCCTTCGGTGTCTCTGACCTCAAAGGGCAACTTACCTGTACGGTCGTTAGCTACACCTAATATACCAATCATCTTCCAGAAATCTCTTGTGTCAGTATTATCAAACGAGTCTGTCAGTTTCTTCTGCTTTTCTAGCTGATAGGAACGTTTATATTTTCTATGTAGTTTATCAAAGTATTTTCTCTGACTGATATATAACTGATGATTGGCTCTTTTCACGCCTGGTGATCTACATGCTAACCACTCCCTTTCTCGAGCGCATGTTAGTGTCCACAGACGCTGTAACTCGTCGTTCCAATATGGTTTACGTTTTTTAACATTATGATTATTAACCGGTTTAGGTTTTGCGCATTTGTTAAGCTCGTGTTGGATAAGAGATGTGAATCTGTCGTAAGCTTCATTAAGACGATTGTGTGCATTCAAACTGGACTCAATGCGTTTGATACAGTCTTGTAAACGAACCACATCGTCCTGAGATATCAAGAAATCGTAAGGGGTATCTGGTCTATGAGCGGGTCTCTCAGGCCGGTCTGGGGCAATACCAACAGTGTACCGATCAAAAACATTGATAGCAACTTTGAATTCGAGCACAGAATGATCTGGGATTTTGTCAGGCACAGGAATATTAAGCATAGATATAATACTTGACATAGGTTTAACTTTAAATTCTGTGAAGTGACAAATGTGCTCGTGCGGTACTACAACATAGTCAACGACCGATCGCCCTGTAGTGCACACATACGTAAAGTCGTTACTGTCACCAACCCTCCCGTTCAACATACAGAAGTTGACATCACAAAGGAAGTCGATAAACATAGCTCCATAGCTATTCTCATTGCAATCAATGACTGACCTGGGGTGTATTTTGTCCACTCCCTCAATGTAATCCATTTGAATTCCACATCTAGCATTGAAATCACCACACACACACAAGATACCTTCATTCTGATATGTGTACACCTGGTGTAGCAAGTCACTGAAGAACAGATCCGGGTCCCTTGCACGAGATGATCCTGCAGGTGGGAGATAGCACGCACATGCACAGAGGGTGATGTCACGGGCTTCTAATTTTAGCCATAAAATATCTTCAATTGTATCATCTAAAACTGATATTTTGAACACTTTGGTTTAGCTGTTCTTGATAAGGAATCCTACGCCTCCTGAGCCCCGTTTAGCTTTCTTGTCGACTTGTTTTCTATTATGACCGAACCATTTATAACCCTCAACTTGTATTTGTTCATCGTCGCGTAAAAAAGTTTCACAGAGGGAAATGATATCATATTCACTAGCCTTGATAAGATTTTCTCTGAAAATAGAGTTTTCGTTACTTTTTGTGGACCAACCAGCACAATTCCAATGGCACAGTCGCAAATCCTAATTCTGTACCTTCCTTTTAAAAATACTGCTACCTTTAACATAGAATTTGTCTTGTTTATCTAGTTCTTTTACAAGGGTCAAAAGACTATACTGTGTCTTCAACTCGACAGGAGACATGTTGTTCTCAATGTAGATATGTTCGTATCGCTTGTGTTGCTTTAACTTTGACTTATTTTTCATTATTCTTGATTTCTGCTCAGCATTGCTGACCCGCACAATCACTATGCCTGGTCTTTTACTGGCGCTTTTCTTTCGCTCCACACCAGTAACAGAGATGTCCCCTAATTTAAGACCATCTTTGAAGAGTGCAGACACTTTATTTTCTGTGATGGTCGTGTTCTTTTCTTCATTAGCTTGAAGTGGTAGATTTTTTATTACGATCACATTATCACATTATATCCGGAAATGTATTGCTTCTAACACATGAGTATGTGAGTTGTTTAATCTACAATGTCACCATAGCACGGGTCAGCGAAACGGGTTCAGTATCAATTACGAAATACGCGAGTACGCTAAGTTTTCATCTCCGCATAATTGTATGTAGACGTGTGTATTGACAAAACCAGCTACTTACTGACAGGCTGCATGAAAGACAATTCTTTGAGCGAAACCTTAGAATTAAACTATATTTTGTTTTAAAAACAAACTGTTATGACACGCTTCTTTTCAGTGGAGCTACACCCTTCATTGACAGCTCACTGACACCGCTACCAATCACATTCTATCAAACGGGAGCACGGGTAGCAGAGTCGTATAAGGCTCTGCGATACGCCATTCAGAGTTGCGTCCCTTGGGCACGCCAGAAACCTATGATTGTCGAGAAACCAGGTCAAAATTGCCAAACGCTACCCAAGGACGCTACCCAGCTTTTTCCGCCACCCTAGGGAGCTAAGGTGCTTCCGCCAGCCAAGGTCCCCCCCGCCACCTCAAGTTCCCTCGCCGCTCCAGGGTGCCCTGGTTCCCTCGCCACCCCAGGTTCCCCCGCCACCCGAGGTTCCCCCGCCACTCAAGGTTCCCTCGCCGCTCCAGGGTGCCCTGGTTCCCTCGCCACCCCAGGTTCCCCCGCCACCACAGGTTCCCCCGCCACTCAAGGTTCCCCCGCCGCCCCAGGGAGCCCAGGTTCCCCCGCCACCACAGGTTCCCCCGCCAGCCAAGGACCCCCCCCCCCCCCCCCCCCCCGCCACCTCGAGTTCCCTCGCCGCTCCAGGGTGCCCTGGTTCCCCCGCCACTCAAGGTTCCCCCGCCACCCCAGGTTCCCCCGCCACTCAAGGTTCCCTCGCCACCCCAGGTTCCCCCGCCACCACAGGTTCCCCCGCCACTCAAGGTTCCCCCGCCACCCCAGGTTCCCCCGCCACTCAAGGCTCCCTCGCCGCTCCAGTGTGCCCTGGTTCCCTCGCCACCCCAGGTTCCCCCGCCACCACAGGTTCCCCCGCCACTCAAGGTTCCCCCGCCGCCCCAGGGAGCCCAGGTTCCCCCGCCACCACAGGTTCCCCCGCCAGCCAAGGTTCCCCCCGCCACCTCGAGTTCCCTCGCCGCTCCAGGGTGCCCTGGTTCCCTCGCCACCCTAGGTTCCCCCGCCACCCGAGGTTCCCTCGCCACTCAAGGTTCCCTCGCCGCTCCAGGGTGCCCTGGTTCCCCCGCCACTCAAGGTTCCCTCGCCGCTCCAGGGTGCCCTGGTTCCCCCGCCACTCAAGGTTCCCCCGCCACCCCAGGTTCCCCCGCCACTCAAGGTTCCCCCGCCACCCCAGGTTCCCTCGCCACCCCAGGTTCCCCTGCCACCCAAGGTTCCCCAGCCACTCAAGGTTCCCTCGCCGCTCCAGGGTGCCCTGGTTCCCCCGCCACTCAAAGTTCCCCCGCCACCCCAGGTTCCCTCGCCACCCCAGGTTCCCCCGCCACCCCCAGGTTCCCCCGCCACTCAAGGTTCCCTCGCCGTTCCAGGGTGCCCTGGTTCCCTCGCCACCCCAGGTTCCCCCGCCACCCCAGGTTCCCCCGCCACTCAAGGTTCCCTCGCCGTTCCAGGGTGCCCTGGTTCCCCCGACACTCAAGGTTCCCCCGCCACCCCAGGTTCCCTCGCCACCCGAGGTTCCCCCGCCACTCAAGGTTCCCTCGCCGCTCCAGGGTGCCCTGGTTCCCTCGCCACCCCAGGTTCCCCCGCCACCACAGGTTCCCCCGCCACTCAAGGTTCCCCCGCCGCCCCAGGGAGCCCAGGTTCCCCCGCCACCACAGGTTCCCCCGCCAGCCAAGGACCCCCCCCCCCCCCCCCCCCCCCCCGCCACCTCGAGTTCCCTCGCCGCTCCAGGGTGCCCTGGTTCCCCCGCCACTCAAGGTTCCCCCGCCACCCCAAGTTCCCCCGCCACTCAAGGTTCCCTCGCCACCCCAGGTTCCCCCGCCACCACAGGTTCCCCCGCCACTCAAGGTTCCCCCGCCACCCCAGGTTCCCCCGCCACTCAAGGTTCCCTCGCCGCTCCAGTGTGCCCTGGTTCCCTCGCCACCCCAGGTTCCCCCGCCACCACAGGTTCCCCCGCCACTCAAGGTTCCCCCGCCGCCCCAGGGAGCCCAGGTTCCCCCGCCACCACAGGTTCCCCCGCCAGCCAAGGTTCCCCCCGCCACCTCGAGTTCCCTCGCCGCTCCAGGGTGCCCTGGTTCCCTCGCCACCCTAGGTTCCCCCGCCACCCGAGGTTCCCTCGCCACTCAAGGTTCCCTCGCCGCTCCAGGGTGCCCTGGTTCCCCCGCCACTCAAGGTTCCCTCGCCGCTCCAGGGTGCCCTGGTTCCCCCGCCACTCAAGGTTCCCTCGCCACCCCAGGTTCCCCCGCCACTCAAGGTTCCCCCGCCACCCCAGGTTCCCTCGCCACCCCAGGTTCCCCTGCCACCCCAGGTTCCCCAGCCACTCAAGGTTCCCTCGCCGCTCCAGGGTGCCCTGGTTCCCCCGCCACTCAAAGTTCCCCCGCCACCCCAGGTTCCCTCGCCACCCCAGGTTCCCCCGCCACCCCAGGTTCCCCCGCCACTCAAGGTTCCCTCGCCGTTCCAGGGTGCCCTGGTTCCCTCGCCACCCCAGGTTCCCCCGCCACCCCAGGTTCCCCCGCCACTCAAGGTTCCCTCGCCGTTCCAGGGTGCCCTGGTTCCCCCGCCACTCAAGGTTCCCCCGCCACCCCAGGTTCCCTCGCCACCCCAGGTTCCCCCGCCACTCAAGGTTCCCCCGCCACCCCAGGTTCCCCCGCCCCTCAAGGTTCCCCCGCCACCCCAGGTTCCCTCGCCGTTCCAGGGTGCCCTGGTTCCCCCGCCACTCAAGGTTCCCCCGCCACCCCAGGTTCCCCCACCACCCCAGGTTCCCCCGCCACTCAAGGTTCCCTCGCCGCTCCAGGTTCCCCCGCCACTCAAGGTTCCCCCGCCACCCCTGGTTCCCCCGCCACTCAAGGTTCCCCCGCCACTCAAGGTTCCCCCGCCACCCCAGGTTCCCCCGCCACTCAAGGTTCCCCCGCCACCCCAGGTTCACCCGCCACTCAAGGTTCACCCGCCACTCAAGGTGCCCCCGCCACCCCAGGTTCCCCCGCCACTCAAGGTTCCCCCGCCACTCAAGGTTCCCCCGCCACCCCAGGTTCCCCCGCCACTCAAGGTTCCCCCGCCACCCCTGGTTCCCCCGCCACTCAAGGTTCCCCCGCCACCCCAGGTTCCCTCGCCACCCCAGGTTCCCCCGCCACCCCAGGTTCCCTCGCCACTCAAGGTTCCCTCGCCGCTCCAGGGTGCCCTGGTTCCCTCGCCACCCCAGGTTCCCCCGCCAACCCAGGTTCCCCCGCCACTCAAGGTTCCCCCGCCGCCCCAGGGAGCCCAGGTTCCCCAACCATCCCAGGCACCTCATGAAGCTGCATGTGACGATCCAATAATAAAGTTATTCTCTAATCGTATCTAAAAACGTTGTGGCCATCTGTGTAACTGGTTGTGAGAATATTTCCATTTTCCTACGATGTCCCTGGGCTAAAGTACCGTGTAGGAGTCTCTTTTAAGACAGATGTGATCACGGAATCAAACACATTACATTGTAACTATGCTCCATTGTCTTCAATTTGAAATGTACGTTGTTTTCTAGGTATATGACATCAATATTCTTTCCACTTATGTACAGGCTGTTGTTGTAGTAGACAAGGCCTCTAATCCTGTCACTGAATTCCATCATTTCCGTTGTAGTATTAGTTGATAAAGATCGTTTTATCACCTTCTTGTTCTCGCTGAAATATAGGACACCGTGTATAGTGTCAATAGTAGCAGCATAAACGTCACGTCTCACGTCTATCTGATGCAGCCTTTTACCATTATAATCAACAGACCACAACCCATCATTATATTTACAGAAATAGATCATCTTCTTCCTGGAGTCTACAGCAATGCCACTGGGATCGTATGATCCGCGATAACGCAAGTTCACAATGCCCCGAAAGTGTTTCCCAAATGTGGACATACGACTGATTGTCTTCGTCGGATGGTATGTGGTAAGGAAGATAAGTCGTCTGTCAACATCGACTGTCATTCCGTACGATTTGATTCCCTCTCGTAGTGTTGTGACACCCGACACGTCCAGCCTTGAGGAGAAGATGCCTGGTGGTGACATTCTACTGAATATCAGTCTTCTTGACACAGGCTCGTATGTTAGAGCATCAACGCGTGATGTACGCAGATAAGGATACGTCTTCATGTCGTTTTTATCTATGGTAATCTGATGGGGATGTGAGAAGCCAGAGAAAAGTTGTACCACCAATATTCTCGTCTTGTCTTGAAACTGTCGTGTTGTAGGTGTCGTCGCCACTGACTTGAAGGGAAGTCCAGATGGAGTCGTGGGTGTGTAATGTTGGGTGGGTTGTGTTCTGTCAGCATTGGTCTGAAGGTCACGTGTCTTGTTGACGTAGTTCAGATGAAAGTCTCCCAATGTCTGCACATCTTCTGCATGACTGGCGTTAACCACAATCAAGTCATTTCTCAAACGTACGTTCTGTTTTACAAGGGTCTCAACTGTTCGTTGGGTTTCATTAATCTGTGCGTGCACGTCAGCACTCTGTCGTATGACATGTAACACGTTATCTTTTAGTAAACTAACATCCTTTTCAACATGGATCACGTGACGACGAGTTAGGTTCAACTCTGTCTTTAGTTCACTCACCTGCTGTTCACATGCATCTTTGTCTTTCACAGTGTCCAGTGGTTGTCTTGTTTTAGTCTGTCCGACCTCCCTCAACTGTCTAGTGAGACTCAGTGTCTGTCGCTTCATCTGCTGATATCCACGCTTGAGGTGTCTAATCTGGGACATCACGTGACTGTTTACCGTGGCATCAAACGACTCTATTTGACTACGCATATAGGAAGGTACAATCTTCTTCGTCAAATCCGATCTCAGCAGTAACTCCAAAATGTCCATCTTGTTTATGACTCTCGTCTCCATTCCTGGAACGTCAGATTTCAAGTGGTTCAATTCCACTTTCAGATGGTTAATTTCTTTCTCAAGCAAACTCATCTGATTGACAACTGCTGCGATATTTTCGTGTCCCTGAACCACAGATGAGGCTGCTACAAGCAGCACCAACACACACAAACTCGCCATGTTAGCTGGCAATTGTATAACTGTGTCACAGTCGTGTAATCCAGAGCTAGGCGTCACGTGACTATCGCATTACATCTAACCTGGCAGCGGGCCAAACGGAAACACTTGAATCTAACATGGCAACAGTCTCAGAGCAGTGTTCACCTGAGTTTCCCATCACGTGACCACACGAGTAATATCCATGAAGTCAGCTCACTGCCATTTGATCAATCAGTGATGGGGGTGCGAGATAGATCGAACCAATAACCTGTTCATCTCAATGTACCAAAAGACGTTAAAATATGGTACTTGTTGTTACCCTGTCTGGCGCTCGGCATTAAGGGGCTAAAACAAGGACTGGCCGGCTCGGAGTCAGTATACTGTGTATGAGTGGGATATTCATTTTAAACTGCGGCATGGTATCTCAGTGAGATTGCACTATAAATCGGCATCAGTCGGACTAGTACAAGCATCCACACACACACGTGCATGCACGTCGCTTTATAAGTGCAATAATCTTGGACGCGACGTTAAACCCCATATCACCTCACCTCAACTCAATGTGTGACCTGACAAATTTAAATTTGATAATTTCATAACTTTACAGATACAATGTGTTCTGCAAATACATATATGTACGGAATATTAGTAAAATGATGCATAATATTACATAACTTCATTTGTTTAAAGTACTTGGTCATTTCACATTACATCAGGTGATATATAACTTCTAACACATGAGTATGTGAGTTGTTTAATCTACAATGTCACCACAGCACGGGTCAGCGAAACGGGTTCAGTATCAATTACGAAATACGTGAGTACGCTAAGTTTTCATCTTCGCATAATTTCAGAGACATGTGCATTGACAAAACTAGCCTGTTACTGACAGGTTGCATGAAAAAAATTCTTTAATAGAAAACTTAGAATTAAACTATATTTTGTTTTAAAAACAAACTGTTATGACACGCTTCTTTTCAGTGGTGCTACACCCTTCATTGACAGCTCACTAACACCGCTACCAATCAATCAATCAATCAATCACATTATTTCTTTTAACAAACGGAGGCACGGGTGGCCCAGTCGTGTAAGGCGCCGCGATTCGCCATGCAGAGTTGTGTCACTTGGGCACATCAGATACCTATGATTGTGGGTTCGAATCCCGGTTTGCCCCGATTATGTTTCTAGGTTTGTCAGCACCATACCCATACCCGTGCTCGTGGGTTTCACCGAAGTGGTAAACGTCTGAGACCTGCATCACTTCGGGCTTTCCTCCCACATTAAGCTGACACGCCGCGATATACCCGGAATACTGTTAAAAGCGGTGTTATGACCAACTCACTCACTCTTTGAGGTGGTACAGGAGAAAATGTTCTTCACATGATAATAATCTATATTTAACATGATGTCGGTTATGCTGTACAATCATTAGGTAACTCATTCAGCAAACACATTGATACACTCATACCCAAAGGTAGTTTTTGCAAAGTATTTGATGATTTTTGCAAGGTTCTTGATTTCTTTAACATTTCTGGTACAAAACATTTGATGATGCTTGGAAATATATCTTTGAGATAAATTAGGATTTTGATTCAAGGAAAGCTTCATATTTATAACATATACGTAAATAGTCAGAGACTGGTAGTGGTATATACTGTATAAAACTATATACCTTTCCTCACATGAAAGTTTAAAATCATCTACTGACGTATTAATGAATAAATCATTGATGCGCGATGGCGAGATAGCGTATGATAAACGGTTTGGGCAACGTTGAAACGTGTTTCAATTGCCATTATAAATCCGCATTTCTGTTATTAGTTAAACGATAGTATTTGTAAAAGAAACAACATATTCAAGGTAAGAAGAATGCATGGGTGAGTAAGTGAGTTTGGTTTAACTCCGCTTTTAACAGTATTGCAGTCATATCGCGGCGTGTCAGCTTAATGTGGGAGGAAAGCCCAAAGTGATGCAGATCTCAGACGTTTACCACTTCGGTGAAACCCACGAGCACGGGTACGGTGCTGACAAACCTAGAAACATAATTGGGGTGAACCGGGATTTTATAGTATGTATGTGCGTGTGTGTGTATACATATATATGTGAGTCAAGGCCGTGTTCGCAAGCCGGGAGGAGTGAAACAGATCACGCTGGGAGGAGGAACGACCTGGGAAGTTGACCGCAATGTGTGTTTTCATGTCACTGTGCCCTAGTTCTAACATTTAATAAGGGAGGTAATCAATACATCCTCCAAATCTACTGGGTAAGTCTAGTGTTTCACCCGCTGGCTTGTCACGCACAACTTGTGTTACGTTATCCCCTGCGTTGAACCCATTCTTGCCCCCCGCCCTGATATTGGTGGAATAATGTTATACATGCACAACACCCCAGTCACTTGTCCACATTTTGCCCAGTGAATATCCGGATCAGAATTGGTCTCCAACCAACGGTACTCAGCAATATTCCAGCTATGTGACTGCTGTAAATAAAAAAAGTTTGGACCAGACAATTCAGTGATTGACATCATGAGCATCGATCTACGCAATTGGGATACGATGGCAATCATTCCGAGGCAAGGGAGTTAAATAAAATAATACATGCAACTGTTATCAAATTTCATAAATAACAATGAGTAAACTTTCTATTGAGTTTTATTATTTGTTAGCGTTTTCATTTAAATCCGTTTAAAAAATAATCTCATTATATCTAGACCCTTAAAGATCCGGGGTAGGATACGTCTTCAGCAACCAATGCTTGTCGTTAAAGGCTACTATGCTTATCTTAAGGATGCTATGACAGGAACAGGTGGTCAGGCTCTCTGGCTCGGTTGATGCATGTCATCGTATCCCGATTGTGTGGATTGATGCTCATGATATCAATCACTGGATTGTCTGGTCCAGACTCGATTATTTAGAGACCGCCGTCATATAGATGGAATACTGATGAGAGCGGCGTTAAACAACAAACAACATACAAACAAACAAACAAACAAACAAAAGAACAAACATATTAACTGAGGTTGGGGTGGGCCATGGCACACCCTTACAACCACGTCCCAACCTCTAACCCGTTACAAATACAATATCCATGTTGCGAATAAAAAAATACAAGCGAAATGCTTTAAAAACTAGGTGACCTGTGCAATCCTGAAACGCAATACCATTACAATGGATGTCACGACTTGCTCATATGTAGCAGCGTCGCTCGTTTCCTGTTCTGGTGTTAGCTGAAGTGACAGCTTCCTCAACTGTCACTCCAAACACTTTACATGATTACATCAAGACTCAGCCACGTGTATACGTCAGGGATATGTCGCCAATGCAGGTTCGTCCGACACTGAGCCTTGCTGACGTCCTGGGTAATGTCGCCAATGCAGGTTCGTCCGACACTTAGCCTTGCTGACGTCATGGGTAATGTCGCCAATGCAGGTTCGTCCGACACTGAATCTTGCTGACGTCCTGGGTAATGTCGCCAATGCAGGTTCGTCCGACACTGAATCTTGCTGACGTCCTGGGTAATGTCGCCAATGCAGGTTCGTCCGACAATGAATCTTGCTGACGTCCTGGGTTGTGTCGCCAATGCAGGTTCGTCCGACACTTAATGTCGCCAATGCAGGTTCGTCCGACACTGAATCTTGCTGACGTCATGGGTAATGTCGCCAATGCAGGTTCGTCCGACAATGAATCTTGCTGACGTCCTGGGTAATATCGCCAATGCAGATTCGTCCGACAATGAATCTTGCTGACGTCCTGGGTTGTGTCGCCAATGCAGGTTCGTCCGACAATGAATCTTGCTGACGTCATGGGTTGTGTCGCCACTGCAGGTTCGTCCGACGCTGAGCCTTGCTGACGTCCTGGGTAATGTCGCCAATGCAGGTTCGTCCGACAATGAATCTTGCTGACGTCCTGGGTTGTGTCGCCAATGCAGGTTCGTCCGACACTTAGCCTTGCTGACGTCCTGGGTTGTGTCATGGATGCAGGTTCGTCCGACACTGAGCCTTGCTGACGTCCTGGGTTGTGTCACCAATGCAGGTTCGTCCGACACTGAGCCTTGCTGACGTCCTGGGTTGTGTCACCGATGCAGGTTCGTCCGACAATGAATCTTGCTGACGTCCTGGGTAATGTCGCCAATGCAGGTTCGTCCGACACTGAGCCTTGCTGACGTCCTGGGTAATGTCGCCAATGCAGGTTCGTCCGACACTTAGCCTTGCTGACGTCCTGGGTAATGTCGCCAATGCAGGTTCGTCCGACACTTAGCCTTGCTGACGTCCTGGGTTGTGTCATGGATGCAGGTTCGTCCGACACTTAGCCTTGCTGACGTCCTGGAATGTGTCACCAATGCAGGCTCGTCCGTCACTGAGCCTTGCTGACGTCCTGGGTTGTGTCATGGATGCAGGTTCGTCCGACACTTAGCCTTGCTGACGTCCTGGGTTGTGTCATGGATGCAGGTTTGTCGGACACTTAGCCTTGCTGACGTCCTGGGTAATGTCGCCAATGCAGGTTCGTCCGACACTTACTCTACTGACGTCCTGGGTTGTGTCATGGATGCAGGTTCGTCCGACACGTAGCCTTGCTGACGTCCTGGGTTGTGTCATGGATGCAGGTTCGTCCGACACTTAGCCTTACTGACGTCCTGGAATGTGTCACCAATGCAGGCTCGTCCGTCACTTAGCCTTGCTGACGTCCTGGGTTGTGTCATGGATGCAGGTTCGTCCGACACTTAGCCTTGCTGACGTCCTGGGTTGTGTCACCGGTGCCGGTTCGTCCGACACTGAATCTTGCTGACGTCCTGGGTTGTGTCACCACTACAGGTTCGTCCGACACTTAGCCTTGCTGACGTCCTGGGTTGTGTCACCACTACAGGTTCGTCCGTCACTGAGCCTTGCTGATGTCCTGGGTAATGTCACCATTGTTACTGAACCAAACTAATGCTTTTAGTGGGATTGTTACTGAACCAAGCTAATGCATTTAGTGGGATTGTTACTGAACCAAACTAATGAATTTAGTGGGATTGTTACTGAACTAAAATAATGCATTTAGTGGGATTGTTACTGAACCAAGCTAATGCATTTAGTGGGATTGTTACAGAACCAAACTAATGGATTTAGTGGGATTGTTACTGAACTAAACTAATGCATTTAGTGGGATTGTTACTGAACAAAACTAATGAATTTAGTGGGATTGTTACTGAACTAAACTAATGCATTTAGTGGGATTGTTACTGAACCAAGCTAATGCATTTAGTGGGATTGTTACTGAACCAAACTAATGAATTTAGTGGGATTGTTACTGAACTAAACTAATGCATTTAGTGGGATTGTTACTGAACCAAACTAATGCATTTAGTGGGATTGTTACTGAACTAAACTAATGCATTTAGTGGGATTGTTACTGAACCAAACTTATGCATTTAGTGGGATTGTTACTGAACTAAAGTAATGCATTTAGCGAGATTGTTACTGATCTAAACTAATGCATTTAGTGGGATTGTTACTGAACTTAACTAATGCATTTAGTGGGATTGTTACTTAACTAAACTAATGCATTTAGTGGGATTGTTACTGAACCAAACTAATGCATTTAGCGAGATTGTTACTGATCTAAACTAATGCATTTAGTGGGATTGTTACTGATTTAAACTAATGCATTTAGTGGGATTGTTACTGAACCAAACTAATGCATTTAGTGGGATTGTTACTGAACTAAACTAATGCATTTAGTGGGATTGTTACTGAACCAAACTAATGCATTTAGCGAGATTGTTACTGATCTAAACTAATGCATTTAGTGGGATTGTTACTGATTTAAACTAATGCATTTAATGGGATTGTTACTGAACTAAACTAATGCATTTAGTGGGATTTTAAAAGGACAGATAGCAAATGTTCTGTTGTGATGGTTTCTTTGTTACATATGCGCAGACAGATAAAGATAGAATGAAATCTTTTACTACTGTAGCTCAGCTGCCCTCATATCATTGGCCACAAAGACATTCTTAACATCTGAATCATGTGTAGTCAAATAAAGACTGTATCGATTGACATGCTTAAGAGGTTAATCTTGAATTAAGTTAAGGTCTACAGCTGCAATGGAAAAAAAACTGGCTAGTTCAAGAAACACTGCCTTAATACTTTAAAAAAACATTCATTTCTTTATGGCCAACCAACTTGTTAATTAATATCAATGACCCACAATAATTAACACTCATCAGATATTGCAACAATCTGCATCTTTAGCCACAAGTCCAAACCTGACTGTGGTTTATTTGTTATTAAACGCATTACACAATTCCATGTATATGATGGGAGACAGTAATCATTGAGTCTGAACCAGACAATCCAGTGATTGATATTGTGAGCAAATGATCCACAGTGTCGTGCTACGATGACACAGAATCAATTAAGTCACTGAACCTGACCACCCGATCCTTTTGGTCGCCTCTTTGGCTAAAAAAATAATAGTATTGGTTCTCAGGCACCGCCTGCATCATCATAAAAGTTTTGTTTTTAATTCCATTTAAAAAAACACACAAAAAGATCCTAAAATATTCCAAGACCAACGGTAGTCAAACATTGTATTCCCGTATTTTACATCAAGGGATACATTTATGTAGAGAGGCCCTTTCCCTGCTTGATTGTACACAACTGTTTATTTGGTTATATACTAATTTGAACAACAACCAAAAAAAGACACTGCCCGCCCTCACTATAATTTCAAAAAACATTGCCCGAGAACTAAATCTTTTATTTTTTTTCGCCTTAGGACCAGCATTGGTTGCTGTGGACCTTTCCTAACCCAGAACCTACACGGGTACTTTTGGTTTGACAAGATCAGTTGATAAGAATCCATATGCTCAGACTAAAATCTACTGAACACAAAGCTAAGATGGAAGCTCGAACTAGAATATTCAAATATTCAAAAGTAAAGAACAATGACATCAGGTTACGTGTTTTATTCAGAAACACAAGACATACGCTGATTTGAAATATTTATTGGAATAACTTTAAGTCTTACAATTCATTATCAACTGCAATAGTAAATATCATAATACTCTATCACATCATCACATTCACCCTTCCACACACTATAGTACAGTATTTACAGTCAACAGTACCTGGTAAACATATATTGCCATACACAAATGCTTCTTCCTTCAGTGTTATACCATTCAAAGGGTAAATCTATCACTTTCCTTTCAGATTAAATACACGAGAAGGATGTTCACTCTCCCATGCACGTCCATGAATATGATTTGCTTCATAAAATACATTACTTTATCTTATTTAAGAATGCTGGAGTGGTTTCATGGCAACAAATCTGAATCACAACCGCTAAACATTGTAACTTTGAGTTTGTGATCACGACCGATGCCCAGGGTGCCTTTGTACAGAGCGATCTTAGCGCTGAGGTGATTGTAACTCCCATACCTTAACATAGACTTACGACAGTCTTAGCGCTAAGGTTGTTTTGTACAAAAGCACCTAGGACTCACAGCAAGATACTCCCAAGAAGAAACACATCCCATTCTGCAGATGAAGGCTGAAGCCACACAAAAAGCATCTGATTATCCATTATGTCAACAATGTCAACAATGTCAACAGAGAGATATACACTGGGGACCTATCAATATGAATGATTTTGTTGTTGTTGTTCTTGTTGTTGTTTAATGCCACACTCAGCAATATACCAACTATATGACATCAGACTGTAAATAATACAGTGTGGACTAGACAATCCAGTGTTTGACATCATGAGCATCGGTCCATGCAATCGCAATACGATGACATTCATCAACCTAATCAACAATCCCATTAGTCGCCTCTTACGACAATCATAGTTGCCTTTTATGGCAAGCATTGGTTGCTGAACACCTATTCTACCCCGGATCTTCACGGGTCGTATACCAAAGGAAGTTACAGAACAACATCAGACGAAGAAGCATATCATGGCACTTAGATGCACTAACAGCATGGCACTTATAATGCAGAATGTCTCAGATCTTTGCATTGATGTCATTCTCAGTATTAGGCCCTTTGTTTTGTCTCGGTTGAATGCTGACCAATCATGTCGATCAGCTTCATTGCAGCGTCTGGTATCCGTGTCCCTGAAGAAGAGTAAGCGAGTGAGTTGGGTTTAACACCACTTTTAACAGAATTACAGTTATATCACGTCATGTCAACTTAATGTGGGAGGAAAGGCCGAAGTGATGCAGGTCTCAGACGTTTACCACTTCGGTGAAACCCACGAGCACGGGTATGGTGCTGACAAACCTAGAAACATTATCGGGGTGAACCGGGATTCGAACCCACAATCATAGGTTTCTGGCGTGTCCAAGGGACGCAACTCTGCACAGCCAATCACGGCGCCTTAGATGACTGGGCCACGTGTGCCCCTGCATGAAGAAGAAGATACTTGGTCATTTATTGCACACTTCAGTGTGAAAGACTGAGTTTTCAAAATTTGAGAAAAGTGAATTGTTTGATAGGCATTACTTAGAAGTTGACGGATGACAGTCTTGAATCTATACAGGATCCATACTGAAACGTGCATTTACAGTATTAAAGAAGTTGTTTTCCATAAATTGTGTCTACTTTGAGAAGAGTGATATTTCGCTTGCAGTGAACAAAACAATGCTGTTAACATAACACTTGATACCTCACAGCAGTGAACATAACACTTTGACAGAACTATAGTCATACAAAAGAAAGCTCCCCTTTATTGTAAGTGTCTAGCCTGTTTGGTGGTATCAAGTGTGTCGTCACATGTCATCATGCGTGGGTTTGTATGTATGTTTGTATGTGTTTGGAGTTGGATGTGGCTGTGGGTATGTGTGTGGCGGTGGGTGTGGGTTTGTGTGTGAAGGTGGATCTAGGTTTGTGTGTGGAGGTGGATGTGGGTAAGTGTGTGGAGGTGGATGTGGGTATCCGTGTGGAGGTGGAGGTGGGTATGTGTGTGGAGGTGGATGTGGGTATGTGTGTGGAGGTGGATGTGGGTATGTGTGTGGAGGTGGATGTAGGTTTGTGTGTGCAGGTGGATGTGGGTATGTGTGTGGAGGTGGATGTGGGTTTGTGTGTGGAGGTGGATGTGGGTATCTGTGTGGAGGTGGATGTGGGTTTGTGTGTGGAGGTGGATATGGGTATGTGTGTGGAGGTGGATGTGGGTATGTGTGTGGAGGTGGATGTGGGTATGTTTGTGGAGGTGGATGTGGGTATGTGTGTGGAGGTGGATGTGGGTATGTGTGTGGAGGTGGATGTGGGTATGTGTGTGGAGGTGGATGTAGGTTTGTGTGTGGAGGTGGATGTGGGTATGTGTGTGGAGGTGGATGTGGGTATGTGTATGGAGGTGGAGGTGGGTATCTGTGTGGAGGTGGAGGTGGGTATGTGTGTGGAGGTGGATGTGGGTATGTGTGTGGAGGTGGATGTGGGTATGTGTGTGGAGGTGGATGTTGGTATGTGTGTGGAGGTGGATGTAGGTTTGTGTGTGGAGGTGGATGTGGGTATGTGTGTGGAGGTGGAGGTGGATGTGGGTATGTGAGTGGAGGTGGATGTGGGTATGTGTGTGGAGGTGGATGTGGGTATGTGTGTGGAGGTGGATGCGGGTAAGTGTGTGGAGGTGGAGGTGGGTTTGTGTGTGGAGGTGGATGTGGGTTTGTGTGTGGAGGTGGATGTGGGTATGTGTGTGGAGGTGGATGTGGGTATGTGTGTGGAGGTGGGTGTGGGTATGTGTGTGGAGGTGGATCTGGGTATGTGTGGAGGTGGATCTGGGTATGTGTGTGGAGGTGGAAGTGGGTATGTGTGTGGAGGTGGATGTGGGTTTGTGTGTGGAGGTGGAGGTGGGTTTGTGTGTGGAGGTGGGTGTGGGTATGTGTGTGGAGGTGGATGTGGGTTTGTGTGTGGAGGTGGATGTGGGTTTGTGTGTGGAGGTGGAAGTGGGTATGTGTGTGGAGGTGGATGTGGGTATGTGTGTGGAGGTGGATGTAGGTATGTGTGTGGAGGTGGATGTGGGTATGTGTGTGGAGGTGGATGTGGGTATGTGTGTGGAGGTGGATGTAGGTATGTGTGTGGAGGTGGATGTGGGTATGTGTGTGGAGGTGGAGGTGGGTTTGTGTGTGGAGGTGGGTGTGGGTATGTGTGTGGAGGTGGATGTGGGTATGTGTGTGGAGTTGGATGTGGGTTTGTGTGTGGAGGTGGATGTGGGTATGTGTGTGGAGGTGGATGTAGGTATGTGTGTGGAGGTGGATGTAGGTATGTGTGTGGAGGTGGATGTGGGTATGTTTGTGGAGGTGGATGTGGGTATGTGTGTGGAGGTGGATGTGGGTATGTGTGTGGAGGTGGATGTGGGTATGTGTGTGGAGGTGGATGTAGGTTTGTGTGTGGAGGTGGATGTGGGTATGTGTGTGGAGGTGGATGTGGGTATGTGTATGGAGGTGGAGGTGGGTATCTGTGTGGAGGTGGAGGTGGGTATGTGTGTGGAGGTGGATGTGGGTATGTGTGTGGAGGTGGATGTGGGTATGTGTGTGGAGGTGGATGTTGGTATGTGTGTGGAGGTGGATGTAGGTTTGTGTGTGGAGGTGGATGTGGGTATGTGTGTGGAGGTGGAGGTGGGTATGTGTGTGGAGGTGGATATATGTATGTGTGTGGAGGTAGATGTGGGTTTGTGTGTGGAGGTGGATATATGTATGTGTGTGGAGGTGGATATATGTATGTGTGTGGAGGTAGATGTGGGTTTGTGTGTGGAGGTGGATGTGGGTATGTGAGTGGAGGTGGATGTGGGTATGTGTGTGGAGGTGGATGTGGGTATGTGTGTGGAGGTGGATGCGGGTAAGTGTGTGGAGATGGAGGTGGGTTTGTGTGTGGAGGTGGATGTGGGTATGTGTGTGGAGGTGGATGTGGGTTTGTGTGTGGAGGTGGATGTGGGTATGTGTGTGGAGGTGGATGTGGGTATGTGTGTGGAGGTGGGTGTGGGTATGTGTGTGGAGGTGGATCTGGGTATGTGTGGAGGTGGATCTGGGTATGTGTGTGGAGGTGGAAGTGGGTATGTGTGTGGAGGTGGATGTGGGTTTGTGTGTGGAGGTGGAGGTGGGTTTGTGTGTGGAGGTGGGTGTGGGTATGTGTGTGGAGGTGGATGTGGGTTTGTGTGTGGAGGTGGATGTGGGTTTGTGTGTGGAGGTGGAAGTGGGTATGTGTGTGGAGGTGGATGTGGGTATGTGTGTGGAGGTGGATGTAGGTATGTGTGTGGAGGTGGATGTGGGTATGTGTGTGGAGGTGGATGTGGGTATGTGTGTGGAGGTGGATGTAGGTATGTGTGTGGAGGTGGATGTGGGTATGTGTGTGGAGGTGGAGGTGGGTTTGTGTGTGGAGGTGGGTGTGGGTATGTGTGTGGAGGTGGATGTGGGTTTGTGTGTGGAGTTGGATGTGGGTTTGTGTGTGGAGGTGGATGTGGGTATGTGTGTGGAGGTGGATGTGGGTATGTGTGTGGAGGTGGATGTGGGTATGTGTGTGGAGGTGGATCTGGGTATGTGTGTGGAGGTGGATCTGGGTATGTGTGTGGAGGTGGAAGTGGGTATGTGTGTGGAGGTGGATGTGGGTATGTGTGTGGAGGTGGATGTTGGTATGTGTGTGGAGGTGGATGTGGGTATGTGTGTAGAGGTGGATGTGGGTATGTGTGTGGAGGTGGATGTGGGTATGTGTGTGGAGGTGGATGTGGGTATGTGTGTAGAGGTGGATGTTGGTATGTGTGTTGAGGTGGATGTGGGTATGTGTGTAGAGGTGGATCTGGGTATGTATGTGGAGGTGGATCTGGGTATGTGTGTGGAGGTGGATGTGGGTATGTGTGTGGAGGATGATGTGGGTATGTGTGTGGAGGTGGATGTGGGTATGTGTGTGGAGGTGGATGTGGGTATGTGTGTGGAGGTGGATGTGGGTATGTGTGTAGAGGTGGATGTGGGTATGTGTGTGGAGGTGGATGCGGGTATGAGTGTGGAGGTGGAGGTGGGTATGTGTGTGGAGGTGGATCTGGGTATGTGTGTGGAGGTGGAAGTGGGTATGTGTGTGGAGGTGGATGTGGGTATGTGTGTGGAGGTGGATGTTGGTAAGTGTGTGGAGGTGGATGTGGGTATGTGTGTAGAGGTGGATGTGGGTATGTATGTGGAGGTGGATTTGGGTTTGTGTGTGGAGGTGGATGTGGGTATGTGTGTGGAGGATGATGTGGGTATGTGTGTGGAGGTGGATGTGGGTATGTGTGTAGAGGTGGATGTGGGTGTGTATGTGGAGGTGAGTGTGGGTATGTGTGGAGGTGGATGTGGGTATGTGTGTGGAGGTGAGTGTGGGTTTGTGTGTGCAGGTGGAGGTGGGTATGTGTGTGGAGGTGGATGTGGGTAAGTGTGTGGAGGTGGATGTGGGTATGTGTATGGAGGTGGAGGTGAGTTTGTGTGTGGAGGTGGATGTGGGTATGTGTGTGGAGGTGGATGTGGGTATGTGTGTGGAGGTGGATGTGGGTATGTGTGTGGAGGTGGATGTGGGTATGTGTGTGGAGGTGGATGTGGGTTTGTGTGTAGAGGTGGATGTGGGTATGTGTGTGGAGGTGGAGGTGGGTTTGTGTGTGGAGGTGGATGTGGGTATGTGTGTGGAGGTGGAGGTGAGTTTGTGTGTGGAGGTGGAGGTGGGTTTGTGTGTAGAGGTGGATGTGGGTATGTGTGTGGAGGTGGAGGTGAGTTTGTGTGTGTAGGTGGATGTGGGTATGTGTGTGGAGGTGGATGTGGGTTTGTGTGTGGAGGTGGATGTGGGTATGTGTGTGGAGGTGGATGTGGGTATGTGTGTGGAGGTGGATGTGGGTTTGTGTGTGGAGGTGGATGTGGGTATGTGTGTGGAGGTGGATGTGGGTTTGTGTGTGGAGGTGGATGTGGGTATGAGTGTGGAGGTGGATGTGGGTATGTGTGTGGAGGTGGATGTGGGTTTGTGTGTGGAGGTGGAGGTGAGTTTGTGTGTGGAGGTGGATTTAGAGGATGATGTGGGTATGTGTGTCGAGGTGGATGTGGGTATGTGTGTGGAGGTGGAGGTGAGTTTGTGTGTGGAGGTGGATGTGGGTATGTTTGTGGAGGTGGATGTGGGTATGTGTGTGGAGGTGGATGTGGGTAAGTGTGTGGAGGTGGATGTGGGTAAGTGTGTGGAGGTGGATGTGGGTATGTGTGTGGAGGTGGATGTGGGTATGTGTGTGGAGGTGGAGGTGAGTTTGTGTGTGGAGGTGGAGGTGAGTTTGTGTGTGGAGGTGGATGTGGGTAAGTGTGTGGAGGTGGATGTGGGTAAGTGTGTGGAGGTGGATGTGGGTAAGTGTGTGGAGGTGGATGTGGGTATGTGTGTGGAGGTGGAGGTGAGTTTGTGTGTGGAGGTGGATGTGGGTAAGTGTGTGGAGGTGGATGTGGGTAAGTGTGTGGAGGTGGATGTGGGTATGTGTGTGGAGGTGGATGTGGGTATGTGTGTGGAGGTGGATGTGGGTATGTGTGTGGAGGTGGATGTGGGTATGTGTGTGGAGGTGGATGTGGGTAAGTGTGTGGAGGTGGAGGTGGGTATGTGTGTGGAGGTGGATGTGGGTATGTGTGTGGAGGTGGATGTGGGTTTGTGTGTGGAGGTGGATGTGGGTAAGTGTGTGGAGGTGGATGTGGGTATGTGTGTGGAGGTGGATGTGGGTATGTGTGTGGAGGTGGAGGTGAGTTTGTGTGTGGAGGTGGAGGTGAGTTTGTGTGTGGAGGTGGATGTGGGTATGTGTGTGGAGGTGGATGTGGGTATGTGTGTGGAGGTGGAGGTGAGTTTGTGTGGGGAGGTGGATGTGGGTATGTGTGTGGAGGTGGATGTGGGTATGTGTGTGGAGGTGGATGTGGGTTTGTGTGTGGAGGTGGAGGTGAGTTTGTGTGTGGAGGTGGATGTGGGTATGTGTGTGGAGGTGGATTTAGAGGATGATGTGGGTATGTGTGTGAAGATGGATGTGGGTATGTGTGTGGAGGTGGAGGTGAGTTTGTGTGGGGAGGTGGATGTGGGAATGTGTGTGGAGGTGGAGGTGAGTTTGTGTGTGGAGGTGGATGTGGGTATGTTTGTAGAGGTGGATGTGGGTATGTGTGTGGAGGTGGATGTGGGTAAGTGTGTGGAGGTGGGTGTGGGTATGTGTGTGGAGGTGGATGTGGGTATGTGTGTGGAGGTGGATGTGGGTTTGTGTGTGGAGGTGGATGTGGGTATGTGTGTGGAGGTGGATGTGGGTTTGTGTGTGGAGGTGGATGTGGGTATGTGTGTGGAGGTGGATGTGGGTATGTGTGTGGAGGTGGATGTGGGTAAGTGTGTGGAGGTGGATGTGGGTATGTGTGTGGAGGTGGATGTGGGTATGTGTGTGGAGGTGGATGTGGGTATGTGTGTGGAGGTGGATGTGGGTATGTGTGTGGAGGTGGATGTGGGTATGTTTGTGGAGGTGGATGTGGGTATATGTGTGGAGGTGGATGTGGGTATGTGTGTGGAGGTGGATGTGGGTATGTGTGTGGAGGTGGATGTGGGTATGTGTGTGGAGGTGGGTGTGGGTATGTGTGTGGAGGTGGTTGTGGGTTTGTGTGTGGAGGTGGAGGTGGGTATGTGTGTGGAGGTGGATGTGGGTATGTGTGTGGAGGTGGATGTGGGTATGTGTGTGGAGGTGGATGTGGGTTTGTGTGTGGAGGTGGATGTGGGTATGTGTGTGGAGGTGGATGTGGGTATGTGTGTGGAGGTGGATGTGGGTATGTGTGTGGAGGTGGATGTGGGTTTGTGTGTGGAGGTGGATGTGGGTATGTGTGTAGAGGTGGATGTTGGTATGTGTGTGGAGGTGGATGTGGGTTTGAGTGTGGAGGTGGATGTGGGTATGTGTGTGGAGGTGGATGTTGGTATGTGTGTGGAGGTGGATGTGGGTATGTGTGTGGAGGTGGATGTGGGTATGTGTGTGGAGGTGGAGGTGAGTTTGTGTGTGGAGGTGGATGTGGGTATGTGTGTGGAGGTGGATGTGGGTATGTGTGTGGAGGTGGATGTGGGTATGTGTGTG
The DNA here is from genome assembly GCF_023055435.1 of Haliotis rufescens. Taxonomy (NCBI): domain Eukaryota; kingdom Metazoa; phylum Mollusca; class Gastropoda; order Lepetellida; family Haliotidae; genus Haliotis; species Haliotis rufescens. The sequence goes on from NW_025963782.1 coordinate 324,402, forward strand.
GAGGTGGATGTGGGTATGTGTGTGGAGGTGGATGTGGGTATTTGTGTGGAGGTGGATGTGTGTATGTGTGTGGAGGTGGATGTGGGTATGTGTGTGGAGGTGAGTGTGGGTTTGTATGTGGAGGTGGATGTGGGTAAGTGTGTGGAGGTGGATGTGGGTATGTGTGTGGAGGTGGATGTGGGTTTGAGTGTGGAGGTGGATGTGGGTATGTGTGTGGAGGTGGATGTGGGTATGTGTGTGGAGGTGGATGTGGGTATGTGTGTGGAGGTGGATGTGGGTATGTGTGTGGAGGTGGATGTGGGTAAGTGTGTGGAGGTGGAGGTGGGTTTGTATGTGGAGGTGGATGTGGGTATGTGTGTGGAGGTGGATGTGGGTTTGTGTGTGGAGGTGGATGTGGGTATGTGTGTGGAGGTGGATGTGTGTAAGTGTGTGGAGGTGGATGTGGGTTTGTGTGTGGAGGTGGATGTGGGTTTGTGTGTGGAGGTGGATGTGGGTATGTGTGTGGAGGTGGATGTGGGTATGTGTGTGGAGGTGGATGTGGGTATGTGTGTGGAGGTGGATGTGGGTATGTGTGTGGAGGTGGATGTGGGTATGTGTGTGGAGGTGGATGTGGGTTTGTGTGTGGAGGTGGATGTGGGTATGTGTGTGGAGGTGGATGTGGGTATGTGTGTGGAGGTGGAGGTGGGTTTGTGTGTGGAGGTGGAGGTGGGTATGTGTGTGGAGGTGGATGTAGGTATGTGTGTGGAGGTGGATGTGGGTATGAGTGTGGAGGTGGATGTGTGTAAGTGTGTGGAGGTGGATGTGGGTTTGTGTGTGGAGGTGGATGTGGGTTTGTGTGTGGAGGTGGATGTGGGTATGTGTGTGGAGGTGGATGTGGGTATGTGTGTGGAGGTGGATGTGGGTATGTGTGTGGAGGTGGATGTGGGTATGTGTGTGGAGGTGGATGTGGGTTTGTGTGTGGAGGTGGATGTGGGTTAGTGTGTGGAGGTGGATGTGGGTATGTGTGTGGAGGTGGATGTGGGTATGTGTGTGGAGGTGGATGTGGGTTAGTGTGTGGAGGTGGATGTGGGTATGTGAGTGGAGGTGGATGTGGGTATGTGTGTGGAGGTGGATGTGGGTTTGTGTGTGGAGGTGAGTGTGGGTTTGTGTGTGGAGGTGGATGTGGGTATGTGTGTGGAGGTGGATGTGGGTTTGTGTGTGGAGGTGAGTGTGGGTTTGTGTGTGGAGGTGGATGTGGGTTTGTGTGTGGAGGTGGATGTGGGTATGTGAGTGGAGGTGGATGTGGGTATGTGTGTGGAGGTGGATGTGGGTTTGTGTGTGGAGGTGGATGTGGGTATGTGAGTGGAGGTGGATGTAGGTATGTGTGTGGAGGTGGATGTGGGTATGTGTGTGGAGGTGGATGTGGGTATGTGTGTGGAGGTGGATGTGGGTATGTGTGTGGAGGTGGATGTGGGTATGTGAGTGGAGGTGGATGTGGGTATGTGTGTGGAGGTGGATGTGGGTATGTGAGTGGAGGTGGATGTGGGTATGTGAGTGGAGGTGGATGTGGGTATGTGTGTGGAGGTGGATGTGGGTATGTGTGTGGAGGTGGAGGTGGGTTTGTGTGTGGAGGTGGATGTGGGTATGTGTGTGGAGGTGGTTGTGGGTATGTGTGTGGAGGTGAGTGTGGGTATGTGTGTGGAGGTGGATGTGGGTATGTGTGTGGAGGTGGATGTGGGTTTGTGTGTGGAGGTGAGTGTGGGTTTGTGTGTGGAGGTGGAGGTGGGTTTGTATGTGGAGGTGGATGTGGGTATGTGTGTGGAGGTGGTTGTGGGTATGTGTGTGGAGGTGAGTGTGGGTATGTGTGTGGAGGTGGATGTGGGTATGTGTGTGGAGGTGGATGTGGGTTTGTGTGTGGAGGTGGATGTGGGTATGTGTGTGGAGGTGAGTGTGGGTATGTGTGTGGAGGTGAGTGTGGGTATGTGTGTGGAGGTGGATGTGGGTATGTGTGTGGAGGTGAGTGTGGGTTTGTATGTGGAGGTGGATGTGGGTATGTGTGTGGAGATGAGTGTGGGTATGTGTGTGGAGGTGGATGTGGGTATGTGTGTGGAGGTGAGTGTGGGTATGTGTGTGGAGGTGAGTGTGGGTATGTGTGTGGAGGTGGATGTGGGTATGTGTGTGGAGGTGAGTGTGGGTTTGTGTGTGGAGGTGGAGGTGGGTTTGTATGTGGAGGTGGATGTGGGTATGTGTGTGGAGGTGAGTGTGGGTATGTGTGTGGAGGTGAGTGTGGGTATGTGTGTGGAGGTGGATGTGGGTATGTGTGTGGAGGTGGATGTGGGTATGTGTGTGGAGGTGAGTGTGGGTTTGTGTGTGGAGGTGGATGTGGGTATGTGTGTGGAGGTGGATGTGGGTATGTGTGTGGAGGTGAGTGTGGGTTTGTGTGTGGAGGTGGAGGTGGGTTTGTATGTGGAGGTGGATGTGGGTATGTGTGTGGAGGTGGTTGTGGGTATGTGTGTGGAGGTGAGTGTGGGTATGTGTGTGGAGGTGGATGTGTGTAAGTGTGTGGAGGTGAGTGTGGGTTTGTGTGTGGAGGTGGAGGTGGGTTTGTGTGTGGAGGTGGAGGTGGGTTTGTATGTGGAGGTGGATGTGGGTATGTGTGTGGAGGTGGATGTGGGTTTGTGTGTGGAGGTGAGTGTGGGTTTGTGTGTGGAGTAGGAGGTGGGTTTGTATGTGGAGGTGGATGTGGGTATGTGTGTGGAGGTGGATGTGTGTAAGTGTGTGGAGATGGATGTGGGTGAGTGTGTGGAGGTGGATGTGGGTATGTGTGTGGAGGTGGATGTGGGTATGTGTGTGGAGGTGAGTGTGGGTATGTGTGTGGAGGTGGATGTGGGTATGTGTGTGGAGGTGGATGTGGGTTTGTGTGTGGAGGTGGATGTGGGTATGTGTGTGGAGGTGAGTGTGGGTATGTGTGTGGAGGTGAGTGTGGGTATGTGTGTGGAGGTGGATGTGGGTATGTGTGTGGAGGTGAGTGTGGGTTTGTATGTGGAGGTGGATGTGGGTATGTGTGTGGAGGTGAGTGTGGGTATGTGTGTGGAGGTGGATGTGGGTATGTGTGTGGAGGTGAGTGTGGGTATGTGTGAGGAGGTGAGTGTGGGTATGTGTGTGGAGGTGGATGTGGGTATGTGTGTGGAGGTGAGTGTGGGTTTGTGTGTGGAGGTGGAGGTGGGTTTGTATGTGGAGGTGGATGTGGGTATGTGTGTGGAGGTGAGTGTGGGTATGTGTGTGGAGGTGAGTGTGGGTATGTGTGTGGAGGTGGATGTGGGTATGTGTGTGGAGGTGGATGTGGGTGTGTGTGTGGAGGTGGATGTGGGTAAGTGTGTGGAGGTGGATGTGGGTGTGTGTGTGGAGGTGGGTGTGGGTGTGTGTGTGGAGGTGGATGTGGGTATGTGTGTGGAGGTGGATGTGGGTAAGTGTGTGGAGGTGGATGTGGGTATGTGTGTGGAGGTGGATGTGGGTATGTGTGTGGAGGTGGATGTGGGTATGTGTGTGGAGGTGGATGTGGGTATGTGTGTGGAGGTGGATGTGGGTATGTGTGTGGAGGTGGATGTGGGTATGTGTGTGGAGGTGGATGTGGGTATGTGTGTGGAGGTGGATGTGGGTTTGTGTGTGGAGGTGGATGTGGGTATGTGAGTGGAGGTGGATGTGGGTATGTGTGTGGAGGTGGATGTGGGTATGTGTGTGGAGGTGGATGTGGGTATGTGTGTGGAGGTGGATCTGGGTATGTATGTGGAGGTGGATCTGGGTACGTGTGTGGAGGTGGATGTGGGTATGTGTGTGGAGGTGGATGTGGGTATGTGTGTGGAGGTGGATGTGGGTTTGTGTGTGGAGGTGGATGTGGGTATGTGAGTGGAGGTGGATGTGGGTATGTGTGTGGAGGTGGATGTGGGTATGTGTGTGGAGGTGGATGTGGGTATGTGTGTGGAGGTGGATCTGGGTATGTGTGTGGAGGTGGATGTGGGTATGTGTGTGGAGGTGGATGTTGGTATGTTTGTGGAGGTGGGTGTTGGTATGTGTGTGGAGGTTGATGTGGGTATGTGTGTGGAGGTGGGTGTTGGTATGTGTGTGGAGGTGGATGTGGGTATGTGTGTAGAGGTGGATCTGGGTATATATGTGGAGGTGGACGTGGGTAAGTGTGTGGAGGTGGATGTGGGTATGTGTGTAGAGGTGGATGTGGGTAAGTGTGTGGAGGTGGATGTGGGTATGTGTGTAGAGGTGGATGTGGGTATGTATGTGGAGGTGGATTTGGGTTTGTGTGTGGAGGTGGATGTGGGTATGTGTGTGGAGGATGATGTGGGTATGTGTGTGGAGGTGGATGTGGGTATGTGTGTAGAGGTGGATGTGGGTTTGTGTGTGGAGGTGGATGTGGGTAAGTGTGTGGAGGTGGATGTGGGTATGTGTGTAGAGGTGGATGTGGGTATGTGTGTGGAGATGGATGTGGGTTTGTGTGTAGAGGTGGATGTGGGTTTGTGTGTGGAGGTGGATTTAGAGGATGATGTGGGTATGTGTGTGGAGGTGGATGTGGGTTTGTGTGTAGAGGTGGATGTGGGTTTGTGTGTGGAGGTGGATGTGGGTTTGTGTGTGGAGGTGGATGTGGGTTTGTGTGTGGAGGTGGATGTGGGTTTGTGTGTGGAGGTGGATGTGGGTATGTGTGTGGAGGTGGATGTGGGTTTGTGTGTGGAGGTGGATGTGGGTTTGTGTGTGGAGGTGGATTTAGAGGATGATGTGGGTTTGTGTGTGGAGGTGGATTTAGAGGTGGATGTGGGTTTGTGTGTGGAGGTGGATGTGGGTATGTGTGTAGAGGTGGATGTGGGTTTGTGTGTGGAGGTGGATGTGGGTTTGTGTGTGGAGGTGGATGTGTGTAAGTGTGTGGAGGTGGATGTGGGTATGTGTGTGGAGGTGGATGTGGGTATGTGTGTGGAGGTGGAAGTGGGTATGTGTGTGGAGGTGGATGTGGGTAAGTGTGTGGAGGTGGATGTGGGTATGTGTGTGGAGGTGGATGTGGGTATGTGTGTGGAGGTGGAGGTGGGTATGTGTGTGGAGGTGGATGTGGGTATGTGTGTGGAGGTGGATGTGGGTATGTGTGTGGAGGTGGATCTGGGTATGTATGTGGAGGTGGATGTTGGTATGTGTGTGGAGGTGGATGTGGGTAAGTGTGTGGAGGTGGATGTGGGTATGTGTGTGGAGGTGGATGTGGGTATGTGTGTGGAGGTTGATGTGGGTTTGTGTGTGGAGGTGGATGTGGGTATGTGTGTGGAGGTGGAGGTGGGTATGTGTGTGGAGGTGGATATATGTATGTGTGTGGAGGTGGATGTGGGTTTGTGTGTGGAGGTGGATGTGGGTATGTGTGTGGAGGTGGATGCGGGTATGTGTGTGGAGGTGGATGTGGGTGAGTGTGTGGAGGTGGATGTGGGTATGTGAGTGGAGGTGGAGGTGGGTATGTGTGTGGAGGTGGATGTGGGTTTGTGTGTGGAGGTGGATGTGGGTATCTGTGTGGAGGTGGATGTGGGTATGTGTGTGGAGGTTGATGTGGGTTTGTGTGTGGAGGTGGATGTGGGTATGTGTGTGGAGGTGGATGTGGGTATGTGTGTGGAGGTGAGTGTGGGTATGTGTGTGGAGGTGAGTGTGGGTATGTGTGTGGAGGTGGATATATGTATGTGTGTGGAGGTGGACGTGGGTTTGTGTGTGGAGGTGGATGTGGGTATGTGTGTGGAGGTGGAGGTGGGTATGTGTGTGGAGGTGGATGTGTGTATGTGTGTGGAGGTGGATGTGGGTATGTGTGTGGAGGTGGATGTGGGTATGTGTGTGGAGGTGGATGTGGGTATGTGTGTGGAGGTGGATGTGGGTATGTGTGTAGAGGTGGATGTGGGTATGTGTGTGGAGGTGGATGTGGGTATGTGTGTAGAGGTGGATGTGGGTATGTGTGTGGAGGTGGATGTGGGTATGTGTGTGGAGGTGGATGTGGGTATGTGTGTGGAGGTGGATGTGGGTATGTGTGTAGAGGTGGATGTGGGTATGTGTGTGGAGGTGGATGTGGGTATGTGTGTGGAGGTGGATGTGGGTATGTGTGTGGAGGTTGATGTGGGTATGTGTGTGGAGGTGGAGGTGGATGTGGGTATGTGTGTGGAGGTGGATGTGGGTATGTGTGTGGAGGTGGAGGTGGGTATGTGTGTGGAGGTGGATATATGTTTGTGTGTGGAGGTGGATGTGGGTTTGTGTGTGGAGGTGGTTGTGGGTATGTGTGTGGAGGTGAGTGTGGGTATGTGTGTGGAGGTGGATGTGGGTATGTGTGTGGAGGTGGATGTGGGTTTGTGTGTGGAGGTGAGTGTGGGTTTGTGTGTGGAGGTGGAGGTGGGTTTGTATGTGGAGGTGGATGTGGGTATGTGTGTGGAGGTGGTTGTGGGTATGTGTGTGGAGGTGAGTGTGGGTATGTGTGTGGAGGTGGATGTGGGTATGTGTGTGGAGGTGGATGTGGGTTTGTGTGTGGAGGTGGATGTGGGTATGTGTGTGGAGGTGAGTGTGGGTATGTGTGTGGAGGTGGATGTGTGTAAGTGTGTGGAGGTGAGTGTGGGTATGTGTGTGGAGGTGGATGTGTGTAAGTGTGTGGAGGTGAGTGTGGGTATGTGTGTGGAGGTGGATGTGTGTAAGTGTGTGGAGGTGAGTGTGGGTATGTGTGTGGAGGTGGATGTGGGTATGTGTGTGGAGGTGGATGTGGGTATGTGTGTGGAGGTGGATGTGGGTATGTGTGTGGAGGTGAGTGTGGGTTTGTGTGTGGAGGTGGAGGTGGGTTTGTATGTGGAGGTGGATGTGGGTATGTGTGTGGAGGTGGTTGTGGGTATGTGTGTGGAGGTGAGTGTGGGTATGTGTGTGGAGGTGGATGTGTGTAAGTGTGTGGAGGTGAGTGTGGGTTTGTGTGTGGAGGTGGAGGTGGGTTTGTGTGTGGAGGTGGATGTGGGTATGTATGTGGAGGTGGATGTGGGTATGTGTGTGGAGGTGGATGTGGGTTTGTGTGTGGAGGTGAGTGTGGGTTTGTGTGTGGAGGTGGAGGTGGGTTTGTATGTGGAGGTGGATGTGGGTATGTGTGTGGAGGTGGATGTGTGTAAGTGTGTGGAGGTGGATGTGGGTGAGTGTGTGGAGGTGGATGTGGGTATGTGTGTGGAGGTGGATGTGTGTAAGTGTGTGGAGGTGGATGTGGGTATGTGTGTGGAGGTGGATGTGGGTATGTGTGTGGAGGTGGAGGTGGGTATGTGTGTGGAGGTGGATGTGTGTAAGTGTGTGGAGGTGGAGGTGGGTATGTGTGTGGAGGTGGAGGTGGGTATGTGTGTGGAGGTGGATGTGGGTAAGTGTGTGGAGGTGGATGTGGGTTTGTGTGTGGAGGTGGATGTGGGTATGTGAGTGGAGGTGGATGTGTGTAAGTGTGTGGAGGTGGATGTGGGTATGTGTGTGGAGGTGGATGTGTGTAAGTGTGTGGAGGTGGATGTGGGTTTGTGTGTGGAGGTGGATGTGGGTATGTGTGTGGAGGTGGATGTGGGTATGTGTGTGGAGGTGGATGTGGGTATGTATGTGGAGGTGGATGTGGGTATGTGAGTGGAGGTGGATGTGGGTATGTGAGTGGAGGTGGATGTGGGTATGTGTGTGGAGGTGGATGTGGGTATGTGAGTGGAGGTGGATGTGGGTATGTGTGTGGAGGTGGATGTGGGTATGTATGTGGAGGTGGATGTGGGTATGTGTGTGGAGATGGATGTGGGTATGTGTGTGGAGGTGGATGTGGGTGAGTGTGTGGAGGTGGATGTGGGTATGTGTGTGGAGGTGGATGTGGGTATGTGTGTGGAGGTGGAGGTGGGTATGTGTGTGGAGGTGGATGTGTGTAAGTGTGTGGAGGTGGAGGTGGGTATGTGTGTGGAGGTGGATGTGTGTAAGTGTGTGGAGGTGGAGGTGGGTATGTGTGTGGAGGTGGAGGTGGGTATGTGTGTGGAGGTGGATGTGGGTAAGTGTGTGGAGGTGGATGTGGGTTTGTGTGTGGAGGTGGATGTGGGTATGTGAGTGGAGGTGGATGTGTGTAAGTGTGTGGAGGTGGATGTGGGTATGTGTGTGGAGGTGGATGTAGGTATGTGTGTGGAGGTGGATGTGGGTTTGTGTGTGGAGGTGGATGTGGGTAAGTGTGTGGAGGTGGATGTGGGTTTGTGTGTGGAGGTGGATGTGGGTATGTGAGTGGAGGTGGATGTGTGTAAGTGTGTGGAGGTGGATGTGGGTATGTGTGTGGAGGTGGATGTGGGTTTGTGTGTGGAGGTGGATGTGGGTATGTGAGTGGAGGTGGATGTGTGTAAGTGTGTGGAGGTGGATGTGGGTGAGTGTGTGGAGGTGGATGTGGGTATGTGTGTGGAGGTGGATGTGTGTATGTGTGTGGAGGTGGATGTGGGTATGTGTGTGGAGGTGGATGTGGGTATGTGTGTGGAGGTGGATGTGTGTATGTGAGTGGAGGTGGATGTGTGTAAGTGTGTGGAGGTGGATGTGGGTGAGTGTGTGGAGGTGGATGTGGGTGAGTGTGTGGAGGTGGATGTGGGTTTGTGTGTGGAGGTGGATGTGTGTAAGTGTGTGGAGGTGGATGTTGGTATGTGTGTGGAGGTGGATGTGGGTATGTGTGTGGAGGTGGATGTGGGTATGTGTGTGGAGGTGGATGTGGGTATGTGTGTGGAGGTGGATGTGGGTATGTGTGTGGAGGTGGATGTGGGTATGTGTGTGGAGGTGGATGTGGGTATGTGTGTGGAGGTGGATGTGTGTAAGTGTGTGGAGGTGGATGTGGGTATGTGTGTGGAGGTGGATGTGGGTATGTGTGTGGAGGTGGATGTGTGTAAGTGTGTGGAGGTGGATGTTGGTATGTGTGTGGAGGTGGATGTGTGTAAGTGTGTGGAGGTGGATGTTGGTATGTGTGTGGAGGTGGAGGTGGGTATGTGTGTGGAGGTGGATGTGTGTAAGTGTGTGGAGGTGGATGTTGGTATGTGTGTGGAGGTGGAGGTGGGTATGTGTGTGGAGGTGGATGTGTGTAAGTGTGTGGAGGTGGATGTTGGTATGTGTGTGGAGGTGGATGTGGGTGAGTGTGTGGAGGTGGATGTGGGTATGTGTGTGGAGGTGGATGTGTGTATGTGTGTGGAGGTGGATGTGGGTATGTGTGTGGAGGTGGATGTGGGTATGTGTGTGGAGGTGGATGTGGGTATGTGTGTGGAGGTGGATGTGTGTAAGTGTGTGGAGGTGGATGTTGGTATGTGTGTGGAGGTGGAGGTGGGTATGTGTGTGGAGGTGGATGTGTGTAAGTGTGTGGAGGTGGATGTTGGTATGTGTGTGGAGGTGGAGGTGGGTATGTGTGTGGAGGTGGATGTGTGTAAGTGTGTGGAGGTGGATGTTGGTATGTGTGTGGAGGTGGAGGTGGGTATGTGTGTGGAGGTGGATGTGTGTATGTGTGTGGAGGTGGATGTGGGTATGTGTGTGGAGGTGGATGTGGGTATGTGTGTGGAGGTGGATGTGTGTAAGTGTGTGGAGGTGGATGTGGGTATGTGTGTGGAGGTGGAGGTGGGTATGTGTGTGGAGGTGGATGTGTGTAAGTGTGTGGAGGTGGATGTTGGTATGTGTGTGGAGGTGGAGGTGGGTATGTGTGTGGAGGTGGATGTGTGTATGTGTGTGGAGGTGGATGTGGGTATGTGTGTGGAGGTGGATGTGGGTATGTGTGTGGAGGTGGAGGTGGGTATGTGTGTGGAGGTGGATGTGGGTAAGTGTGTGGAGGTGGATGTGGGTTTGTGTGTGGAGGTGGATGTGGGTATGTGAGTGGAGGTGGATGTGTGTAAGTGTGTGGAGGTGGATGTGGGTATGTGTGTGGAGGTGGATGTAGGTATGTGTGTGGAGGTGGATGTGTGTAAGTGTGTGGAGGTGGAGGTGGGTATGTGTGTGGAGGTGGAGGTGGGTATGTGTGTGGATGTGGGTATGTGTGTGGAGGTGGATGCGGGTGAGTGTGTGGAGGTGGATGTGGGTATGTGAGTGGAGGTGGATGTGGGTATGTGTGTGGAGGTGGATGTGGGTATGTGTGTGGAGGTGGATGTGGGTATGTGTGTGGAGGTGAGTGTGGGTTTGTGTGTGGAGGTGGATGTGGGTTTGTGTGTAGAGGTGGATGTGGGTTTGTGTGTGGAGGTGGATGTGGGTATGTGAGTGGAGGTGGAGGTGGGTATGTGTGTGGAGGTGAGTGTGGGTATGTGAGTGGAGGTGGAGGTGGGTATGTGTGTGGAGGTGGATGTGGGTTTGTGTGTGGAGGTGGATGTGGGTATGTGTGTGGAGGTGGATGTGGGTATGTGTGTGGAGGTGGATGTGGGTTTGTGTGTGGAGGTGAGTGTGGGTTTGTGTGTGGAGGTGGATGTGGGTATGTGTGTAGAGGTGGATGTGGGTATGTGTGTGGAGGTGGATGTGGGTTTGTGTGTGGAGGTGGATGTGGGTATGTGAGTGGAGGTGGATGTGTGTAAGTGTGTGGAGGTGGATGTGGGTATGTGTGTGGAGGTGGATGTAGGTATGTGTGTGGAGGTGGATGTGGGTATGTGTATGGAGGTGGATGTGGGTATGTGTGTGGAGGTGGAGGTGGGTATGTGAGTGGAGGTGGATGTGTGTAAGTGTGTGGAGGTGGATGTGGGTATGTGTGTGGAGGTGGATGTGGGTATGTGTGTGGAGGTGGATGTGGGTATGTGTGTGGAGGTGGATGTGGGTATGTGTGTGGAGGTGGATGTGGGTATGTGTGTGGAGGTGGATGTGGGTATGTGAGTGGAGGTGGATGTGTGTAAGTGTGTGGAGGTGGATGTGGGTATGTGTGTGGAGGTGGATGTGGGTATGTGAGTGGAGGTGGATGTGTGTAAGTGTGTGGAGGTGGATGTGGGTATGTGTGTGGAGGTGGATGTGGGTATGTGTGTGGAGGTGGATGTGGGTATGTGTGTGGAGGTGGATGTGTGTAAGTGTGTGGAGGTGGATGTGGGTTTGTGTGTGGAGGTGGATGTGGGTATGTGTGTGGAGGTGGATGTGGGTATGTGTGTGGAGGTGGATGTGGGTTTGTGTGTGGAGGTGAGTGTGGGTTTGTGTGTGGAGGTGGATGTGGGTATGTGTGTAGAGGTGGATGTGGGTATGTGTGTGGAGGTGGATGTGGGTTTGTGTGTGGAGGTGGATGTGGGTATGTGAGTGGAGGTGGATGTGTGTAAGTGTGTGGAGGTGGATGTGGGTATGTGTGTGGAGGTGGATGTAGGTATGTGTGTGGAGGTGGATGTGGGTATGTGTGTGGAGGTGGATGTGGGTATGTGTGTGGAGGTGGATGTAGGTATGTGTGTGGAGGTGGATGTGGGTATGTGAGTGGAGGTGGATGTGGGTATGTGTGTGGAGGTGGATGTGGGTATGTGTGTGGAGGTGGATGTGGGTATGTGTGTGGAGGTCGTTGTGGATGTGGATGTGGGTATGTGTGTGGAGGTGGATGTGGGTATGTGTGTGGAGGTGGATGTGGGTATGTGAGTGGAGGTGGATGTGGGTATGTGTGTGGAGGTGGATGTGGGTATGTATGTGGAGGTGGATGTGGGTATGTATGTGGAGGTGGATGTGGGTATGTGTGTGGAGGTGGATGTGGGTATGTGTGTGGAGGTGGATGTGGGTATGTATGTGGAGGTGGATGTGGGTATGTATGTGGAGGTGGATGTGGGTATGTATGTGGAGGTGGATGTGGGTATGTATGTGGAGGTGGATGTGGGTATGTGTGTGGAGGTGGATGTGGGTATGTGTGTGGAGGTGGATGTGGGTATGTGTGTGGAGGTGGATGTGGGTATGTGTGTGGAGGTGGATGTGGGTATGTGTGTGGAGGTGGATGTGGGTATGTGTGTGGAGGTGGATGTGGGTATGTGTGTGGAGGTGGATGTGGGTTTGTGTGTGGAGGTCGTTGTGGATGTGGATGTGGGTATGTGAGTGGAGGTGGATGTGGGTAAGTGTGTGGAGGTGGATGTGGGTAAGTGTGTGGAGGTGGATGTGGGTATGTGTGTGGAGGTGGATGTGGGTATGTGTGTGGAGGTGGATGTGGGTATGTGTATGGAGGTGGATGTGGGTATGTGTGTGGAGGTGGATGTGGGTTTGTGTGTGGAGGTGGATGTTGGTATGTGTGTGGAGGTGGATGTTGGTATGTGTGTGGAGGTGGATGTGGGTTTGTGTGTGGAGGTGGATGTGTGTAAGTGTGTGGAGGTGGAGGTGGGTATGTGTGTGGAGGTGGATGTAGGTATGTGTGTGGAGGTGGAGGTGTGTAAGTGTGTGGAGGTGGATGTAGGTATGTGTGTGGAGGTGGATGTGGGTATGTGTGTGGAGGTGGATGTGTGTAAGTGTGTGGAGGTGGATGTGGGTATGTGTGTGGAGGTGGATGTTGGTATGTATGTGGAGGTGGATGTTGGTATGTGTGTGGAGGTGGATGTGGGTATGTGTGTGGAGGTGGATGTGAGTAAGTGTGTGGAGGTGGATGTGGGTATGTTTGTGTGAGTGGGTGCTATGTATTTGTGCAGATACATACATTCCAATCACAGGAAGCACCTAGACTTATGTTATCCCTCCTCACCTGGGCCAAAAACAGCGGAGCAGCCAGCACTGAAGAGGAAGTCATAGTCCTGGGGAGGGATCACGCCGCCGGCTACAACCAGGATGTCACTGAAACAGCAGCACATGACTCATCCATCAGAGGAGTGAGTGAGCAAGTATTGTTTTACGCCACTTTTAGCAATATTCCAGCAATATAACGGCGGGGGACACCAGAAATGGGCTTCGCATATTGTACCCAGGTGGGGAATCAAACCCAGGTCTTCGGCGTGACAAGCAAACGCTTTATCAACGAGGCTACCCCACCACCCCAATCCATCAGAGGACAGTATGAGTGAGTGAGTATGGTTTTACGCTGCTTTTAGCAATATTCCAGCAATATCACGGCGGGGGACACCAGAAATGGGCTTCACACATTGTACCCATGTCGGGAATCGAACCCGGGTCTTCGGCGTGACGAGTCAACGCTTTAACCACTAGGCTACCCGACCGCCCTGAGGACAGTATGAGTGATGGGTACGCTCCTGTCAGCAGAGATACATACAAATTACCTACAGCCTGTACGAGATAACCACAGGCACTGAAGCTCACAGCAGCTATTGGATGAATGCAAACTTAAGTGAGGGTGTGTTACAACTTGCACCAACCGTTGCCTCCACAACTTTGGGTGTGGTTGACTTTCACTCATTTCTATTTAGAAGACAAGCCTTCAGTGTCTCGAAACTGGATGAAATCCCACAGTAGACAAGACACCTCTTATTTTAATTTGGAGCCGGGTCCACAGACCCTAAAATTTCTTCAATAAGTGCGATATGAAATCCTGTACATGTACAAGACAAATGATTGTGATACTCACGGTCGTCCCATGTTCTGGAGTTCCTTGATAAGTTCTGGAATCAGGGTCTTGTGACCCGCAGCAAGGGAGCTAACTCCCACAACATGCACATCTGCATCAATCGCTTGCTGAGCTGCCTCTTTTGGTGTCTGAGGTGAAGTAAAGTAGAGATGCTCTACACTTATTGAACATGTGTTTTTTGTAACATAACCATTGTATATTCAGACATAGAGATAATTATATGTGTGTCATGCCGATTATACAAGTGAGTGAGTGAGTATGATTTTATGCAGCTTTTAGCAATATTCCAGAAAAATTAAGGCCGGGGACACCAGAAATGGGCTTCACGCATTGTACCCATGTTGGGAATCTAACCCGGGTCTTCAGCGTGATGAGCGAACGCTTTAACTACTTGGCTACCCGACCGCCCTCGATTTTACGAAATTGGTGAACAGTGAAATACAGCAACCTAACTTACTGGGCCAAGCCGCCCACTTGACAAGAGCAGATACTAAAAAGTGAACTGTTTTACTTACTGCAAAGAGTGGGCCAATGTCGACATCAAAGCCGAGATCAGCAAAGCCCGTGGCAATCACCTTCCCGCCCCGATCATGGCCGTCCTGGCCCACCTTGGCTACCAGGATACGTGGGCGTCGCCCTTCCACCTCCACGAAGCTCTGCACCAAACAATGATACTTTCTAACTTCAAGGGGAATGAAACTTGGGAGTGAGCCAACACAATTTCACTGTAATAATGAACCTAAGCGCATGTTGTTTTATGCCATGGCAGTCAGTAAACAGAGGAATATTCATATGAAATCTCTGTAAAAAGCAACTATATCATTTGCATGTGTCTATGAATCACTATCAATTTTATAGTGATGGTAACAGGTGTTTGCACACAGGTGAGCCTATCCAGCTCCACTGACGTCACCCATCACAAATACATGCAAAGGCAAGTCAATTGTTCACCTGGAAAAAACACGGGACCGTATAGTACCAGTCAAATTTAGAATTGCTTTGAAATTTTTGAAAGCTTTACTGAGGCCTTGGATGCAGTAACCATGATCAAACAACTTTTGAGCAAGAGTCTTATCATGCTCTTTGAGGTGAGGTGAGGTGAAATAGGGTTTAATGTCGCATCCAAGATAATTGCACTTATATAGCCACGTGCATGTACGTGTGTGTGTTCGTGTGGCTGCTTGTACTAGTCCTGACTGATGACGATTTATAGTGCTACCTCATTGAGATACCATGTCCCAGTTTAACATGATTACCCCACTCAGACACAGTATACTGACTCCGAGCCGACCAGTCCTTGTTTTAGCCCCTTAATGCCGAGCGCCAGACAGGTTAACAACAAGTACCATCTTTTAACGTCGTTTGGTATGACGCGGCCAGGGATCGAACCCCGGACCTTCCGCTCTCCGGGCGGACGCTCTACCACAAGACCACGGAGGCGGTCCTCATGCTCTTTGAAATCTTGGTAGCGAGAGCATGCTCGATTGTTCCTCAATAGTTGCAAAACGAACACAGCAAAGGTTGGAGCTGCTGGATTATTGCTCGACATTTTGGCACTCTGAATCTTTATGCAAAGATCTAAATATGAAACTGATGAGGCGGTCTCGCTGGTCTCTTCTTTAATGTCTAGTTCAGGTTGAAAAATCAGTGGAAGGGAACTGGCTATTTGACCGTTACTCAATGATATCAGATCATCGATATACAAGAAGATATACTTCTTGGCAAAAGTCTTTTGTTTTGATTTTGCTAATCTGAGCCGAAATTTTGATTCAAACAGATCAGCAAAAAGGGGAGCACAATTGGTGCCCATGGGGATGCCTAGTTCTTGCCCAAATGTCCTACCCCAAAATATTACATGGACGTTATCAATGAGGAAGTCCAGCATTTCAAAATTGTTTTCTCAGTAAACTTAAAATGATCACATTCATTTCATTTTTGACAAAATTGGACCAATTGTCCTGAACCTCAGACAACAGATCTGTAGGTTTGGTAACAAATGCCCAATGGACAAGGAGTGCAATGTTCACCTTTATTCTCTCAGACACAATTCTCATTTCCTCGGCTTCACCGAACTCCGTCACGTACGCTCCGCTCACCATTCTGTCGCTGGCTACATGACGGCCAAACACCTGTTCATAAATATGGTGTGGATATGTTATGTATAGTTTCAGGTACATAGCCATAATTTCTAATAAACTTCGAGAAAAATACAAATTTGAAAATATACCAATTGATGTGCTTCACTCCACAGTTTTATACGACACAAAATACTGTGTTAAGAAATTGAGAATAGATTACAAAATTCATGCCTTGGACCCACTTATTCATGCTTTGAACCCTCTTATTCATGCTTTGGACCCTCTTATTCCTGCTTTGGACCTCCTTATTCATGCTTTGGACCCTCTTATTCATGGCTTGGATCCCCTTATTCATGGCTTGGACAACCTTATTCATGCTTTGGACCCCCCTATTTTAACGCTTGGATCCCCTTATTCATGCTTTGGACCCCCTTATTCATGTTTTGGACCCTCTTATTCCTGCTTTGGACCCCTTATTCATGGCTTGGACCCTCTTATTCATGGCTTGGACCACCTTATTCATGCTTTGGACCCCCCTATTTCATCCCTTGGATCCCCTTATTCATGCTTTGGACCCCCTTATTCATGTTTTGGCCCCTCTTATTCCTGCTTTGGACCGCTTATTCATGCTTTGGACCCCCTTTTTCATGCTTTGGACCCCCTTATTCATGCCTTGGACCCCCTTCTTCATGCCTTGGACCCCCTTATTCATGCTTTGGACCCCCTTATTCATGCCTTGGACCCCCTTATTCATGCTTTGGACCCTCTTCTTCATGCTTTGGACCCGCTTATTCATGCATTGGACCTCCTTTTTCATGCTTTGGACCCCCTTATACATGCTTTGGACCTCCTTATTCATGCTTTGGACCCTCTTATTCATGCTTTGGACCTCCTTATTCATGGCTTGGGCCCCCTTATTCATGCTTTGGACCTCCTTATTCATGCTTTGGACCCCCTTATTCATGGCTTGGACCCCCTTATTCATGCTTTGGACCCCCTTATTCATGCCTTTGACCCCCTTATTTATGCCTTGGACCCCCTTATTCACGCTTTGGACCCCCTTATGTGTGCCTTTAACCTCATTATTCATGCCTTTGATCCCCACAATGTATTACTGACACTACCATGGACTGGAAAGACCAAAGTAAATCCATGTCAAACGATAAGACCTTAAATTGATCAACAGTGAAGATCATCCGTAATGTTGGGCTCACCACTTCCATGGCCTGAGTTATCTCCCCTACCGATGCCCGCGCCCTGGCAGCCTCTATAGACAGATGGAGCAAGTTCCCAGCCCCAGTCTCACAGCACTTGGTGAGGGCAGACAGGGCTCCCTGGCACTGAAACAAAGAGGGAGGTGCAGTCAGGTGCATATTCAACCTGGACCTGCATAGGCTTCATAGCTTCCCTTTAGGACTGGTGTTTAACAGTCAGGTGCTTAGGACCCGTGAAGATTCCGGGGTAGAATAGGTCTTCAGCAACCCATGCTTGCCGTAAAAGGTGACTATGCTTGTCGTAAAAGGCGACTAACAGGATCGGGTGGTCAGGCTCGCTGACTTGGTTGATGCATGTCTATGATCCAAATTGCGTAGATTGATCCTCATGATATTAATCACTGGATTGTCTGGTCCAGACTCAATTATACACAGACCGCCGTCATATAGCTTGAATATTGCTGAGTGCGGCATTACAAACAAACAAACAAACAAACAAACAAACAACATAATGACAGTCTGTCCTGCAGAATGTACTGGAAGATGAAGAAAAAGAGCAGCCTTTTGAGCTGAGCCAAAGTGTGAATTATCTGTCCTAAGTGATTAAATTATGTAGATCCTGTAGTCTGGATGTAGTATTATACTGTGTGGGGTATTCAGTATACTGTGTGGGGTATTCAGTATACTGTAGGGGTATTCAGTATACTGTGTGGGGTATTCTGTATACTGTGTGGGATATTCAGTATACTGTGTGGGGTATTCAGTATACTGTGTGGGATATTCAATATACTGTGTGGGGTATTCAGTATACTGTGAGGGGTATTCAGTATACTGTGTGGGGTATTCAATATACTGTGTGGGGTATTCTGTATACTGTGTGGGGTATTCAATATACTGTGTGGGGTATTCAGTATACTGTGTGGGGTATTCAGTATACTGTGTGGGATACTCAGTATACTGTGTGGGGTATTCAGTATACTGTGTTGGGTATTCAGTATACTGTGTGGGGTATTCAGTATACTGTGTGGGGTATTCAGTATACTGTAGGGGTATTCAGTATACTGTGTGGGGTATTCTGTATACTGTGTGGGATATTCAGTATACTGTGTGGGGTATTCAGTATACTGTGTGGGATATTCAATATACTGTGTGGGGTATTCAGTATACTGTGAGGGGTATTCAGTATACTGTGTGGGGTATTCAATATACTGTGTGGGGTATTCTGTATACTGTGTGGGGTATTCAATATACTGTGTGGGGTATTCAGTATACTGTGTGGGGTATTCAGTATACTGTGTGGGATATTCAGTATACTGTGTGGGGTATTCAGTATACTGTGTGGGGTATTCAGTATACTGTGTGGGATATTCAATATACAGTGAGGGGTATTCAGTATACTGTGTGGGGTATTCAGTATACTGTGTGGGATATTCAGTATACTGTGTGGGGTATTCAGTATACTGTGTGGGGTATTCAGTATACTGTGTGGGATATTCAGTATACTGTGTGGGGTATTCAGTATACTGTGTTGGGTATTCAGTATACTGTGTGGGGTATTCAGTATACTGTGTGGGGTATTCAGTATACAGTGAGGGATATTCAATATACTGTGTGGGATATTCAGTATACTGTGTGGGATATTCAATATACTGTGTGGGATATTCAATATACTGTGTGGGGTATTCAGTATACAGTGAGGGGTATTCAGTATTCTGTGTGGGATATTCAGTATACTGTGAGGGATATTCAGTATACTGTGTGGGGTATTCAGTATACTGTGTGGGGTATTCAGTATACAGTGAGGGGTATTCAGTATACTGTGTGGGGTATTCAGTATACTGTGTGGGGTACACAGTATACTGTGTGGGGTATTCAGTATACTGTGTGGGGTATTCAGTATACAGTGAGGGGTATTCAGTATACTGTGTGGGATATTCAGTATACTGTGAGGGGTATTCAGTATACTGTGAGGTATTCAGTATACTGTGAGGGATACACAGTATACTGTGTGGGGTATTCAGTATACTGTGTGGGGTATTCAGTATACAGTGAGGGGTATTCAGTATACTGTGTGGGGTATTCAGTATACAGTGAGGGGTATTCAGTATACTGTGTGGGGTATTCAATATACTGTGTGGGATATTCAGTATACTGTGAGGGGTATTCAGTATACTGTGTGGGGTATTCAGTATACTGTGTGGGATATTCAGTATACTGTGAGGGATATTCAGTATACTGTGTGGGGTACACAGTATACTGTGTGGGGTATTCAGTATACTGTGTGGGGTATTCAGTATACTGTGTGGGATATTCAGTATACTGTGAGGGGTATTCAGTATACTGTATGGGGTATTCAGTATACTGTGAGGGGTACACAGTATACTGTGTGGGGTATTCAGTATACTGTGTGGGGTATTCAGTATACTGTGAGGGGTATTCAGTATACTGTGTGGGGTATTCAGTATACTGTGTGGGATATTCAGTATACTGTGAGGGGTATTCAGTATACTGTGAGGTATTCAGTATACTGTGAGGGATACACAGTATACTGTGTGGGGTATTCAGTATACTGTGTGGGGTATTCAGTATACAGTGAGGGGTATTCAGTATACTATGTGGGGTATTCAGTATACTGTGTGGGATATTCAGTATACTGTGTGGGGTATTCAGTATACTGTGTGGGATATTCAGTATACTGTGAGGGGTATTCAGTATACTGTGAGGGATATTCAGTGTACAGTGAGGGGTATTCAGTATACTGTGTGGGGTATTCAGTATACTGTGAGGGGTATTCAGTATACTGTGAGGGGTATTCAGTATACTGTGTGGGATATTCAGTATACTGTGTGGGGTATTCAGTATACTGTGTGGGGTATTCAGTATACTGTGTGGGATATTCAGTATACTGTGAGGGGTATTCAGTATACTGTGAGGTATTCAGTATACTGTGAGGGATACACAGTATACTGTGTGGGGTATTCAGTATACTGTGTGGGGTATTCAGTATAAAGTGAGGGGTATTCAGTATACTGTGTGGGGTATTCAATATACTGTGTGGGATATTCAGTATACTGTGAGGGGTATTCAGTATACTGTGTGGGGTATTCAGTATACTGTGTGGGGTATTCAGTATACTGTGTGGGGTATTCAGTATACAGTGAGGGGTATTCAGTATACTGTGTGGGGTATTCAGTATACTGTGTGGGGTACACAGTATACTGTGTGGGGTATTCAGTATACTGTGTGGGGTATTCAGTATACAGTGAGGGGTATTCAGTATACTGTGTGGGATATTCAGTATACTGTGAGGGGTATTCAGTATACTGTGAGGTATTCAGTATACTGTGAGGGATACACAGTATACTGTGTGGGGTATTCAGTATACTGTGTGGGGTATTCAGTATACAGTGAGGGGTATTCAGTATACTGTGTGGGGTATTCAATATACTGTGTGGGATATTCAGTATACTGTGAGGGGTATTCAGTATACTGTGTGGGGTATTCAGTATACTGTGTGGGATATTCAGTATACTGTGAGGGATATTCAGTATACTGTGTGGGGTACACAGTATACTGTGTGGGGTATTCAGTATACTGTGTGGGGTATTCAGTATACTGTGAGGGGTATTCAGTATACTGTGTGGGGTATTCAGTATACTGTGTGGGGTACACAGTATACTGTGTGGGGTATTCAGTATACTGTGTGGGGTATTCAGTATACTGTGAGGGGTATTCAGTATACTGTGTGGGGTATTCAGTATACTGTGTGGGATATTCAGTATACTGTGAGGGGTATTCAGTATACTGTGAGGTATTCAGTATACTGTGAGGGATACACAGTATACTGTGTGGGGTATTCAGTATACTGTGTGGGGTATTCAGTATACAGTGAGGGGTATTCAGTATACTGTGTGGGGTATTCAGTATACTGTGTGGGATATTCAGTATACTGTGTGGGGTATTCAGTATACTGTGTGGGATATTCAGTATACTGTGAGGGGTATTCAGTATACTGTGAGGGATATTCAGTATACAGTGAGGGGTATTCAGTATACTGTGTGGGGTATTCAGTATACAGTGAGGGGTATTCAGTATACTGTGTGGGGTATTCAGTATACTGTGTGGGATATTCAGTATACTGTGTGGGGTATTCAGTATACTGTGTGGGATATTCAGTATACTGTGAGGGGTATTCAGTATACTGTGAGGGATATTCAGTATACAGTGAGGGGTATTCAATATACTGTGTGGGGTATTCAGTATACTGTGTGGGATATTCAGTATACAGTGAGGGGTATTCAGTATACTGTGTGGGGTATTCAGTATACTGTGTGGGATATTCAGTATACTGTGAGGGGTATTCAGTATACTGTGTGGGATATTCAGTATACTGTGAGGGGTATTCAGTATACTGTGTGGGGTATTCAGTATACTGTGTGGGGTATTCAGTATACTGTGTGAGGTACACAGTATACTGTGTGGGGTATTCAGTATACTGTGTGGGGTATTCAGTATACAGTGAGGGGTATTCAGTATACTGTGTGGGGTATTCAGTATACTGTGTGGGATATTCAGTATACTGTGAGGGGTATTCAGTATACTGTATGGGGTATTCAGTATACTGTGAGGGGTACACAGTATACTGTGTGGGGTATTCAGTATACTGTGTGGGGTATTCAGTATACTGTGTGAGATATTCAATATACTGTGTGAGATATTCAGTATACCGTATGGGGTATTCATTGTACTGTGTGGGGTATTCAGTATACTCTGTGGGATATTCAAGATACTGTGTGGGATATTCAGTATACTGTGTGGGGTATTCAGTATACTGTGTGGGGTATTCAGTATACTGTGTGGGATATTCAATATACTGTGTGGGGTATTCAGTATACTGTGTGGGGTATTCAGTATACTGTGTGGGATATTCAATATACTGTGTGGGGTATTTAGTATACTGTGTGGGGTATTCAGTTTACTGTGTGGGGTATTCAATATACTGTGTGGGATATTCAATATACTGTGTGGGGTATTAAGTATAATGTGTGGGGTATTCAGTATACTGTGTGGGGTATTCAGTATACTGTGTGGGGTATTCAGTATACTGTGTGGGGTATTCAGTATACAGTGAGGGGTATTCAGTATACTGTGTGGGGTACTCAGTATACTGTGTGGGGTACACAGTATACTGTGTGGGGTACACAGTATACTGTGTGGGGTATTCAGTATACTGTGTGGGGTATTCAGTATACAGTGAGGGGTATTCAGTATACTGTGAGGGGTATTCAGTATACTGTGTGGGGTATTCAGTATACTGTGTGGGATATTCAGTATACTGTGAGGGGTATTCAGTATACTGTGAGCTATTAAGTATACTGTGAGGGATACACAGTATACTGTGTGGGGTATTCAGTATACTGTGTGGGGTATTCAGTATACTGTGTGGGATATTCAGTATACTGTGTGGGGTATTCAGTATACTGTGTGGGATATTCAGTATACTGTGAGGGGTATTCAGTATACTGTGAGGGATATTCAGTATACAGTGAGGGGTATTCAGTATACTGTGTGGGGTATTCAGTATACTGTGTGGGGTATTCAGTATACAGTGAGGGGTATTCAGTATACTGTGTGGGGTATTCAGTATACTGTGTGGGATATTCAGTATACTGTGTGGGGTATTCAGTATACTGTGTGGGATATTCAGTATACTGTGAGGGGTATTCAGTATACTGTGAGAGATATTCAGTATACAGTGAGGGGTATTCAATATACTATGTGGGGTATTCAGTATACTGTGTGGGATATTCAGTATACAGTGAGGGGTATTCAGTATACTGTGTGGGGTATTCAGTATACTGTGTGGGATATTCAGTATACTGTGAGGGGTATTCAGTATACTGTGTGGGATATTCAGTATACTGTGAGGGGTATTCAGTATACTGTGTGGGGTATTCAGTATACTGTGTGGGGTATTCAGTATACTGTGTGGGGTACACAGTATACTGTGTGGGGTATTCAGTATACTGTGTGGGGTATTCAGTATACAGTGAGGGGTATTCAGTATAATGTGTGGGGTATTCAGTATACTGTGTGGGATATTCAGTATACTGTGAGGTGTATTCAGTATACTGTATGGGGTATTCAGTATACTGTGAGGGGTACACAGTATACTGTGTGGGGTATTCAGTATACTGTGTGGGGTATTCAGTATACTGTGTGAGATATTCAATATACTGTGTGAGATATTCAGTATACTGTATGGGGTATTCAGTGTACTGTGTGGGGTATTCAGTATACTGTGTGGGATATTCAATATACTGTGTGGGGTATTCAGTATACTGTGTGGGGTATTCAGTATACTGTGTGGGGTATTCTGTATACTGTGTGGGATATTCAATATACTGTGTGGGGTATTCAGTATACTGTGCGGGGTATTCAGTATACTGTGTGGGATATTCAATATACTGTGTGGGGTATTCAGTATACTGTGTGGGGTATTCAGTTTACTGTGTGGGGTATTCAGTATACTGTGTGGGATATTCAATATACTGTGTGGGGTATTCAGTATACTGTGTGGGGTATTCAGTATACTGTGTGGGGTATTCAGTATACTGTGTGGGGTATTCAGTATACTGTGTGGGGTATTCAGTATACAGTGAGGGGTATTCAGTATACTGTGTGGGGTATTCAGTATACTGTGTGGGGTACACAGTATACTGTGAGGGATACACAGTATACTGTGTGGGGTATTCAGTATACTGTGTGGGGTATTCAGTATACAGTGAGGGGTATTCAGTATACTGTGTGGGGTATTCAGTATACTGTGTGGGATATTCAGTATACTGTGAGGGGTATTCAGTATACTGTGTGGGGTATTCAGTATACTGTGTGGGGTATTCAGTTTACTGTGAGGGATATTCAGTATACTGTGTGGGGTACACAGTATACTGTGTGGGGTATTCAGTATACTGTGTGGGGTATTCAGTATACTGTGTGGGATATTCAGTATACTGTGAGGGGTATTCAGTATACTGTATGGGGTATTCAGTATACAGTGAGGGGTACACAGTATACTGTGTGGGGTATTCAGTATACTGTGAGGGGTATTCAGTATACTGTGAGGGATACACAGTATACTGTGTGGGGTATTCAGTATACTGTGTGGGGTATTCAGTATACAGTGAGGGGTATTCAGTATACTGTGTGGGGTATTCAATATACTGTGTGGGATATTCAGTATACTGTGAGGGGTATTCAGTATACTGTGTGGGGTATTCAGTATACTGTGTGGGATATTCAGTATACTGTGAGGGATATTCAGTATACTGTGTGGGGTACACAGTATACTGTGTGGGGTATTCAGTATACTGTGTGGGGTATTCAGTATACTGTGTGGGATATTCAGTATACTGTGAGGGGTATTCAGTATACTGTATGGGGTATTCAGTATACTGTGAGGGGTACACAGTATACTGTGTGGGGTATTCAGTATACTGTGAGGGGTATTCAGTATACTGTGAGGGGTATTCAGTATGTGTGGGGTATTCAGTATACTGTGAGGGGTATTCAGTATACTGTGTGGGGTATTCAGTATACTGTGTGGGATATTCAGTATACTGTGAGGGGTATTCAGTATACTGTGAGGTATTCAGTATACTGTGAGGGATACACAGTATACTGTGTGGGGTATTCAGTATACTGTGTGGGGTATTCAGTATACAGTGAGGGGTATTCAGTATACTACGTGGGGTATTCAGTATACTGTGTGGGATATTCAGTATACTGTGTGGGGTATTCAGTATACTGTGTGGGATATTCAGTATACTGTGAGGGGTATTCAGTATACTGTGAGGGATATTCAGTGTACAGTGAGGGGTATTCAGTATACTGTGTGGGGTATTCAGTATACTGTGAGGGGTATTCAGTATACTGTGAGGGGTATTCAGTATACTGTGTGGGATATTCAGTATACTGTGTGGGGTATTCAGTATACTGTGTGGGGTATTCAGTATACTGTGTGGGATATTCAGTATACTGTGAGGGGTATTCAGTATACTGTGAGGTATTCAGTATACTGTGAGGGATACACAGTATACTGTGTGGGGTATTCAGTATACTGTGTGGGGTATTCAGTATACAGTGAGGGGTATTCAGTATACTGTGTGGGGCATTCAATATACTGTGTGGGATATTCAGTATACTGTGAGGGGTATTCAGTATACTGTGTGGGGTATTCAGTATACTGTGTGGGATATTCAGTATACTGTGAGGGATATTCAGTATACTGTGTGGGGTACACAGTATACTGTGTGGGGTATTCAGTATACTGTGTGGGGTATTCAGTATACTGTGTGGGATATTCAGTATACTGTGAGGGGGATTCAGTATACTGTATGGGGTATTCAGTATACTGTGAGGGGTACACAGTATACTGTGTGGGGTATTCAGTATACTGTGAGGGGTATTCAGTATACTGTGAGGGGTATTCAGTATGTGTGGGGTATTCAGTATACTGTGAGGGGTATTCAGTATACTGTGTGGGGTATTCAGTATACTGTGTGGGATATTCAGTATACAGTGAGGGGTATTCAGTATACTGTGAGGTATTCAGTATACTGTGAGGGATACACAGTATACTGTGTGGGGTATTCAGTATACTGTGTGGGGTATTCAGTATACAGTGAGGGGTATTCAGTATACTACGTGGGGTATTCAGTATACTGTGTGGGATATTCAGTATACTGTGTGGGGTATTCAGTATACTGTGTGGGATATTCAGTATACTGTGAGGGGTATTCAGTATACTGTGAGGGATATTCAGTGTACAGTGAGGGGTATTCAGTATACTGTGTGGGGTATTCAGTATACTGTGAGGGGTATTCAGTATACTGTGAGGGGTATTCAGTATACTGTGTGGGATATTCAGTATACTGTGTGGGGTATTCAGTATACTGTGTGGGGTATTCAGTATACTGTGTGGGATATTCAGTATACTGTGAGGGGTATTCAGTATACTGTGAGGTATTCAGTATACTGTGAGGGATACACAGTATACTGTGTGGGGTATTCAGTATACTGTGTGGGGTATTCAGTATACAGTGAGGGGTATTCAGTATACTGTGTGGGGTATTCAATATACTGTGTGGGATATTCAGTATACTGTGAGGGGTATTCAGTATACTGTGTGGGGTATTCAGTATACTGTGTGGGATATTCAGTATACAGTGAGGGGTATTCAGTATACTGTGTGGGGTATTCAGTATACTGTGTGGGGTATTCAGTATACAGTGAGGGGTATTCAGTATACTGTGTGGGATATTCAGTATACTGTGAGGGGTATTCAGTATACTGTGAGGTATTCAGTATACTGTGAGGGATACACAGTATACTGTGTGGGGTATTCAGTATACTGTGTGGGGTATTCAGTATACAGTGAGGGGTATTCAGTATACTGTGTGGGGTATTCAATATACTGTGTGGGATATTCAGTATACTGTGTGGGGTATTCAGTATACTGTGTGGGGTATTCAGTATACAGTGAGGGGTATTCAGTATACTGTGTGGGGTATTCAATATACTGTGTGGGATATTCAGTATACTGTGAGGGGTATTCAGTATACTGTGAGGGGTATTCAGTATACTGTGAGGGATATTCAGTATACAGTGAGGGGTATTCAGTATACTGTGTGGGGTATTCAGTATACTGTGAGGGGTATTCAGTATACAGTGAGGGGTATTCAGTATACTGTGTGGGGTATTCAGTATACTGTGATGGATATTCAGTATACTGTGTGGGGTATTCAGTATACTGTGTGGGGTATTCAGTATACAGTGAGGGGTATTCAGTATACTGTGTGGGGTATTCAGTATACTGTGTGGGGTACACAGTATACTGTGTGGGGTACACAGTATACTGTGTGGGGTATTCAGTATACAGTGTGGGGTATTCAGTATACAGTGAGGGGTATTCAGTATACTGTGTGGGATATTCAGTATACTGTGAGGGGTATTCAGTATACTGTGAGGTATTCAGTATACTGTGAGGGATACACAGTATACTGTGTGGGGTATTCAGTATACTGTGTGGGGTATTCAGTATACAGTGAGGGGTATTCAGTATACTGTGTGGGGTATTCAATATACTGTGTGGGATATTCAGTATACTGTGAGGGGTATTCAGTATACTGTGTGGGGTATTCAGTATACTGTGTGGGATATTCAGTATACTATGAGGGATATTCAGTATACTGTGTGGGGTACACAGTATACTGTGTGGGGTATTCAGTATACTGTGTGGGGTATTCAGTATACTGTGAGGGGTATTCAGTATACTGTGTGGGGTATTCAGTATACTGTGTGGGATATTCAGTATACTGTGAGGGGTATTCAGTATACTGTGAGGTATTCAGTATACTGTGAGGGATACACAGTATACTGTGTGGGGTATTCAGTATACTGTGTGGGGTATTCAGTATACAGTGAGGGGTATTCAGTATACTGTGTGGGGTATTCAGTATACTGTGTGGGATATTCAGTATACTGTGTGGGGTATTCAGTATACTGAGTGGGATATCCAGTATACTGTGAGGGGTATTCAGTATACTGTGAGGGATATTCAGTATACAGTGAGGGGTATTCAGTATACTGTGTGGGGTATTCAGTATACTGTGAGGGATATTCAGTATACAGTGAGGGGTATTCAGTATACTGTGAGGTATTCAGTATACTGTGAGGGATATTCAGTATACTGTGTGGGGTATTCAGTATACTGTGTGGGGTATTCAGTATACAGTGAGGGGTATTCAGCATACTGTGTGGGGTATTCAATATACTGTGTGGGATATTCAGTATACTGTGAGGGGTATTCAGTATACTGTGTGGGGTATTCAGTATACTGTGTGGGATATTTAGTATACTGTGAGGGATATTCAGTATACTGTGTGGGGTACACAGTATACTGTGTGGGGTATTCAGTATACTGTGTGGGGTATTCAGTATACTGTGAGGGGTATTCAGTATACTGTGTGGGGTATTCAGTATACTGTGTGGGATATTCAGTATACTGTGAGGGGTATTCAGTATACTGTGAGGTATTCAGTATACTGTGAGGGATACACAGTATACTGTGTGGGGTATTCAGTATACTGTATGGGGTATTCAGTATACAGTGAGGGGTATTCAGTATACTGTGTGGGGTATTCAGTATACTGTGTGGGATATTCAGTATACTGTGTGGGGTATTCAGTATACTGTGTGGGGTATTCAGTATACTGTGTGGGGTATTCAGTATACTGTGTGGGGTACACAGTATACTGTGAGGGGTACACAGTATACTGTGTGGGGTACACAGTATACTGTGTGGGGTATTCAGTATACTCTGTGGGGTATTCAGTATACTATGTGGGGTATTCAGTATACTGTGTGGGGTATTCAGTATACTGTGTGGGGTATTCAGTATACTGTGAGGGGTACACAGTATACTGTGAGGGGACCTACCTTAGCCACATTTCTTGTCTCCCGCATCGTCTTCAATCTGGCCACCTGCTTCTGTAGTACCACAGTGTTGTCTATAGAGAGGACTTCCACTGTGTCCTGATCCTTCAATCGATATTTGTTCACGCCAACTATCACCTCTATAATATAGAAAGGTAATTCACAAAATTATGGTTCATTCCTTCTAAACTCTCACGGCAGGAGTATTAAACTGGCGACTATGCTTTGAAACATGTATTGACAGTTTCCTGATCTTGTAAGCGACGCTCTGTTTGGTCAGAGCAAAGGTTATTCTGACATGACCGGTAATGGGATGTCCTCAGATCTTTGTTTAGCAGTACCGAGAACTAAGATCTGTCTTTAATGAGATTGACATGGTTCTACATTGTCAGTGAACTGTAGCTATTTCAGTGAAAACAGAGATGACATGGATTTCAACTTCTTGCTTTTGTCAATTTTACTTAGAACCTCTACCAAGCACAGTTCACTTGCTTGATAAAGGTTCGGGCATCTGTACTGAACATCAACTTAAAGGAATGAAGAGGTAGAACCACTGTCAACTCTTTATTGACACTACAGCTTCCAATATGTAACTTAAAGACAAAAAAGCCACTTCAGCTTATACTTTATGTAAATGAACCAAAATGTTCGCAAAAGCTCAAGTATACACCATGATAAAATTTGACCACAAATGCACTGAACGTGTTAGAATTCAGGGTTAGAAACGAACAGTTTTCGTCCACTAGTCCTTATAATGATAACATATAGCAAAACCCTTAAAATGGGCCAATTTCTACTAGTCCTTTGGATACCTTTACTATTGGGCAGTTTGGTAAGGACTACAGGACTAGTGCCAATTTCTAACACTGTTAGATGTACACAGACCATGTTCTTTACTATTTATAGCGCAACCCTAACTAAGCTCCACCCACTGTGACTGAGGCAGAAGCACAAACATGACAGATTCGATTTTTCATGATAAAACTACAGATTATTTATTAACTTATATCTAGATATGGAGCCATTTGTGGTATCCAAGATTTGTCATTCAAGTTGATATGAACATGATGATGATGATAAAGTTTGCCGGTCTTAGGTGATCTTGTTTACGTACGGTTTTCAAAAAGCTTCTCTCGACACACTGAAACACCACCACCCAGCGAGCTATTTATAGTCAGAGAGGGCTTTAACAACTGTGCTGCTGCTGACCTGATTCACTGTCGATCCTGGCCTGTCTCTTGGCTGCACACTCCTCAATCTTCAGCTTAGGCATCCCAGATGCCACAGCCTTAGCCATTCCTCCCATCTCCTCAATCTGTGAATGCAGAGTGTGAAACCCTAGACACACAAGTAGTATAGACGATGGGGATTCTGGCTCACATCCATCTGGGTCAGAGCTAGACTTTAACAATGCACTATGGGGTTTGTATGTTTATACGAATTATGTGATGACGATCATCCATGCTGTACTTTGATAAGCAGTGGCTAAAATTTGCTTAGTAAAATATAGGAAATTTTAGCAAAATATACCAACTGCTTAGCAAAGTATAGCATGGATCGTCTAGGTCTGGCCCAGGTGGGAGTGAGCCATCGTCAACACTACACATGCACATTCTTCAGACAGTTGTGTACATCTGGAAAGTTTTGGGCCATGAAATTTCTACGGTTGTCGAACAATAGCCTTCAAGGGAAACAACTCTCCAGCTCTCAGTCGTCTAGCTGGCACCATGTTAATTTGCCAGCATATTCACTAGATGCAAATTAACGTCAGTGACCCAACTGATTGGGCTTCGAACAAGGAATGGGGCAGTTGGAGGGCCTCATTGACAGCAAGGGGAATCCCATTGACTCCCTGTGTTTGATTGGATGATGCTTACTATAACTTTTCACTGTGCAAATTTGTCTGATGTGTGAAAATATGGAGGTACAATTATGTAGTTTACTTACAGTAAAAATGTGTTGGTATTATTTTTTTCAACAATGAAGTTCAGTTCCTATACTCAAAACAGTAACAACCCATATTTATTTATGCATGTATGACACATTGTCATCCATGTTTCATGGTATAACCCTACACCTGTAAATTTGTCATCATTCTCTTATTGCTGAGTTAATGGCTTACCTGACAAAGACTATGCAAAATAACTCCACTGAGGCTGGATATATAGCAATCGGTGGTTTGCATTTCTGGTGTCTTGGGTAATGATTTAAAAATCTAAGATTGGGTCATAAAACCAGGTCTGATGTCATGGATGTATAACATGTTATGTAATATGCATGTGACAGCGTAGCAAGGGAGGAATGGTCAGTTGAGTTTAAAAAACTATCAATCAAAGGATTAGCCAATAATACATTGATTGATTTCTCATTGTCATCTAGACCGCCTCCGTGGTCTTGTGGTAGAGCGTCCGCCCGGAGAGCGGAGGGTCTGGGGTTCGATCCCCGGCCGCGTCATACCAAAAGATGTTAAAAGATGGTACTTGTTGTTACCCTGTCTGGCACTCAGCATTAAGGGGATAAAACAGGGACTGGTCGGCTCGGAGTCAGTATACTGTGTCTGAGTGGGGTATTCATGTTAAACTGCAGCATGGTATCTCAGTGGGCTAGCACTATAAATCGGCATCAGTCCGGACTAGTACAAGCAGCCACACACACACATGAATGCACGTCGCTATATAAGTGCAATAATCTTAGACGCGATGTTAAACCCAATTTCACCTAACCTCATTGTCATCTAACTCATGGGATTTTTTTAAACGAACCGTGGACATCATGGACAGCATTGTCACATGTGCTATCTCAGCTGACCAATGAGACATGACACCTGTGTGAAACACCTCAAACAACCTTACACGATCAGTTGAGAGATGAACACGAGTCAGAATATCCCGAAAGCCTAAATCCAACATCTTTATTTGCTCATAAATCACCACAAAATGAGCCAAATTGAAGCCAAGATTTAATTAGGAGAGCAGGAAGAGGCGTTTCAGGGGTGAGGAGTGTCAATTTTCAGAGCACCGCTAGGTGGCTACGTCACCATAGGTTTGGCCACTTTGTGGCCCCCACCATTTAGTTGTAGGCCAGTTAGTTCGGAGAATGGCCACTAACTTTATAAAGGAGCAAGCCCAGCTGGCTACATACAAATTTGTTGTTACTTCTACCCGTGGAACTTACCTCATTGATTAACTTGAGTGCTTCATCGTAGATGTCATTGGTGAGGTTTTCCATCATGTAGGACCCGCCCCAGGGGTCAGCCACCTGAGACATATAGTGGACAGTATTACAGTGAGGTGCCTCCATCTCCACCCCATTACAGGGACCCGCCCCAGGGGTCAGCCACCTGAGACATACAGTGCACAGTATTTCAGTAAGGTACCTCCATCTCCACCCCATTACAGGGACCCGCCCCAGGGGTCAGCCACCTGAGACATACAGTGCACAGTATTACAGTGAGGTACCTCCATCTCCGTCCCAATACAGAGACCTGCCCCAGGGGTCAGCCACCTGAGATATACAGTGCACAGTATTACAGTGAGGTGCCTCCGTCTCCCCCCCATTACAGGGACCCACCCCAGGGGTCAGCCACCTGAGACATACAGTGCCCAGTATTACAGTGAGGTACCTCCATCTCCACCCCATTACAGCGACCCGCCCCAGGGGTCAGCCACCTGAGACATACAGTGCACAGTATTACAGTGAGGTGCCTCCATCTCCACCCCATTACAGCGACCTGCCCCAGGGGTCAGCCACCTGAGACATACAGTGCACAGTATTACAGTGAGGTACCTCCATCTCCACCCCATTACAGGGACCAACCCCATTACAGGGACCCGCCCCAGGGGTCAGCCACCTGAGACATACAGTGCACAGTATTACAGTGAGGTACCTCCGTCTCCACCCCATTACAGGGACCCGCCCCAGGGGTCAGCCACCTGAGACATACAGTGCACAGTATTACAGTGAGGCACCTCCATCTCCACCCCATTACAGGGACCAACCCCATTACAGGGACCCGCCCCAGGGGTCATCCACCTGAGACATACAGTGCACAGTATTACAGTGAGGCACCTCCATCTCCACCCCATTACAGGGACCAACCCCATTACAGGGACCCGCCCCAGGGGTCATCCACCTGAGACATACAGTGCACAGTATTACAGTGAGGCACATCCATCTCCACCCTATTACAGGGACCCGCCCCAGGGGTCAGCCACCTGAGACATACAGTGCACAGTATTACAGTGAGGCACCTTCATCTCCACCCCATTACAGGGACCTGCCCAAGGGGTCAGCCACCTGAGACATACAGTGCACAGTATTACAGTGAGGCACCTCCATCTCCACCCCACTACAGGGACCCGCCCCAGGGATCAGCCACCTGAGACATACAGTGCCCAATATTGCAGTGAGGTGCCTCCATCTCCACCACATTACAGGGACCCGCCCCAGGGGTCAGCCACCTGAGACATACAGTGCACAGTATTACAGTGAGGTACCTCCATCTCCGCCCCATTACAGCAACCCGCCCCAGGGATCAGCCACCTGAGACATACACTATGATACAGTGCACAGTATTACAGTGAGGTGCCTGCATCTCCACCCCATTACAGGGACCCGCCCCAGGGGTCAGCCACCTGAGACATACAGTGCACAGTATTACAGTGAGGTACCTCCATCTCCACCCCATTACAGGGACCTGCCCCAGGGGTCATCCACCTGAGACATACAGTGCCCAGTATTACAGTGAGGCACCTCCATCTCCGCCCCATTACAGCAACCCGCCCCAGGGATCAGCCACCTGAGACATACACTATGATACAGTGCACAGTATTACAGTGAGGTACCTCCATCTCCGCCCCATTACAGCAACCCGCCCCAGGGATCAGCCACCTGAGACATACACTATGATACAGTGCACAGTATTACAGTGAGGTGCCTGCATCTCCACCCCATTACAGGGACCCGCCCAAGGGGTCAGCCACCTGAGACATACAGTGCCCAGTATTACAGTGAGGTATCTCCATCTCCACCCCATTACAGGGACCTGCCCCAGGGGTCATCCACCTGAGACATACAGTGCCCAGTATTACAGTGAGGTACCTCCATCTCCGCCCCATTACAGCAACCCGCCCCAGGGGTCAGCCACCTGAGACATACAGTGCACAGTATTACAGTGAGGTGTCTCCATCTCCACCCCATTACAGGGACCCGCCCCAGGGGTCAGCCACCTGAGACATACACTATGATACAGTGCACAGTATTACAGTGAGGTGCCTCCATCTCCACCCCATTACAGGGACCCGCCCCAGGGGTCAGCCACCTGAGACATACAGTGCACAGTATTACAGTGAGGTACCTCCATCTCCGCCCCATTACAGCAACCCGCCCCAGGGATCAGCCACCTGAGACATACACTATGATACAGTGCACAGTATTACAGTGAGGTGCCTGCATCTCCATCACATTACAGGGACCCGCCCCAGGGGTCAGCCACCTGAGACATACAGTGCACAGTATTACAGTGAGGTACCTCCATCTCCACCCCATTACAGGGACCTGCCCCAGGGGTCATCCACCTGAGACATACAGTGCCCAGTATTACAGTGAGGTACCTCCATCTCCACCCCATTACAGCAACCCGCCCCAGGGATCAGCCACCTGAGACATACACTATGATACAGTGCACAGTATTACAGTGAGGTACCTCCATCTCCGCCCCATTACAGCAACCCGCCCCAGGGATCAGCCACCTGAGACATACACTATGATACAGTGCACAGTATTACAGTGAGGTACCTCCATCTCCACCCCATTACAGCAACCCGCCCCAGGGATCAGCCACCTGAGACATACACTATGATACAGTGCACAGTATTACAGTGAGGTGCCTGCATCTCCACCACATTACAGGGACCCGCCCCAGGGGTCAGCCACCTGAGACATACAGTGCACAGTATTACAGTGAGGTACCTCCATCTCCACCCCATTACAGGGACCTGCCCCAGGGGTCATCCACCTGAGACATACAGTGCCCAGTATTACAGTGAGGTACCTCCATCTCCACCCCATTACAGCAACCCGCCCCAGGGATCAGCCACCTGAGACATACACTATGATACAGTGCACAGTATTACAGTGAGGTACCTCCATCTCCGCCCCATTACAGCAACCCGCCCCAGGGATCAGCCACCTGAGACATACACTATGATACAGTGCACAGTATTACAGTGAGGTACCTCCATCTCCACCCCATTACAGCAACCCGCCCCAGGGATCAGCCACCTGAGACATACACTATGATACAGTGCACAGTATTACAGTGAGGTGCCTGCATCTCCACCCCATTACAGGGACCCGCCCAAGGGGTCAGCCACCTGAGACATACAGTGCACAGTATTACAGTGAGGTGCCTGCATCTCCACCCCATTACAGGGACCCGCCCAAGGGGTCAGCCACCTGAGACATACAGTGCCCAGTATTACAGTGAGGTACCTCCATCTCCACCCCATTACAGGGACCTGCCCCAGGGGTCATCCACCTGAGACATACAGTGCCCAGTATTACAGTGAGGTACCTCCATCTCCGCCCCATTACAGCAACCCGCCCCAGGGGTCAGCCACCTGAGACATACAGTGCACAGTATTACAGTGAGGTGTCTCCATCTCCACCCCATTACAGGGACCCGCCCCAGGGGTCAGCCACCTGAGACATACACTATGATACAGTGCACAGTATTACAGTGAGGTGCCTCCATCTCCACCCCATTACAGGGACCCGCCCCAGGGGTCAGCCACCTGAGACATACAGTGCACAGTATTACAGTGAGGTACCTCCATCTCCGCCCCATTACAGCAACCCGCCCCAGGGATCAGCCACCTGAGACATACACTATGATACAGTGCACAGTATTACAGTGAGGTGCCTGCATCTCCACCACATTACAGGGACCCGCCCCAGGGGTCAGCCACCTGAGACATACAGTGCACAGTATTACAGTGAGGTACCTCCATCTCCACCCCATTACAGGGACCTGCCCCAGGGGTCATCCACCTGAGACATACAGTGCCCAGTATTACAGTGAGGTACCTCCATCTCCACCCCATTACAGGGACCTGCCCCAGGGGTCATCCACCTGAGACATACAGTGCCCAGTATTACAGTGAGGTACCTCCATCTCCACCCCATTACAGCGACCCGCCCCAGGGGTCAGCCACCTGAGACATACAGTGCACAGTATTACAGTGAGGTGCCTCCATCTCCACCACATTACAGCAACCCGCCCCAGGGATCAGCCACCTGAGACATACACTATGATACAGTGCACA
This sequence comes from Haliotis rufescens, assembly GCF_023055435.1. Taxonomy (NCBI): domain Eukaryota; kingdom Metazoa; phylum Mollusca; class Gastropoda; order Lepetellida; family Haliotidae; genus Haliotis; species Haliotis rufescens. Next base: position 359,992 of record NW_025963782.1, read on the forward strand.
GTATTACAGTGAGGTGCCTGCATCTCCACCCCATTACAGGGACCTGCCCCAGGGGTCATCCACCTGAGACATACAGTGCCCAGTATTACAGTGAGGTACCTCCATCTCCACCCCATTACAGCGACCCGCCCCAGGGGTCAGCCACCTGAGACATACAGTGCACAGTATTACAGTGAGGTGCCTCCATCTCCACCACATTACAGCAACCCGCCCCAGGGATCAGCCACCTGAGACATACACTATGATACAGTGCACAGTATTACAGTGAGGTGCCTGCATCTCCACCCCATTACAGGGACCTGCCCCAGGGGTCAGCCACCTGAGACATACAGTGCACAGTATTACAGTGAGGTGCCTCCATCTCCATCCCATTACAGGGACCAACCCCATTACAGGGACCCGCCCCAGGGGTCAGCCACCTGAGACATACAGTGCACAGTATTACAGTGAGGTGCCTGCATCTCCACCCCATTACAGGGACCCGCCCCAGGGGTCAGCCACCTGAGACATACAGTGCACAGTATTACAGTGAGGTGCCTCCATCTCCACCCCATTACAGGGACCCGCCCCAGGGGTCAGCCACCTGAGACATACAGTGCACAGTATTACAGTGAGGTACCCGTGAAGATCCAGGGTAGAATAGGTCTTCAGTAACCCATGCTTGCCATAAAATGTTTGTCGTAAGAGGCGACTAATGGGATCGGGTGGTCAGGCTCACTGACTTGGTTGATAGATGTCATCAATCCGCATTGCTCGGATTGAAGCTTATGATGTCAATCACAGGATTGTCTGGTCCAGGCTCAATTTTTTACAGACCACAGTCATATAGCTGTAATATTGCCGAATGTGGCGTTGAAAAACAAACTATTTACTCTACCTCCATCTCTACCCCGTTACAGCAATAGCAAGATTGGCTGTGATTTGGGGGATTCCTTAAGCAAATATTAGAAACAAATTTGAACAATATTGGCTGCGTAATGGCCTTAAGACGTTTCAACTTTCTGTAAGGTCAAAGTGCAAAGTTCAAGTCAAAGTCATGAGGGACATATATGTTGAGCCCCACGACTGATTACACATCTACCAAATTTCACTAAAACAGGGCTGTCAAGGCAGCCATTTTGAAATTCTGATTTGAACTTCTTGAACAAATTGAGGTTACATCATTCGTGAAAACAATCACATGAAGTTTCAGTTTCATTGTTACAGTGGGTCCTGAGTTGAAGATGTTACGGCAGAAGACAAATGACATATGACAGACAACTGATGCAGGAAAAGGAGGCCATGACATAAGCTTACTTTACATTCAGCTGAAATATGCCAAACTACGTATTACCATATTCCGACGTAATAAGCGCCCAGGATGCTCTCAAAATTAGAAATATGTCAAGCATTGTTAATCTCCCTTACATTAAAAACAAAATCTCAGGTTTCTTTAAAATATGTTCCCTGGGCAGTTATTATGTGTCTATGTTATAAGAAGACCTACATTAGGAATTCCAGACTCTTCCTGCAGGATGATCTGTGTGTTTCTCGCTATCCTGGCACTGAATGGCGTCGGCAGTCCAAGAGCTTCATCGAAAGAGTTGGTGTGTAGAGACTGTGTGCCCCCAAACACCCCCGACATCGCCTCCACCACTGTGCGGATGATGTTGTTGTACGGATCCTGAGTCGAAAGATTTAATATTATGATGAACTGACTGTCCTTTCCATGGAACTGATATTGGGCGAGGTGACATTTAATAAATAGGAAGATATACGAAGCTAACTTTTCTGTCAATGCTGGCAGTCTTTCAAAATAATTATGAAGAAATCAACGCTGTATTGGTGGTAGATTGTAAACATAACCTGGACTGAAAAAATAGAAACCACAGACACATATCTGTCTATCACTGAGGGCACCCACCTGTTCTGTGAGGGACCAGCCAGAAGTCTGACAGTGAGCTCGCAGTAATTCAGACTTTCCTAGGAATCCACAGACACATATGTGTCTATCACTGAGGGCACCCACCTGTTCTGTGAGGGACTAGCCAGAAGTCTGACAGTGAGCTCGCAGTAATTCAGACTTTCCTAGGAATCCACAGACACATATGTGTCTATCACTGAAGGCACCCACCTGTTCTGTGAGGGACCAGCCAGAAGTCTGACAGTGAGCTCGCAGTAATTCAGACTTTCCAAGGAATCCACAGACACATTTCTGTCTATCACTGAAGGCACCCACCTGTTCTGTGAGGGACCAGCCAGAAGTCTGACAGTGAGCTCGCAGTAATTCAGACTTTCCCAGGAATCCACAGACACATATGTGTCTATCACTGAAGGCACCCACCTGTTCTGTGAGGGACCAGCCAGAAGTCTGACAGTGAGCTCGCAGTAATTCAGACTTTCCTAGGAATCCACAGACACATATCTGTCTATCACTGAAGGCACCCACCTGTTCTGTGGGGGACCAGCCAGAAGTCTGACAGTGAGCTCGCAGTAATTCAGACTTTCCCAGGAATCCACAGACACATATGTGTCTATCACTGAAGGCACCCACCTGTTCGGTGAGGGACCAGCCAGAAGTCTGACAGTGAGCTCGCAGTAATTCAGACTTTCCTAGGAATCCACAGACACATATGTGTCTATCACTGAAGGCACCCACCTGTTCGGTGAGGGACCAGCCAGAAGTCTGACAGTGAGCTCGCAGTAATTCAGACTTTCCTAGGAATCCACAGACACATATGTGTCTATCACTGAAGGCACCCACCTGTTCTGTGAGGGACCAGCCAGAAGTCTGACAGTGAGCTCGCAGTAATTCAGACTTTCCTAGGAATCCACAGACACATATCTGTCTATCACTGAAGGCACCCACCTGTTCTGTGAGGGACCAGCCAGAAGTCTGACAGTGAGCTCGCAGTAATTCAGACTTTCCCAGGAATCCACAGACACATATCTGTCCATCACTGAGGGCACCCACCTGTTCTGTGAGGGACCAACCAGAAGTCTGACAGTGAGCTCGCAGTAATTCAGACTTTCCTAGGAATCCACCGACACATATGTGTCTATCACTGAAGGCATCCACCTGTTCTGTGAGGGACCAGCCAGAAGTCTGACAGTGAGCTCGCAGTAATTCTGACTTTCCTAGGAATCAACAGACACATATCTGTCTATCACTGAGGGCACCCACCTGTTCTGTGAGGGACCAGCCAGAAGTCTGACAGTGAGCTCGCAGTAATTCTGACTTTCCTAGGAATCCACAGACACATATCTGTCTATCACTGAAGGCATCCACCTGTTCTGTGAGGGACCAGCCAGAAGTCTGACAATAACCTCGCAGTAATTCAGACTTTCCTAGGAATCCACAGACACATATCTGTCTATCACTGAAGGCACCCACCTGTTCTGTGAGGGACCAGCCAGAAATCTGACAGTGAGCTCGCAGTAATTCTGACTTTCCTAGGAATCCACAGACACATATCTGTCTATCACTGAAGGCATCCACCTGTTCTGTGAGGGACCAGCCAGAAGTCTGACAGTGAGCTCGCAGTAATTCTGACTTTCCTAGGAATCCACAGACACATATCTGTCTATCACTGAAGGCATCCACCTGTTCTGTGAGGGACCAGCCAGAAGTCTGACAGTGAGCTCGCAGTAATTCTGACTTTCCTAGGAATCCACAGACACATATCTGTCTATCACTGAAGGCACCCACCTGTTCTGTGAGGGACCAGCCAGAAGTCTGACAGTGAGCTCGCAGTAACTCTGACTTGGGGTTCTTGGGCTGGAACTTCTCCCTCACCAAGTTGGACCAAAGGCGCCTGGCTGCTCGCATCTTCGCAATCTCCTGAGTGGAGGGAAATGTTCATGTAGTTACAGAAGTGTTTCTTCTAACTATAAGGTTGTATATTGGTGACTGTTACACTCACAATTTGATGCAATAACACACTTTGCATCTTCTCTGTTAGGGTCCATCACACATGATTTAATCACAGTAAGATTCTTTCCATGTTTAAATGAGGATTCCATGTCTTACTGTAACTGAAAGCTTGGTGTATTACTGTGTAAGCACCGTTTTACTGTCTGTGAAAGCACCAATGTACCGTATGTAAAAGCACCATGTTTTACTGTATGTAAAAGCACTTTTTTTCACTGTATGTAAAAGCGCCGTATTTACAGTGCATGAAAGCACCATGTTTTACCATACGTAAAAAGCAATCAGTTTTACTGTGCATAAAAACACCCTGTTTTACTGTACATAAAAGCACCCTGTCTTACTGTACGTAAAAGCACCCTGTTTTACTGTACGGGAAAGCACCCTGTTTTACTGTAGTGAAAGCACCCTGTTTTACTGTAGTGAAAGCACCCTGTTTTACTGTAGTGAAAGCACCCTGTTTTACTGAAGTGAAGGCACACTGTTTTACTGTAGTGAAGGCACACTGTTTTACTGTAGTGAAAGCACCCTGTTTTACTGTACATGAAACCACCCTGTTTTACTGTAGTGAAAGCACCATGTTTTACTGTACGTGAAAGCACCGTTTTACTGTACATGAAAGCACTATGTTTTACTGTTGTGAAATCACCCTGTTTTACTGTACGTGAAAGCACCCTGTTTTACTGTTTGTAAAAGCACAATTTGTTACTGTACGTGAAAGCACCCTGTTTTACTGTTTGTAAAAGCACCATTTTTTACTGTACTTGAAAACACCGTTTTACTGTACGTGGAAGCACCATGTTTTACAATGCACCACGTTTTACTGTACGTGAAAGAACCATGTTTTACTGTAGTGAAAGCACCCTGTTTTACTGTTGCGAAAGCACCCTGTTTTACTGTACGTGAAAGCACCCTGTTTTACTGTTTGTAAAAGCACCATGTTTTACTGTAGTGAAAGCACCATGTTTTACTGTTGTGAAAGCACCCTGTTTTTCTGTACGTGAAAACAACCAGTTTTACTGTATGTGAAAGAACCATGTTTTTCTGTAGTGAAAGCACCATGTTTTACTGTACGTGAAAGCACCCTGTTTTACTGTTTGTAAAAGCACCATGTTTTACTGTAGTGAAAGCACCATGTTTTACTGTTGTGAAAGCACCCTGTTTTACTGCACGTGAAAACACCCTGTTTTACTGTACGTGAAAGAACCATGTTTTACTGTAGTGAAAGCACCATGTTTTACTGTACGTGAAAGCACCCTGTTTCACTGTACGTGAAAGCACCGTTTTACTGTACGTAAAAGCACAGTTTTACTGTAGTGAAAGCACCCTGTTTTACTGCATGTGAAAGCACCTGTTTTACTGTTGTGAAAGCACCCTGTTTCCATGTACGTACAAGCACTCTGTTTTACTGTACCTGAAAGCACCCTGTTTTACTGCAAATGAAAACACCATTTATTACTGTTTTACCTACCATGTAGAAGTTCATGCCAAGACCCCAGAAGAAAGACAATCTTGGAACAAATTTGTCCACATCTAAACCCCGACTGACACCTGATAAAAGAACAAAGCCAATTGCAAAACATGAAGAGCTTGGTAAAAACATTTTTATTGGAAGTTGCAAGTAACACCCTTGTCTTGTCTTCTTACCTCTTTCCAAAGTGAGTGCATGGATTTAGTTTGAAAGACACTTTGAACAGTATTTCAGTTATAACACAGAGTCTCAGCTGGGGGAGGAAACACCAAAGACCCAGGTTTCATTCCCGACATGGCTTCAATATTCTATGGCTGGAATATTACTAAAAGCAGAGTAAAACAATATTCACTCTCTCACAGAAGGAGATCAACTGAAAAAAATCTCATTTCAGGAACGTTTTCCACGAATCTGTGTATCATTTATTGTGTGTATAGCATATTAGCTATGATACAGGCTTAAATAGATAGTTACTACCTCTTAACGGTAGTTCGCTGGGAGGCACATACTCATTGGAATCAGATCTTGTGCTAGATTTGGTCTTCAGAAGCCCACTCAATCACTCCAAAGGAGACTCCCAAGGAGACTCCCAAGGAGACTCCCAAGGACGCTCCCAAGGGAACTCCCAAGGAGATTCCCAAGGACACTCCCAAGGAGACTCCAAAGGATACTCACAAGGAGACTCACAAGGAGACTCACAAGGACACTCCCAAGGGGACTCCCAAGGACACTCCCAAGGAGACTCCCAAGGAAACTCCCAAGGACACTCCCAAGGAAACTCCAAAGGAGACTCCGAAGGACACTCCCAAAAGGAGACTCCAAATGATACTCACAAGGACGCTCCCAAGGATGCTCCCAAGTAGGCTCCCAAGGAGATTCCCAAAAGGAGACTCCCAAGGAGAATCCCAAGGAGAGTCACAAGGATACTCCCAAGGACACTCCCAAGGAGATTCACAAGGAGACTCCCAAGGATACTCCCAAGGAAACTCACAAGGAGACTCACAAGGACACTGACAAGGAGACTCCCAAGGAGACTCACAAGGACACTACCAAGGACACTCACAAGGATACTCCCAAGGACACTCCTAAGGAGACTCACAAGGAAACTCACAAGGAGACTCCCAAGGACACTCACAAGGAGACTCCGGAGGAGACTCCCAAGGAGACTCACAAGGACACTCACAAGGACACTGACAAGGAGACTCCCAAGGAGACTCACAAGGACACTACCAAGGACGCTCCCAAGGACACTCCTAAGGAGACTCACAAGGAGACTCCCAAGGAGACTCCCAAGGAGACTCACAAGGAGACTCACAAGGAAACTCACAAGGACACTACCAAGGACGCTCCCAAGGAGACTCACAAGGAGACTCCCAAGGATACTCCCAAGGACACTCCTAAGGAGACTCACAAGGAAACTCACAAGGACACTCCTAAGGATACTCACAAGGAAACTCCCAAGGAGACTCACAAGGAAACTCACAAGGACACTACCAAGGACGCTCCCAAGGATACTCCCAAGGACACTCCTAAGGAGACTCACAAGGAGACTCACAAGGAGACTCCCAAGGATATTCCCAAGGACACTCCCAAGGAGAATCCCAAGGAGACTCCCAAGGAGACTCCCAAGGACACTCCCAAGGAGACTCACAAGGAGACTCACAAGGAGAGTGTAAGGCATCTACCCCATGTACTATGGTGTACACACCTGTCCTGATGTACTCCAGCCCATCAGCGATAGTGAAAGCTAGCTCGATGACGGCATCCGCCCCCGCCTCCTGCATGTGGTAGCCGGAGATGGAGATGGAGTTGAACTTGGGCATGTTCTGTGGAGGAAGATAGCATACAGGACGAGGATTTCCACTACACTCAGCTTCACTGTCTTCAGTGACACATTATTTATATTATTAGTAATAATTCATTCCATCATGTTCAACTCTGCCATGATACCGGAATACCTGATGTCATAAAATAGGAGAGCTCTACATTCATCATGATCATTCGGTCGATTATATTTCAGGGATTTTTTCTGTGCTACCCGGTACATAATCCAAAGTATCCTGTGAAAATTAACCTTTTGAAATAATTTTTTTGGGTCAGATTACATTCTGTTTTCATCCATTCATCATATCTTTTTGAGCTGATTTGCATCTGGGCCCACTTGCACAAAGCGATCTTAGCGCTAAGACTATTGTAAGCCTATGTTAATGTGTGGGAGTTACGATCATCTTAGTCTTAAGATCGCTTTATGCAAGTGGGCCCTGAACTACTTGCCAAATGCAGATCTGAAAACACCAATTCCTGCCAGCTTCCGGATTCAAGAAAGGAGACAGGCCTGTTTTTAGACATTCGACAGTGACAAAATCCTGGACACATGTAGGGCCTGTTACTAAGTCTTTGAGAGGCATTTAGAAGTGATACACATAAGGATGGATGTCAACTTCTTTATTATGAGTAACAGAGTGGAACAAACTGATTCCGGTGTAAACCATTTCAAATTTGAAAATCAACTTATTAAAAAATGTTCACTTTCTTTATGGAGCTTCATGGAGAAAGACATGGGCAAACCTTTGATGTGTACTCGAAGATATCCCCGATGATCTTCATGGAGGGCTCCGGGGGGAAGATGTAGGTGTTCCGCACCATGAACTCTTTCAGGATGTCATTCTGTATGGTCCCGGTAAGCTGGTCCTGTGACGCTCCCTGAATACACACCACACCATAACACTGTACACAGCAATATTCCAGCTATATTACGCTCTCTGAGTGAATGAGTATGGTTTTTACGCCGCTTTTAGCAATATTCCAGCTATATCACGGCAGGGGCAATATTCCAGCTATATTACACTCCCTGAATACACACCACACTAGAACACTGTACACAGCAATATTCCAGCAATATTACACTCCCTTAATACACACCACACTAGAACACTGTACACAGCAATATTCCAGCTATATAACACTCCCTGAATACACACCACACCATAACACTGTACACAGCAATATTCCAGCTATATCACACTCCCTGGAGACACACCACACCATAACACTGTACACAGGAAGTCCACACTGTATAATACACACCATACACAATGTCAACGTAGGAAAGTATACAATATCATGGCTGAAAATGCTGAACTCTAACAACAATTCCAATATAGGGAAATACTTTTGAAAATATGTCTCATTGCAAATATTCAACGTAATCACAATCTCAAATGAAGTCATGTTGTGAATAAGTAAGTGATTTCACCAACGTGGTAAACGTCTAAGACCTGCATCCCTTCGGGCTTTCCTCCCACATTAAGCTGACACGCCGTGATATAATACTGTTCCAAGCAGCATTAAACCCAACTCACCTGTTCCTCAGCAGCAACCACGAACATAGCCAGGACTGGCAGCACGGCTCCATTCATCGTCATGGACGTGGAGAGTTTGGACAGTGGGATGCCATCAAACAGCAGCTTCATGTCCTCCACAGAGTCTATAGCAACCCCAGCCATGCCAACATCGCCAACAACACGGGGATTGTCAGAGTCATAGCTGTAACAACATCAGTTGCTTTTAAAGCAAGTGAGGTGAAATCCAATCTAACATCGCTTTCAAGATTATTTTACACATACAGCCACATGGATGTATGTGTGTCTGCTTGGACCAATCTGGACTTGTCTCAGTTATTTAGTCCTAGCCCAATCAGATACCATGCCGCAGTTTAACATGGGTACCCCACGTAGTATACTGTTTCTTTGTTTGTTGTTTTATGCCACACTCAACAATATTCCAGCTATATGACGGCTGTCTGAAATTAATCGAGTCTGGACCACACAATCCAGTGATTGATATCGTGAGCATCGATCCACAGTATACTGAATATCCCACACAGTATACTGAATACCTCACACAGTATATTGAATACCCAACACAGTATACTGAATATCCCACACAGTATACTGAATACCCCTCACAGTATACTGAATATCCCACACAGTATATTGAATATCCAACACAGTATACTGAATATCCCACACAGTATACTGAATACCCCACACAGTATATTGAATACCCCACACAGTATACTGAATACCCCACACAGTATACTGAATATCCCACACAGTATACTGAATACCCCACACAGTATACTGAATACCCCACACAGTATACTGAATATCCCACACAGTATATTGAATATCCCACACAGTATACTGAATACCCCACACAGTATATTGAATATCCCACACAGTATACTGAATATCCCACACAGTATATTGAATATCCTACACAGTATACTGAATATCCCACACAGTATACTGAATACCCCACACAGTATACTGAATACCCCACAGAGTATACTGAATACCCCACACAATATACTGAATACCCCACACAGTATACTGAATACCCCTCACAGTATACTGAATACCCCACACAGTATACTGAATACCCCACACAGTATACTGAATACCCCACACAGTATACTGAATACCCCACACAGTATACTGAATACCCAACACAGGATGTTGAATATCCCACACAGTATACTGAATACCCCACACAGTATACTGAATACCCCACACAGTATACTGAATACCCCTCACAGTATACTGAATACCCCACACAGTATACTGAATATCCCACACAGTATATTGAATACCCCACACAGTATACTGAATATGCAATACAGTATACTGAATATCTCAAAAAAGTATACTGAATACCCCACACAGTATACTGAATACCCCTCACAGTATACTGAATATCCCACACAGTATACTGAATATCCCACACAGTATATTGAATATCCCACACAGTATACTGAATATCCCAAACAGTATATTGAATACCCAACACAGTATATTGAATATCCCACACAGTATACTGAATACCCCTCACAGTATACTGAATACCCCTCACAGTATACTGAATACCCCCCACAGTATATTGAATATCCCACACAGTATACTGAATACCCCACACAGTATACTGAATACCCCTAACAGTATACTGAATACCCCTCACAGAATTATCATGGAACTGTTCTAGGTGAACAATACCTTCCAAATGACGTGCTGGTTTTCTTGGGGAATTAGTCAGCAAAGAGCCAGAGTCACAGGAGACTAATCACAATTTTATTTACAAGAACAATTAACAATTTACAATATCTTAGAAAATAACTGAGGGTGCCACAGAGAGTCGGTACACACTCTGGGCTGAGGGAGAGAGGTCTGCTTGGTAAGAGAGTCAAACCCCTTCTCTGCTTAAAACCTGCCTACAGTATATATTTAACAAAAATTTAAACAATAGAAAGGAATGTGATTGGATGATACACGCTTGGTTGTGTCCTAAGCTAAATGGATGGCTAGACAGAGGGGAATACTAAATCCTGTTTATCCTGTTGGACTGGCACTAATCTTGTTGACATATTTACTGGATGCTTTGAAAGAGATTAGGGTGTCACTATAGATGAGCTTGTGTGGGGGCTAATCCTTAATGCCCTATAGACGAGCTTGTATGGGGGCTAATCCTTAATGCACTATAGACGAGCTTGTATGGGGGCTAATCCTTAATGAGTCTTAATTGAAGTAATGTTATTCTAATATACCCCGGTAGGTGATGACAGATATACTTAAATAAATATCCTTTGTCTGGGAGATGGGATCTTGATACCTTAGGCTAGCATTTATCTAAAAGCTTCAAATCAATTAAACTATGTAGACGTAACTCTTGTCTTATTGAATAGTATGTCTAGAAGACGCGCTCCCATTACCTTAGGCTAGCAACCATCTAAAAAGCTTTAACTGAAACTACTGATATTTTAAATATGCATTTTACCTAATGATAATTATTACTTGCTAAAACTACAATTATATGAAATGATGTATAAATATTACATCATGATAACTCATAAAAGCACTTGATGTAGATCTAATTATTATAATAACTTAGTATAAATGTTATCCCATGATAACTTCTGCTTTTATGAGTTATCATGATGTAATATTTATACATCATTTCATATAATTGTAGTTTTAGCAAGTAATAATTATCATTAGGTAAAATGCATATATAAAATATGTGCATTTTACCTAATGATAATTATTACTTGCTAAAACTACAATTATATGAAATGATGTATAAATATTACATCATGATAACTCATAAAAGCACTTGATGTAGATCTAATTATTATAATAACTTAGTATAAATGTTATCCCATGATAGTATACTGAATATCCCACACAGTATATTGAATATCCCACACAGTATACTGAATACCCCTCACAGTATACTGAATATCCCACACAGTATATTGAATATCCCACACAGTATACTGAATATCCCGCACAGTATACTGAATACCCCTCACAGTATATTGAATATCCCACAGTATACTGAATACCCCTCACAGTATACTGAATATCCCACACAGTGTATTGAATATCCCACACAGTATACTGAATATCCCACACAGTATACTGAATACCCCACACAGTATACTGAATACCCCACACAGTATACTGAATATCCCACACAGTATATTGAATATCCCACACAGTATACTGAATACCCCACACAGTATACTGAATACCCCACACAGTATACTGAATATCCCACACAGTATATTGAATATCCCACACAGTATACTGAATATCCCACACAGTATACTGAATACCCCACACAGTATACTGAATACCCCACAGAGTATACTGAATACCCCACACAATATACTGAATACCCCACACAGTATACTGAATACCCCTCACAGTATACTGAATACCCCACACAGTATACTGAATACCCCACACAGTATACTGAATACCCCACACAGTATACTGAATACCCCACACAGTATACTGAATACCCCACACAGTATACTGAATACCCCACACAGGATGTTGAATATCCCACACAGTATACTGAATACCCCACACAGTATACTGAATACCCCACACAGTATACTGAATACCCCTCACAGTATACTGAATACCCCACACAGTATACTGAATATCCCACACAGTATATTGAATACCCCACACAGTATACTGAATATGCAATACAGTATACTGAATATCTCAAAAAAGTATACTGAATACCCCACACAGTATACTGAATACCCCTCACAGTATACTGAATATCCCACACAGTATACTGAATATCCCACACAGTATATTGAATATCCCACACAGTATACTGAATACCCCACACAGTATATTGAATACCCAACACAGTATATTGAATATCCCACACAGTATACTGAATACCCCTCACAGTATACTGAATACCCCTCACAGTATACTGAATACCCCCCACAGTATATTGAATATCCCACACAGTATACTGAATACCCCTCACAGTATACTGAATATCCCACACAGTATATTGAATATCCCACACAGTATACTGAATATCCCACACAGTATACTGAATACCCCTCACAGTATATTGAATATCCCACAGTATACTGAATACCCCTCACAGTATACTGAATATCCCACACAGTGTATTGAATATCCCACACAGTATACTGAATATCCCACACAGTATACTGAATACCCCACACAGTATACTGAATATCCCACACAGTATACTGAATACCCCACACAGTATACTGAATACCCCACACAGTATACTGAATACCCCTCACAGTATGCTGAATATCCCACACAGTATACTGAATATCCCACACAGTATATTCAATACCCCACACAGTATACTGAATATCCCACACAGTATATTGAATACCCCACACAGTATATTGAATATCCCACACAGTATACTGAATACCCCTCACAGTATACTGAATACCCCTCACAGTATACTGAATACCCCACACAGTATACTGAATACCCCTCACAGTATACTGAATACCCCTCACAGTATACTGAATATCCCACACAGTATACTGAATATCCCACACAGTATATTGAATACCCCACACAGTATACTGAATACCCCACACAGTATATTGAATATCCCACACAGTATACTGAATATCCCACACAGTATACTGAATACCCCTCACAGTATACTGAATACCCCACACAGTATACTGAATATCCAATACAGTATACTGAATATCCCTCACAGTATACTGAATACCCCATACAGTATACTGAATACCCCACACAGTATACTGAATATCCCAAACAGTATACTGAATACCCCACACAGTATACTGAATACCCCATACAGTATACTGAATATCCCACACAGTATACTGAACACCCCACACAGTATACTGAATATCCCAAACAGTATACTGAATACCCCACACAGTATACTGAATATCCCACACAGTATACTGAATACCCCTCACAGTATACTGAATACCCCACACAGTATACTGAATACCCCACACAGTATACTGAATACCCCATACAGTATGCTGAATATCCCACAGTATACTGAATACCTCACAGTATACTGAATACCCAACACAGTATACTGAATACCCCACACAGTATATTGAATACCCCACACAGTATACTGAATATCCCACACAGTATACTGAATATCCCACACAGTATACTGAATACCTCACAGTATACTGAATACCCCACACAGTATACTGAATACCCCACACAGTATACTGAATACCCCATACAGTATGCTGAATACCTCACAGTATACTGAATACCCCACACAGTATACTGAATACCCCACACAGTATGCTGAATACCCCACACAGTATACTGAATATCCCACACAGTATACTGAATATCCCACACAGTATACTGAATACCTCACAGTATACTGAATACCCCACACAGTATACTGAATACCCCATACAGTATACTGAATATCCCACACAGTATACTGAATACCCCACACAGGATAATACTACATCAAGACTACAGGATCTACATCATTTAATCACTTAGGACAGATAATTCACACTTTGGCTCAGCTCAGAAGGCTGCTCTTTTTCTTCATCTTCCAGTACATTCTGAAGGACAGACTGTCATTATGTTGTTTGTTTGTTTGTTTGTTTGTAATGCCGCACTCAGCAATATTCAAACTATATGACTGTGGTCTGTGAATAATTGAGTCTGGACCAGACAATCCAGTGATAGACATCATGAGCAATGATCCACGCAATTGGGATCGATGACATGCATCAGCCAAGTCAGCGAGCCTGACCACCCAATCCCGTTAGTCGGCTCTTACGACAAGCATCGTCGACGTCGCCTCTTATGTCAAGCATGGGTTGTTGAAGACCTATTCTACCCTGGATTTTCAAAGGTCGACTGTCATTATGTGACACAAGCAAGATCAACACATAGTTTCAAATATATCACGGGCCATGCTTCAATAAAACAATGTGGAAGTGAGTGAGTGAATATGGTTTTACCCCGCTTTTAGCAATATCACGGTGGGAGACACCTGAAATGGGCTTCACACATTGTACCCATGTGGGGAATCAAACTCGGGTCTTTGGCATGACGAGCAAAAGCACTGACCACGAGGCTAACCCACCACCCCACAATATATAAGTATGCTCTCCAAAAGGCATATACAACAGAGTACAAAAAACAACATTTTAGAGAGAACAGTAAACTATGGTCAAAACGAACTCAAAGGGACCATTAATTATAGTTTGTTATAACCGTAGTTCGTTATAAGCATATATACAGCAAATGTCCGGGACAAAAAAAAAACAGTTTGTTATATATATGTCAATTCGTTATAAGCGTGTTCGTTATAAAAATATATACAGCAAATTGCCGGGACTAAAAACACCAGTTCGTCAAATCTGTCAGTTCGTTGTAAGCGTGTTCGTTATAAACATAGTTCACTGTATTCAAGTTGTTGCAGTCTTTGATGTCCTGCTCACCCTCTGTGTGTGGCGAGGTCGAAGGCGACGCTCAGACCCTGCTGGCCTCCTGCGATGTTGTCCCGGTAGAACTTGTTGCTCTCTTCCACAGTGCTGAATCCTGCATACTGAAGACCATGTTCAGTAAGACATGGTAAAACACAAACCTCAGGACACTGTTGAAAGTTGTTTGTTTGCATGTTGTTGAACGCCGCACTCAGCAATATTCCAGCTATATGACGGCGGTCTGTAAATAATCAAGTCTGGACCAGACAATCCAGTGATTGATATCATGAGCATTGATCTACGCAATTGGGATCGATGACATGCATCAACCAAGTCAGCGAGCCTGACCACCCGATCCCGTTAGTCGCCTCTTACGACAAGCATAGTCACCTTTTAGGGCAAGTATGGGTTCCTGAAGACCGATTCTACTCAGGATCTTCATGGGTCCAGGAGACTGTTGAAAGTTGTTTGTTATATCTGTTGTCAGCTACCATGCTTGCCATTTTAGAGTTCGCCATTGATATACATATCATTCACGGTCTTGTAAAATGAAACTACAGTAAAACACTGTTGTGTCCACCTACATAATTACTTGAACATATACTGAACCGCAAAAGAAACGTCACCATGGCTAGATATATGAGAAACCTTATTTGTCCAACATGTATGTGAACATACTTTGAGACATAACAAAAAGATGAAACTTGGCAAAACTGATCATCAAGGTTGAAATTAAAGTGTCAAATGTTCTTAAAGTGAAACAAAACACTAGTCTCTGAGAAAATGGCATCACAAGTCAGTATGTCATGTGTCAGCCATGTGCATTGATGACTGCCGTGCAACGTCAATACATGGAATGGATGAGGCGGTTCATGAAGGCCATAGGCACTTGAGCACACACACTTATGAACGCCTGACGCAGTTCAGCTGTAGTTGTCGGCCTTGGTCGGACGTCTTTCAGTCGTCTTTGAATCTCGTCCCACAGGTGCTCAATGGGATTTAAATCGGGACTGAGGTAGGCCACCGCCTGTTTCTGATGCCATTCTGCTGGAGGAAGTCTTGTGTTGCTCTCGCAGTGTGGGCTCGGGAGTTATCATGCTGAAACTCGTGGTTGTGGCGATGTGCCAAATGAGGTATGGCGTGTGGTCTCAAGACTTGATCAATGTGCCGAGCTGTTGTGACACCATTGCCTCTCCCTGGACCAAAATGTTCTGGAAGACCACAGGGCCGACCCTCTGTGCAAGACCAATTCCACCCCACGAGTCTCTCTCAACAACAGGCGCCTCCGTGGTCTTGTGGTAGAGCGTCCGCCCGGAGAGCGGAAGGTCCGGGGTTCAATCCCTGGCCGCGTCATACCAAAAGACGTTAAAAGATAGTACTTGTTGTTACCCAGTCTGGCGCTCGGCATTAAGGGGCTAAAACAAGGACTGGTCGGCTCGGAGTCAGTATACGGTGTCTGAGTGGGGTATTCATGTTCAACTGCGGCATGGTATCTCAGTGAGCTAGCACTATAAATCGGCATCAGTCCGGACTAGTACAAGCAGCCATACACACACACACGTGCATGCACGTCGCTATATAAGTGCAATAATCTTGGACGCGACGTTAAACCCAATTTCACCTCACCTCACCTCTCAACAACACAAGCATCCGAATAATGTTCCCCACGGCGTCGCCAGACTCTCTCTTTGCCATCAGCTGTTGAGATACAGTAACGGCTCTTGTCTGGGAAGAGGACTCTTCTCCAGTGCTGGTGGTGCCAATGCTGGTGCTGTGTTGCCCACTGAAGACGGTCCCGGCGATGATGTGGTGTCAGAATGGGTCCTCGGTGTGGCCTGTGACAGTGGAGGTGTCTGCTCGTCAATCGTCGACGCACGGTGTCTGCACTAATGTGTCACTGGTGTGTCCCCATGGTCTGTCAAGCAGTTTCCACAGCAGTAACAAAGCGATCTTGAAGATGCTGTCGCACAATCTGACGATCCTGATGTTGGGTGGTGACCCTTGGTCTTCCACTACGTGGTCGGTCATCTGTAGTGTTGGTAGTCTGGTACCATTGCTGGAGCCTGTATATGGTCCTTACGTGGACTTGAATTGCATAGGCTACTTGCTGGGTGGTTTGTCCAGCTTGCAATCGTCCGAGGACTTGGTGTCGCTGATTTCTTGTCAATCTTGGCATGTGGTAGCAATTCAATAATGAACGAATACTCTCCGATCTGGGTGGATTTTTATAGGGCAAGAAATGGGGGAACGCATGTGCATTTAAATTTGCGCGGAACTCACATGCATCGGGTTACCATGGTTGTTGCCGTGATCGGTTTTGCAATTGGTTTTATTGTCATCTGCTTTTGTCTTTTATCATCAAATTCATTTTTACGGACAAGGTGATGTTAAATTTGAGAAACTTTGACCAAAATTACCCAGATATTTAAATGACAACTTTTCATGCAATGTTACTTGGGGTGACGTTTCTTTTGCAGTTCAGTATATATGTGGGTACTGAGGTCAGGCCTACCACACAGCAAGTCATGTCTGTCTGTCTACCTGTCTGATGGTCCAGGGCCTGTGTGTGTACATGGTGTAGTACGGGCCCCGGGTGTAGGGGTACTGCCCTGGGATCTCGTTTGGTACTTCCTTCACATCTTCTTGAGTGTAGAGAGGCTTGACGTTTATTCCCTGGCAACGGAAACAAAACATTTTTAGAACAGAATCATCACATCAGGGATAATTAAACATGAAAACCAAGTAAAAACAGCTAAAAATGCCAGAGAATTATTTTGTTGTTTAGATTTATAACTCTTATAACAATACATTTCCAAAGCTAAAGGTTTGGGATCTAGGGCATGTAGGGGGTATTTTAAAGGTACTGAGAAATACAGTGGAATCTGTCTAAACCAGACTTGTGAGGGACAGGGAATTAAGTCCTGTTTAGACAGCAGTCCAGATTAGACAAAAGTCCAAACAGATATGTCCTTTGAAATCTCACAAGAAATGAACAGTCAAGACGTGTTCATGTACAATAATACCTAACTTAGATGCCTTGGCGAAAGGCTTACACAGAGCTCCAGATAAGCTGCGTATCTGCGTAAAATACGCATCAGAAATGCAGAAATACGCAGTAAAATAAAATCCAAGCGTATTAAATACGCAACGAATATTACAGATACGCTACAAAAAACAAACTTGTGCGTATCATCAAATATTGTGAAGTAACCCTGCGTATTCGATTAGCAAATCAGCAACTTATTTTGAAATTATAAACGGGCATTCCGCAAACCTTGACAGTTACATCATGATCATTTGCCATCACACTTTCCTGTGGCAGTAACGTGGTATTTTTGAGTCCTATAAAGCTCTCGATCCCACACGACACCAGTTTGCAGGGACTAGATGAATAGCGTTTTTAAATATTTAACTTAAATACCAATATGTGTAAAAACTAGTGGGTAACAGAAATTTGAATACCCAGATAGAATTACTGATACCCAATGATTTTAAAATGCATGGGTAAAATACCCACAACACCGAAAGCTTATCTGGAGCTCTGCTTACACCACAATATAAACAAGAAAAATGTCCCAAGTACAGCTGATATATTTACAGCAGACCAATCTTAGTATCAATCTATATTGAAATCACATTGTTTGTGAAAACAGCTTACTAGAGATGTGTGAAAAGTTTACCCGATCAGTGGGCATCAATTACATGATAAATTGGTTCTTTGTCCTACAATTTCTGTCCACAGTCTGGAGTAGGACAGACCTTACTGGATGATAGATGAAAACTGTAAATTCAGGGTTGTAAATTTGTTCTGGCATATGACAGAGATCCAGATTAGTCAAGTGAGTGAGTTGGGTTTAACGCCGCTTTTAACAGTATTCCAGTTATATCACGGCGTGTCAGCTTAATGTGGGAGGAAAGCCCGAAGTGATGCAGGTCTCAGACGTTTACCACTTCGGTGAAACCCACGAGCACGGGTATGGTGCTGACAAACCTAGAAACATAATCTGGGCGAACCGTGATTCGAACCCACAATCATAGGTTTCTGGCGTGCCCAAGGGACGCAACTCTGCACAGCGAATCGCGGCGCCTTAGACGACTGGGCCACCTGTGCCCCACTGATTAGTCAAGAGACCAGTTTGGACAGATTCTGTTGACAGAATCATAGCTGTGTCTCAGCGACCAGCACATGTCTAATAGTATATAAATGTTTGTTTGTTTAACACCGCACTCAGCAATATTCCAGCTATATGACGGCGGTCTGTAAATAATCAAGTCTGGACCAGACAATCCAATGATTGACATCATGAACATCGATTTACACAATTTGAATAGGATGGCATGCATCTACCAAGTCAGCGAGCCTGACAACCCGATCCCATTAGTCGGCTCTTACAACAAGTATAGTCGCATTTTAAAGCAAGCATAGTATGAAATATATCCCGGGCGAGTGAGTGAGTGAGTGAGTGAGTGAGCGAGTGAGTGAGTGAGTGAGCGAGTGAGTGAGTGAGTGAGTGAGCGAGTGAGCGAGTGAGTGAGTGAGCGAGTGAGTGAGTGAGTGTGGTTTTAACAAGGCTAAAAGGCTAACCCACCACCCCACAATGTACAAGTATCTTCACAGGCATGTCTGATAGTAAAATAAGAGCACTAGTGAGCACATAGCTATGACTTTGCAGCTTTTTTAGCCACAAAGTAGAGAATTTATACCGTGACTTTGTCATCTTATAATTAGCGCCTATCAAACGATTTATTTTAGCCACAGTGAACATGGTGAAATGTCTGCCAGTTTGTCCACCTCTGATGTCCTCCATGTGAGAGTGTCCTCCACATCCTTCCCCCTCAGCTCCTTCTTGGCTCCAGCTGACCACGTCGGGTCAAGAGGGGCCGAGATGCTGGCAAACCTGGCACAGCTCCACACAGGGGAGAATATCTACAACAGCAACAAGCAGTGATAAGCGATGTTGTTTTTTTAATTTTTACTCCGTTCTGCATAGTGCGTCAATGGCAGTGACACCGACTCGGTATCCGCCATTTCCACATATTTCGCTGGTGTAATCCTATTTGGTATCCTGTTCAGCTTAGCCCGGATGTGAAGACAAAGGATTATAGGTGTTAATATACAATGCTTACCATCTTGCAATGTTTCAATCGTCAGAATTCTTTTAAAACAAATTTTAGTTATCAATTAATGAATATGATCCTGCAGTTGAATATGATCCGGCAGTTAAATGTTTGTTTGTTTGTTGCTTAACACCGCACTCAGCAATATTCCAGCTGTATGACGGCGGTCTGTAAATAGTGGAGTCTGGACAAGGCAATCCAGTGATTGACATCATGAGCATCGATCCATGCAATTGGGATACAACGACATGTATCAACCAAGTCAGCAAGCCTGACCACCTGATCCTGTTAGTCGCCTCTTACGACAAGCATAGTCGCCTCTTAATGGCAAGCATGGGTTGCTGTAGACCTATACAAGGGTTTCTTGCACACCAAAGGGACACAACTCTCCATATCAAATTGCTGCACCTTGAATGACTGTGCCACCCAAGAACACCCATATATACATATGATATATACATGATATATGTATGTATTCCCCATGTGACGTGTTTTCAAGCCTTAACTACTTTGGAGCTATTACACAATATGTGACCATGATCTTAATGATGAAATTAAGGTAGACGCCACAAAGCCCACTGAAGACAATAAAGAACCACTGAAGTCATGTTATAAATTAAGCTACATCATGCTACATAAGGTGAGATATTCTGTTATGCAAACATACTTCAAAACCGCCTGTTTTCTAGCGCACATTTTTATTAAACTTGTGCTGATGATGATCTGGCATCAGAACAATCGTATGCACTGATGGTGAATCAACTGCTGTTTGTAAACTTCCTGCCTGTCATGTGACTGGTATGTTGTCTACCTATTTTTAACTTGTCTGTAATGGAGCGTCTAGAAATCACATGACGGTAACAAGATGGCACCTGACTGACTCAGGTCTCGCTCAGCTAGGCATTATCACTATAAAATTAACAAGACATGGTTATTTTACCTTCCAGGCACAAACAGGAATAAATGTTTTCAAAAGTAAGACTTAATTTTAGTGTATTGGGATTGTTATTAGACAGTAATGCGAAATACCTCTTAGGGGCTTGAAAATCCATAACACGAGGATATATACAAAGGAGCAATGGGTCAGTTTCACAATGACACTCATTACAACGTCTTCACTGGAAATGGCTCCCCTTCTTTACTGTACATAATGTATAATGCACGTTGCTGCAAAACCTATTTAACTTAACTGTTTTAAACAGAATGTCATTAGAAGTAATACATAATGAAAGAAATAACGGAGTGAGCATTTGCATTTTCACTGAAATGTTCATTTGCGATACAAGCTGATCTAAAGGTTGCACATCATTAAGTTTGTATTGCAAGTGAAAAAGTCCTGGCAATACAGTAGGGGGCTGGTGATCGAAAACAGAACATTTTTCGGTCGGTCACACGCATACATTCTTTCCGTGTCCACATATTGTTATACATATCTGTTTTAGCATCAAAGTAAGTTATTTACTAAACATACTTGATTCGATTTGTTGCCAAGCTCTTTTCCGATCACACTGTAAACACGCAGCATGATTTATATTTTATCGCAAAACCAGCAAAGAAGGTCAAGGACGAACGGTGTACACAAAATTACGGATCGAATGAGGTGGGTGGTGGCTGAAACGGACCTGTGCCAACGTCCACATATTTCGCTGGTGTAATCCTATTTGGTATCCTGTTCAGCTTAGCCCGGATGTGAAGACAAAGGATTATAGGTGTTAATATACAATGCTTACCAAATTGCAATGTTTCAATCGTCAGAATTATTTTAATGAATGAATATGATCCAGCAGTTTAATATGACCCGGCAGTTAAATGTTTGTTTGTTTATTACTTAACGCTGCACTCAGGAATACTCCAGCTGTATGACGCCGGTCTGTAAATAATGGAGTCTGGACCAGACAATTTAGTGATTGATGTCATGAGCATCGATCTAGGCAATTGGGATCCGACGCCATGCATCAACCAAGTCAGAGAGCCTGACCACCCGATCCGGTTAGTCGCCTCTTTCGACAAGCATAATAGTATCTGATTATTATCGCCTCCTGCAACAAGCATGTGTTGCCGAAGACCAATTCTAACCAGGATCTTCACGGGTGTTGTTGCTTTTTAGTAGATCTATAAATGAAAACTTCGTAAAATGTTTACAATGTATCATTTGATAAGAAAAGAACTTTAAAAATCCCGAAAAGTGATACACAGTGACCTCATTCAATTACAGGGACGTCAACAGAATGCGGTGAATTATTTCTTAGTGGACATCTTTGGTACACCCAAATGTACTTGTATACATGCAGGTACTAGGATTTCATCATACCCAAGACCGCCTCCGTGGTCTAGTGGTAGAGCGTCCGCCCGGAGAGCGGAAGGTCTATGGTTCGATCCCGGGCCGCGTCATACCAAAAGACGTTTAAAGATGGTACTTGTTGTTACCCTATCTGGCGCTCGGCATTAAGGGGCTAAAACAAGGACTGTTCGGCTCGGAGTCAGTATACTGTGTCTGAGTAGGGTAATCACATGTTAAACTGCGGCATGGTATCTCAGTGTGCTAGCACTATAAATCGGCATCAGTCCGGACTAGTACAAGCAGCCACACACACGTGCATGCACGTCGCTATATAAGTGCAATATTCTTGGACGCGACGTTAAACCCAATTTCACCTCACCTCATCATACCCAATGCAATTAAACGTGAATGTGTTTTATTTCAATCCTGGATAGAGAAAAGAGTGAAGCAAAGCGGCTAAGGAAATGCAGCGTTGATTTCTATATTGCTCACGACATAAAATATATTTAAAAAATAGATTTCCAACGATCGATGGAGAAAAGATACAATCATACAATCATTATATGACAGTCCAGGAGGAGTATTTGCAGCATCTACGGTAAGTGTGACCAACCCCGGTCGTCTGCCGTCACCACGTGCAGCACGTGTTTTCCGACCTGATGCACACCTGACCCGCGAAAGGATCAAAACATGCACCACACAGCCCAGATTCGTCACTGAGCACTCTGTCCTTCAATTTGTTTCGCCGTTTGCTTTCAGGTAATCGGTTTTGATATAACTCTGCCCAAATAAGTACCATATTTGTATTGCCAACACATTTGAAAGGCCAGAGAAAGTGAAGAATTATATGAATAGAAAATGTTGTGTCGAAAGTAAGGATATGGTATTGTGGTGAAAATTGTTGAAATTGAGTTTGTGACATATATTTCGTCAGCAAATGACGATGGTGTAGTGGATAAACCGATTGGACAAAGCGTGTACCTGCTTCTGTCATCGTCTTTCATCTTTGCCCGCCCATAAATAGCGTGACCGAGTGAGTGAAAGTTGTTTACGCCAAATGTCAGTCAGCATTATGACATGGGCCTGTATGTCATCGATCCCAATAGCCTGGATCGATGCTCATGATATCAATCATTGGATTGTCTTGTCCAGACTCGATTATTTACAGACCGCCGTCATATAGTTGGAATATTGCTGAGTGTGACGTTAAACAACAAACAAACAACATGGGCCTGTACATAATCCAGTCCAGGCCAAGCAAACCTGAAACTAGCGTTGACAGCACGTGCAAGGATTTGGCCAGGTCACTAGACTGGTAGCAGTCCCTGTTGTAAAAATATAAATTTGTAAGATTTTATTTTTTTTAATTCGATGCGTTTTGGAGCTGGAGTACTGTTCAAAGCGGCGTTAAACTCATCTCACATATCAGGTTATGTCACTCGTGTTATATATCACACGTTTCCAGAACATTTCACGACCCGTTGTAAATGGCGACTAAATGGACCATCGATGCTCATGTCCGTAACTGGATGTCGCGGCTATTTAAACCATCGTATTATAGCTGTACATATACCCGTGATGATCCGTGTTAAAATAGGTGTTCAGCAACACATGCTTGCTGTAAAAGGCGACTATGCTTGTGGAAAGAGGCGACTAACAGGATCGGGTGGTGAGTCTTGCTGACTTGGTTGATGCGAGTCACCTTATCCCAATTCCGTGAATCGATGCTCATGATGACAAGCACTGGATTATTTACAGGCCACCGTCCTATAGCTGGAATATTGCTGAGTGCGGCGTGACCCCCCCATAAATAAATAAATAAATTAATTAATAAGTAAATAAATATCTGTAATATTGAGTGCAGCATTTCATTTATTCATGGTGAAAATTGTTATAAGTGAGGCAGGAGATTAAAGTCACAATTTTCTTTGTCACTTTACAAAATTCAATGAGTGAAAAAAATGTAATATCATTGCAGAACGATCTGACATGTCATTGGGCCCACTGAAAGACGTCAACCGGATTAATGACCCCACGCCTTCCACATCCAAACCAGGAAGCAAGAGCTGTTGTCCTGGTGACCACGCCCACTCTACTATTTCCGGTTCAGCTAAACGTAGTTCCACCGAGAAAACATTGAAAGAGAACTACAATGAATCTGGGTGTTGTGGCGGACATGATGCTTTCTGCTCAGACGAAAATTGTACGGACATAACCGAGTTTTCTCCGGACATTCCCGAGCCACAGATGTGTGGGAAATGCGGGAAGCACGGTGTGCGACTGAAAACCTGTAGTCGGTGCAAGACAGCTCTGTACTGCTCGAGAGACTGCCAGAAGAAAGACTGGCAGAAACACAAGAAGGTACATTTAGACTTACCATCGCACAGTTCAATCTTCGATATGTTGGCCCGGGTGGCCCAGTCGCCTAAGGCGCCGCGATCCGCTGTGCAGAGTTGCGTCCCTTGGGCACGCCAGAAACCTTTGATTGTGGGTTCGAATCCCGGTTCGCCCCGATTATGTTTCTAGGTTTGTCAGCACCACACCCGTGCTCGTGGGTTTCACCGAAGTGGTAAACGTCTGAGACCTGCATCACTTCGGGCTTTCCTCCCACATAAAGCTGACACGCCGCGATATAACTGGAATACTGTTAAGCGTTAAACCCAACCCACTCACTCATCTTCGATATCCAATGTATTATATCTCTACTTTATTATTATAAGGTGATAACATGGATTATATACCCTTCAACTATCCAACACACACCTTTATGTGGAAACGCTATATATAAATTGTGGTGTTTGATAGTAAAGGGACATAGTATTTCATTATTTCAATCAGAACTTCAGATTCCAGTAGGAGGCATGTTTGGTCTAGTTGTCTAAAGCGCCACAATTCACTTAGCAGAGCTGCATCCATTGGGGGCGCCAGAAACAAATGTGAATTTCGATTCGCTCCGATAATATGTGTTTCTAGTTTTGTCAGCACCATTCCCGTGCTCGTGGGTTTCGCCGAAGTGGTAAATGTCTGAGACCTGCATCACTTTGGGCTTTCCTTCCACATCAAGTTGACACGCCACGATATACATGTATAAATACTGTTCAACCCCAACTCGCTCACCAAGAGTCCTTGCTCTGACTTCTGATATTCCCCGATGGTATAACTGGAATAGTGTTTAAAATCAAACAATCTATATGAATATCGTTCTCTTTACAGACATGCAGAATACCGGACCATGACGGGAACGACCTGAAGACTCTCCTGAAACAACTGACTACGAGCCTCGTTGTAGAAAAACGTAGAAAGCTGACCTTCAGCGAGGCCAAAGTGAAGGCTGAGAAGTTATTTCCAGGGAGACCACTCTTCGATGAACTCTCCAAACTGAGCACACACCCGTCTCGGGGAATTTTCCTTGGGCTTATAGCTGAAATGCATTTCTATGTGGTTCGGCACGGGGTGTATGTGAAGGTAGGAGTTATGAAGAAAAGTGACTTCAGTTGGTTTTCGCGTCAATTAAACAATAAAGCTGACAAAACGCGTAAATGTATTTTTTAAAAATGGATTATTGGGTGAGTTACAATTTAACGTCGCATCGGCATTATTTCAGCCATATAGCGACGAATAAAATGTATCAACATTAGCAACTGTTTGTTGTATAAAAAACCCCAATGTATTACATATTAGAAATCCATTCTTACCGCCGCTTCTACGTATATAACTGATATTGACCATTGGAAATTATCCATGTTGAGCATCTTGAAACAGGCGCATGTAATGCTTAACCTAAGTTTTCCTTTAAGATGGAGAATCTCACCCGAGTGTAGACAGTAATTAGCAGTGTCTTAAGTGTAAAAAGTACTGCTAACAGCTTCAGTAGCAGAGCCATTAGTGATGTCATTTGATTATGACGTCATGGTAACCAGTGACGTCACAATGTTCTGCAAAGCTTGATCTCACCCAAGCGATATCTCCTGTGGGAGCCAGTTTTGGATGATAAATGGAACGTTGCTACTGACGTTTCTTTGAAGCAAATAATAAATGGTCTATCTCGAATTCCTTGTAATCATGTTTGTTTGTTGTTTAACGCCACACTCAGCAATATTCCAGCTATATAAAGGCGGTCTGTAATCGAGCATGGATCTGACAATCCAGTGATAGACATCATGAGCGTCGATGTTCACAATTTCATGGGATACCATCACATGGATCAACTAAGTCAGCGAGCCTGACCACCCTATCCTGGTAGTCCTTTAAAATTGCAATCACGATGGCCAATGAATGTGGGAAGTACCACACAGTTGCGGAATATTGCTACAGACATTTATTTCACTGTAAGGGACCCATGGGGATTCCGGGGCAGGGAGTTACTGACATGAAGATGTGCGACCAGGCTGATTGAGTCATCGTGTCCCAAAGAATCGTTGTTCATGCAGTCAACCTCTGGTTTCTCTGGCCCAAACCACGGGGGTACATGTAGCTGGATTTACAGCTGCATTGTGATAGCAGTGTACATGAGTGAGTTGGGTTTAACGCCGCTTTTAACAGTATTCCAGTTAAATCACGGCGTGTCAGCTTAATGTGGGAGGAAAGCCCGAAGTGATGCAGGTCTCAGACATTTACCACTTCGGTGAAACCCACGAGCACGGGTGCTGACAAACCTAGAAACATAATCGGGGCCAACCGGGATTCGAACCCACAATCATAGGTTTCTGGCATGCCCAAGGGACGCAACTCTGCACAGCGGGACGCAACTCTGCACAGCGAATTGCGGCGCCTTAGACGACTGGGCCACCCGTGCCCCCCTGTAGTGTACAAATAATTACTCTTGACGAACAGGCCACCGAAGGGGTCCGGTCGGGTCCGGGGCTCCTTGTTTTTGCATATTTTCCTCGTGAAAAGTAATAATTCGTTTTGTTACACCAAAATTCACTTTAAAGTCAATGAAGTCTTTTAACCGTCCGGGGCGCTGGAGTAGCCCAGTGGTTAAAGCGTTCGCTCGTCAAGTCGAAGACGCGGGTTCGATTCCTCACATGGGTACAATGTGTGAAACCCATTTCTGGTGTCACCGTCGTGATATTACTGGGATATTGCTGAAAGCATATGGCGTAAAACCATACTCCCTCCCTTTTAACCACCCTGTTTTATTACAGTAACTTAGTTGCGAACCGTGAAGTGTTGCTACTAGACGCCATCTTGTTTTCTAGCACACTCCGTCGCAGTGGTGACTCAGCATAACACCACTGCCACAGGCTAATTTGCATATCACGTGACCGCACTTTTCTCTTGTTTGTAAACAAACGCGCTTTTTCAGAAATCAGTATAGAACGGACTAATGCAAGTATTTGGGGGCGCTTTACATATTGTTTTGCATAACTATATAGATATGCTACTACAACTGCGATAGTGAGTTGCATGACAATATATATTTATGCATCAAAGTGACCGCGTCGCTAGCTCTCCGTTGGGCTTCGATGACAGCACGTGGAGCCGTACAACCAATGTAAACATAGGATAACTACGCAAAAACAAGTAGATTTTTACGTATTTGCATACTTTCTCAAAGAAGGTTAACCATTCTTTGACATTTGTTTATGAAAATGTGTAGACTTGTCAAACATGAAACGGATGAAAAGCATTTGCAATATCTTGAATGGACTGTGAAAGATGTGACGAATCGTCACATGGCGCTGGCCTGTGGCAGAGGTACTATGCTAGCTGGCTGCCGGCCGCATGGAACTCTGGGTAGGAGAGTGGTTTTCTAGCAGATGAGTCAATATTAATCACGTGACAGGTCAATACTGATCATGTGATGAGTCAATTCTCGAAGCCAGGCAGTCACATGATTTCGAGGTCTACTTTGAAATGTATTGTTTCGTCACGTCGTACGGATTAACCAATGGAATGTCAATGTTCTTAATAGAGGTATAACTACATAATCTTTACCCCTACGTTGTTTTAGGACCGCGTTGGCCGTCAGACCTCATTATTCTTCTACCTGGACTTCGACAACCCTGACCCTTACTTCACCTGGGACGACCTTCAACCTGGCAACTACATTTGCATAAAGAATCCTCATTTGCATATTTTCATGGATGGTCAGGCAGGACTTCGCATTGACGAAGCATCTTCAGTCAAGATTATCTTTTGACATAACCACGTGTTGACTGTGGAGACTTTAAATTGTCCAGACACCTTGTTGATTTTTTTCAGGTTTGATTGATCAAGTTATTTTTGTCATTACGAATGTGCATGATTGTTAAAGCCAGAAAATATATACATATAAAACGATCTGCATTATATCATGTACCCTTGTGTCTGTCATTTATGCATAGCTTGGTGTCGTGCAAGACAGAATAGTGGCGTGATGCTTGTCGAGAAGCGCCGTCATATAGCTGGAATATTGCTGAGTGAGGCTTTAAAACAATAAATTGTCGAGAGTAAACTTGACCCCGTGGCCACAATGGCTGATTTGACTTGGCGAAGACCTGATGTCTTCCAGCTGTCGAAGTGCAGCGTTAGAAACAAACAGTTTTGGTTCACTGGTCCATATAATGATATTATGTAAGAAAACCCGTAAAAGGGCCCAATTTCTACTCATCCTAAGGGGGCACGGGTGGTCCAGTCGTCTAAGGCGCCGCGATTTCCTGTGCAGAGTTGCGTCCCTTGGGCACGCCAGAAACCTATGATTGTTGGTTCGAATCACGGTTCGCCCCGATTATGTTTCTAGGTTTGTCAGCACCATACCCGTTTTCGTGGGTTTCACCGAAGTGGTAAACGTCTGAGACCTGCATCACTTCGGGCTTTCCTCCCACATTAAGCTGACACGCCGCGATATAACCGGAATACTGTTACAAGCGGCGTTAAACGAAACTCACTCCTCATCCTAACTTTTGGCAGTTTGACAAGGACTTCGGACTAGTGCCAATTTCTAACGTGGGTATTAGCATCTGGTACATAGGACTGTTGTTATCGGAGTGTTCATTCAGCGAGACCGTGGGATTGTCCTGACGTACAAGGAGAACACGCGGATGCACTCGTGTCATTCCGTAACAAGGCTAATGCAGGTGACGATTGGGTTTGAATCTCCGGTGGAGCGCCTTTAGAATTCAGCACCACAATTTCTCGGAAGGACTACTTCTGCCATACCAGGTCTTTGAAAGGCATTTAGAAGTGATACACATACGGAAGTGCATTTATTGATGTCAACTTCTTTATTATGAGGAACACAACGTTTCGGTGTATATGCTTACTCCTTCATCAGTTGAATGTATGCCATGAGGCAGAGAGCATATATGTACATGTAAGTACAGCAAAATTAATAAGATAACAAAAGGTGGAAACTAACAAGGGAAGCCAACATATGATTTGCGCTGATGGGTGATTAGTAAAATAGACAATAGAGGCCAACTCTTTACAGTAATTAGAGCTGATAGTATGGAGGTGAGGTGAAATGGGGTTTAACGTCGCGTCCAAGATTATTGCACTAAAATAGTGATATGCATGTACGTTTGTGTGGCTGCTTGTACTAGTCCGGACTGATGCCGATTTATAGTGCTAGCTCACTGAGATACCATGCCACAGTTTAACATGAATACCTCACTCAGAAACAGTATACTAACTCCGAGCCGACCAGTCCTTGTTTTAGCCCCTTAATGCCGAGCGCCAGACAGGGTAACAAGAAGTACCATCTTTTAACGTCTTTTGGTATGACGCGGCCGGGGATCGAACTCCTGACCTTCCGCTCTCCGGGCGGACGCTCTAGCACTAGACCACGGAGGCGGTCCGATAGTATATGGAAGCCAGTACTTACGTTATCATAGATAAGTAATAGGCAATGGGCAAACGGGAGGCCGGGTAATTACCACTGATAGGTGAAAGATGGAAATAGCAATTGGCAAATGGAAGCCAGCCAGATAATTAGTACCGACAAAGATCAAAGCAATAAGTCCCAAGCACTTGGCAGGTAAGTTCCCTGGTCACGGTTCATGGCTGAAGAACCAAGACCATTACATCATGTGGGAAGCCACCAAAGTCCTGTCTACCAACAACAACAACTGGGGACAAAGAAAACTACAAGAAGCCATTGACGTTAAGACGAAACCGCTGGATAAGTTCCGTGTCTGAGTACACACTGAAAATGTTTTTCCTTGGCCTGAAAGTTCTCAGCTGATGCGGCTGGGGTGCCCAAGCTGCCGCCATATTGGATACTTAAGAACATTCTTAGGTAGCTAAAAGCCCTCTTGAGTACTCTTAACTTTAGGAGTACTCTTAGTGCTAAAAGTTTTTATGAATATGACTTAAGAAAATTCTTAGATTTAAGAGTAACTTTTGGTATTTCTAAGAATTTTCTCAGACTTAAGACCTCTTTAGCACTCTAAGAATGTTTATGAATACCGCCCCAGGAAACCTACTTCTGCCACAGACTACAATCCACTAAAACAAGCACCCGTATTTGTGATACTCGTCTGACTCGTACTCGCGAACTTCAGATTGTTAGCATGACCGTTACCGACTGAGTTAGATCAAGGTCCACACTGTTAAGGGTCGAACAGATGACGGACACTTCCGACGGTTATACCTAGGCATAGTGTCATGATCTACACGATGTTGGGTGGTGCAGTGTGAAGAAGGGGCTGATGTAGGTTATTTTGTCACAGAAAGGTGTGAGAGGGAACACTGAGAGAGTGAGTGAGTTTGGTTTAACGCCGCTTTTAACAGTATTCCAGTTATATCGCGGCGTGTCAGCTTTATGTGGGAGGAAAGCCCGAAGTGATGCAGGTCTCAGACGTTTACCACTTCGGTGAAACCCACGAGCACGGGTTTGGTGCTGACAAACCTAGAAACATAAACGGGGCAAACCGGGATTCGAACCCACAATCATAGGTTTCTGGCGTGCCCAAGGGACGCAACTCTGCACAGCGAATCGCGGCGCCTTAGACGACTGGGCCACCTGTGCCCCCTTAGGATCACTGGGGATAATATAGATCATAACATCAGTAAGGAAGGAGGGAGGTATAGTCTGGCTACAGACGCCAAGATAGTTAATCGGCTTTTGAAATGTAGCGAGTGAACGTGGCTTGGGTGGAAGTTCAATGAACGATAACCGCAGCACTATAGTCGACACCACAAAGTTGTATCCTGCTCACTCGACGCTCCTGTGTGAAGAACTAATGCAAGGAAATGTTGAGTGAGTATGGTTTTACGCCGCTTTTAGCAATTTGACGGCAGAGACATCAGAAATGGGCTTCACACATTGTACCTATGTGTGGAATCGATCTCGTGTCTTCGTCGTGACGAGCGAACGCTTTAACCGCTCGGCTACCCTACCGCCCCTGGAAATTTGCACGCGTCGAAGCTTCGGCTGCCGTACATTAAAATGAATGAGAAGTGGGTACAATCCCCTTAAAGGGGAAGTGTACACGCAAAAATCACTTTCTTTCTTTTTCTAAACAAAACGCAATTTTAGAATTAATTAGTATCTGTGTTTGAAAATATACACTCATTTTTTTCACAGTGAAAGTAGGAAGCTCACAATAGTGTGAAAATGATATGCCGTTATAAGGCCTTCGTTTTTCGAGCTAAACAGGCCTGAGTTATCCCCCTTAGATTATGACGTAATTGGTGCCATTTCAACTGGGTCCCTGTCTATTCTCAACGCAAAAGATATCAAGTACCAGTTTGCGGTAAAACAACATGGCCTACGACACACTCCGGCGCAGTGGTGACTCTGCATAACACCATGCTGGCTGGCATCTGAGACGCTAGAATCACACACCTGTACCTACACCACGTGAAGCGGCTCTAACAAAGCATGATGACGTCATAATGTTTATCAATTGGCACCAATGACGTCATATTGCAAGGGGCATAAGCCATGGTGTTTTTGTTGTGGAAATAGAACACTTGGTAAATGTGAAAAATATAAATCGTTTTAATGCGAAAAATAAGTTGATTAATTGTGATATTTTTTTATTTTTGTCTATGACACTTCTAGGTTAACTCTTTTAATGTGGAAAAAGTACAAGAAAAATAGGTTCATTTCCGTGTGAACTTGCCCTTTAAACCCCAATGTACAGCTCGTGCCCATCTGTGTCAGTGCAAACCAGAGCCTACAAACCTAGTAATGAGTTTATTGCAAATATGTCCCACTGTAGATTGAAATAATGACACAATGTACTGGATTCATGTGCATATTAATTATGACGACATAATCGAAAAATAAATCATGTGTATTAGTTCCCATGTATGATCCCTTCAGCTCCCATCAACTAACTTGAAAGCCGAGAGAAACATATACTGAAAATATATAATAAAAACGCTTCCAAAAACTGGCGTTTGCAACACCATTAGCCACAGTAGGATATATTTAGTAAGTAAATATTGAAAACTCTCAACATCGACGGGCTTATTTAAGGATTAAAAGTAAATATTGAAAACTCAACATCGGTGGGCTTATTTAAGGATTAAAAGTAAATATTGAAAACTCTCAACATCGATGGGCTTATTTAAGGATTAAAAGTAAATATTGAAAACTCTCAACATCGGTGGGCTTATTCAAGGATTAAAAGTAAATATTGAAAACTCTCAACATCGATGGGCTTATTTAAGGATTAAAAGTAAATCTTGAAAACTCTCAACATCGATGGGCTTATTTAAGGATTAAAAGTAAATATTGAAAACTCTCAACATCGGTGGACTTATTTAAGGATTAAAGTTATATTTGTTGATGTTCATCAGCTGATGAAGGCAGGGCATCACGTGAGCAAATTCCATGAAGCGCGAATGGTAAATTTGTTCTCTTGAGGCATCATCTTCATCGGCCGAAGAACGTCAACGAATACATCTTCAATCCTTATATTTAGGAGATAAACATGTTGCGTTTATGGCACTTCTAATGTTTTTCCTAAGTCGCTAAGATTTGTCTCAGCTGAGAAAGCTTAGATAATAGGACGCCTTAATTCTAAAGGAAAGCAAGATGGATGACAAATTGACAAAACGAAACAACACTATTCTTAATCTGAATGAATAACATGTTGCCATACACAACTGTGAGATTTATCTGTGAGAATATATTTGTTAATTCACATATTTTACTTTTGTTTCTTAGTCAGAACCCCACATTGGTGACAAACATCCACACGTATCTGGGAGAAATCTTTTTAGTTACATGCACAGAGTGGCCCCATAACAGCTATTTCCCAAGTGACACCAAACTCATAAAATATGCCTTATCTAGCTTATTTTCTTAATGCGCTTCTAGATTGAAACTACTATTTCTAGACAACACATGACTACACAGCTAGGAGTTTAAACCAGGAGTCCCGTCTAGCTGAGTATGGTTTTTGAGCACCCTTCCTTCAGCCTGACATAGTCACTTGACATGCGGAGTGGGTACATTATCTTTGGAATAATACATCAGCGTTTGTATGTGTGGCTCACCCGTGAAGATCCGGGGTAGAATAGGTCTTCAGCAACCCATACTTGCCGTGAAAGGTGACTATGCTTGTTGTAAGAGGCGACTAACAGGCCCGCTGACTTGATTGATACGTGTCATCGTATCCCAATTGCGTGGATCGATGCTCATGATGTCAAGCTCAGACTCGATTATTTACAGACCGCCGCCATATACATGTAGCTGGAATATTGCTGAGTGCGGCGTTAAACAACAAACACACACACACACACACACACACACACACACACGCATAAAATGGTGTACAAATAGCACAATTGCATCACCAATGCATTCAGAAGCGTCTCCAGATTTCTGTTGTTTTGGCAATGTTTTCTGAAAATATATTGTTTCAACAGAAAATAAAGTAGTCATGTTCCTAACTTCAAAATATGTATGGTGACAGCTATGCTGAGGTTTAGCACGTTTGGAGAAAAAAACCAAACATCAGTTGAATGAGAATCAAGACATCTCGAACCATCTGCAAACTACTCACAGCCATTGTCATTCACATTTATAAGTTTCACTTACCAAAGCTTTGTGGGTCTTGAGCAGAAATTGTTAATGTATTTGTTTTACACGAAACTTGACATTTCTAACAAAACAATAATTACATCAATACGGTTGAATCTTTGATTGTGAACTGTTCAACAGACTATCGTGTCATCATTAGAACACATGCATGCCAAATTTGGGCTTTATCGGTCCGGAATGCATTTTTCGTAACAGTGCAAAGGTCAAATCCAGTTCAGAACTGAAATCTCGAAACAATGTAGAGAGCGCATATTGCGTCCCACTCTCTGCACATATACAGTAAACTACGGTTATAACGAACTCAAAGGGACCACTAGTTTTAGTTCGTAATAACCGTAGGTCGTTATAAGCATATATACACCATATATACAACAAATGACCGGGACTAAAAAATAAGTTCGTTATATCGGTCAGTTCGTTATAAGCGTGTTCGTTATAAAGGTAGTTTACTGTTCACATTTCATTGCATTTTTAAGACATTTGTTTTCCCAGTCAGGTTAGCTACAAATAAATCCAACACATGCGTAGAAAAATACCTTTACTTCGGTTTATGTAGGTCAGTATAGTAAAAAGGCAATGGTGATGTACAGCTAGATATATTCCTGGACAGCGTTCACTGACATAAGTGATGGGAAGCACGACTAGATTCCTGGACCATGTCTTGCATGTCGTTACTCCCTGAAAACAATAACCAAGGTCATACGTAGACAAGAGCCGTTGCTGAATCACTAAACGGCCCTACGAGATGTCCAACACATCACCACAGCCTGCACGCTACAATTGTCTCCACCCAAGTACTGGCTCAATTATACTGTGAAGATCCGGGGTAGAATAGGTCTTCAGCAACCCATGCTTGCCGTACAATGCGACTAACGGGATCGGGTGGTCAGGCTCGCTGAATTGGTTGATGTATGTCATCGTATCCCAATTGCGAGGATCGATGCTCATTATGTCAATCACTGGATTGTCTAGTCCAGACTCGATTATTTACAGACCGCCGTCATATAGCTTGAATATTGCTGAATGCGGCGTCAAACAACAAACAAACCAAAACTGGCTCAACTCCAAACTGAAATGGGGTTAATATGTTACTTTTAGTTCAAAACAAACCTTAATGATCATCCGTACACACAATTAACACAAAAATATTCCCCAAACTTCACATATAGGGGTGATTTGACGTCACATTTGAGAAAATAAAAGTCACTGTCCCCACTGGATTCGCTTAACTTTAATATAATTAACGTAGTTGTCTTCTTTCCCGAATGTCCCAGGTTGTTCAGATGTACTCTGATGTACTGTGGGATGTATCCTGAGTAGATGACATGCTTGACGAGTCAGTACAATCTTGCACCAGGGGCTGCCTGATACCATTAAACACAACGGAAAAATCCAAACATCAATGGAGGAAACATAATTATAACCAGTCAACGCTAGATAACATTGTATAACTAACAGGTAATATTAACATTTATCATTTAACTTAAGCATTTATCCATGACATAAGCTTATGACATAAAAACATGTATGTCATACCCCAATGACATAAGTATGCAAATTAGATATGCAAATTAGATAACCGGAAGAGCGAGCGGTTTGATTTGAAACTATATATTATAAGTGAAGTTACACCAGAGATATAATCAGATTACACAGAATCGTTGTTGTTACCGTTATTAAAGTTTCAATTATTCTGCAAAAGTCTGTTCAAGTATTTTGTTTAAAATAATCCGAGGAACTCTTTTTCTCAGCGAATTGTTTATTTTGGTTTACATGGCTATGGAAAACATGTATCACTACGCACGATCTTTACGTAAGATTTCGACAAGTTGCTGATGTTAATGTTTAATGCAATTATTCCTTAATTTGGAAGCAAAAATGTGAAAATGATAAATAGAATTCATCACTCGTGTTTTTTTAATATGGGAAATATCAACCTCGTCCCGTTAATCGGTATTTGCCTCGCCAAAGGCTCGGCAAATACCGATTAACTAAGACTCGGTTGATATTACCCATATTAAAAAACACTTATGATGAATCCTCTATATACATAATAAACATTAGTCTGTAAAGATGTATGGACACACTTAAACAACTGGAGATCAAATCAGATACTTTTGACATTAATGTCCGTACGGTAACTCTTGCGTAAGCAGGATCCATCTGCCATTTTGAAGCCATTCTTGAATATGTAAAGGCAATTTTTTCAATTAGTTTTCCTAAGGTTTGTGTAAAAACATCGTTCACTCGAGGGTATAACATGGGTTTGCCTCTCATTTAACATCATGTTGTAAAAAAAATCAGTCTCAAACAAAACAATTGCCCGCAGCCGAAGCTGGAAACAAATTTAGTGAGTGAGTTTGGTTTTACGCCGCACTTAGCAATATTCCAGCAATATCACGGCGGGGGACACCAGAAATGGGCTTCACACATTGTACCCATGTCGGGAATCGAACCCGGGTCTTCGGCGTGACGAGCGAACGCTTTAACCACTAGGCTACCCGACCGCCCCTGGAAACAAATTTAGAGCCAGGAGGATTGATGATGATGTTATCACTGAAAGAGTTACTGTACGAACATCTGTAAAAGTAGGTGAACGTAGGAAGCATCATACTGGTACTGCGAACCAACATACCTGTTCCCTCAAGGCACCAAATACGAAAGGTGACAAGCGTTCACTGTGTTGGGCACATCTGTTCCAAGTGTTAAAGGTTCCTCAAGGTTTGGGGCACATATGTTTCAAGCGTTCACAAGCTCTTCACTGTGTTGGGCACATATGTTTCAAGTGTTAACAAGCTCTTCACCGTGTTGGGCACGTATGTTCCAAGTTTTAAAAGGCTTTTCGCTGATTTGGGCACATGTTAGAGTATGTGTATGATGTTTAACACAGACTTAAAAACGACTCCTGGCAATCGGATGTTCAGATATTTAATGGACGTGGTGTGCAAAACAGGAGTTGTTTTTTCACATGATGGTTCGCTATACCAGCTGAAGCTACAGATATTGCAAGCTATGAATAATACTGATAACAATAAGCATACAGTTCACTTCATGACAACATCTCATAACGTTACTTGACAAGAATATAGGCACAAAATACCCTTCCTCGAAAGTGAACCAACACAACCCATTCCAAGATCGCTTTACAATAGTTGGTGAATAGTTTTAGAAATAGAATATAATTCAACATCAAACAAATTAAGCTGTTCTCTTTTGAAACACATAAGTTTTCAAGAAATGAACTCAAAACTGAAATTTGAAACCACAACAGTAATAAAACGTTTCTTAAACTTCAAGTTCAATCATAACATAAGGGGAACTACGAGATGCTTGTGTGACTCATGCAATGATCACGAAGAAATGAACTCATCAAACTGATGTTCTACTTTGTGAATTTCGTTTTGCTTGATTAGCAGCTTCAGAATCTCATGCCACGTCTTCTCGTCTTGTCCAAACCCCAAAGGTATGTCAACTAACAGCATTGGGTTGGAAGAAGAAGAGAAGTAACGAGTCAA
The DNA here is from genome assembly GCF_023055435.1 of Haliotis rufescens. Classification (NCBI taxonomy): domain Eukaryota; kingdom Metazoa; phylum Mollusca; class Gastropoda; order Lepetellida; family Haliotidae; genus Haliotis; species Haliotis rufescens. The sequence continues at coordinate 398,087 of NW_025963782.1, forward strand.
TGAGTGATTTGGATTTAACGCCACATCTTACTGTATTCCAGTTATTGTCAGCCTAATGTGGGAGGAAAGCAGGAGTGATACAGGTCTCGGGCGTTTTAAATTATAACAGGTCAAGTCTTCAAAGTGTAAGAATAAACAGAAGCAGACCAATGCTTCATTGTACATGCATCACATTAATCTTCTGAAGTCTACCGTACACGACAGGTGATCAATAACAGCTATCGGGAGAAATGTAATCTGTCTACATGATACGACTTGAATAATTATTAATTTCTAACGAAAGCATCATTTGTTCCGATCGCACTAGAAGCCGCTATATGTAGTACTAAAGTCCCTTACACTGAATAAGTCTATGTACATTTTGATTTCGAAGCGGTTTCAACGCGTGCTAACATATTGCACTGCGGAGAAAGAACAAGCGACTACAGCGTCTTATGGACAATATTCATTAATAGTGAGTGAGTATGGTTTTACGCCGCTTTTAGCAATATTCCAGCAACATCACGGCGGGGGACACCAGAAATAGGCTTCACACATTGTACCCATGTCGGGATTCGAACCCGGGTCTTCGGCGTGACGAGCGAACGCTTTAACCACTAGGCTACCCGACCGCCCCATATTCATTAATACTGTACATGATATAGTGGTATCCTTAAAACATCGGTTATTGAGGTCTAACATACACAATATGACAAACGTATGCCTCTATATTCCGCTACGGCTATCCTAACTACAATACTTTAACATAGAAACGAGGCCCTCATGTGAAATATGATTTTTAAAAGCCTACAAGGAGTTACAGCAATTATGTTTATAACGTTATTCCTTTTCAAATTTTGCAGCCTGATAATGTGTTTCATCTTGGCATAGCACTATGAAATGTTGCATAATATCAAATATTTTGGTAAATATTAAGCAAATCCAATTTTTACCAACCCGGATGACGACAATCTGCACCTAATACCGTGCTCACAATAATATCCTTTGTGTTGTGTGCGAGTATGTGAGTTGTGTTCACACTGCCTTGAACATCATTTTCCCAAGTCATCATAATTTGGGAGGGAGTCCCATAAGTGGTGTAGATCTTAGATTTAGATTCGAACTCCCTACCATTGGTTACTGATAACACCAAAGGACGCACAGGGGCGGATCCAGCATTTTAAAAAGGGACGGGTCCAAAATATAAAAATCCTCTCTGTCCCATTTACTGCCATCTTCCCGAGGCAAGAGAGTTAACGGACTATAAAAGTCCAGTTTCCACCCTTGCCGAACTAGGCTGGTATTATGGAGTTACCTTTTGACTGGACTAACGAGTCTATGCATAGTCGCGCAGATTTCGGTCGATTGCAGTGTTTGCAAAGTATCTGCACCGCCAAAACGTTGTCAACAGATATTTTCCGAACCTTTTCATGTTTTTGATAAAGGTGTCCGCGTGATTTGATTGACTTCGCAATGTATGACCCGTTTTATCCCAACATAGATCTTGATTAACGATCAGATCGTTTTGACTGGGCGCCACCGTTTTGTTTGAAACAAATGCAAGTGATGGAATCTGATTGGTCCATAGTAGAGGCTTAAAAGGGACATAACTCGTAATAACCACTGGTGGCGCTACGATCGAGCCAAGGAATTCCAGCCAAGTTCGGCAAGGGTGGAAACTGGACTTTTAAAGTCAGTTAACTCTCTTGCCTCGGGAAGATGATTTACTGCCTACAACATAATAATCTTGCACTTGGTTTTTCATATGGACAAGTTGAAATTTCCAATTTTTAAGGGGATTGGTATATGTCATAAGACCTGGTGAACTAAAAATGTTAGTTTCAAACGCTGCTATGACGCAAGTCTGCACAGCAATCTGTGCCTTCCTTTGTCAAACTGCAAACAACATTATCCTTCGTCAGGCTCCAACAGACGTCAACCATCTGCTGACGGTAACAGTGATTTGCAGACGACAGGATGTGCTGTTGATCTACAGAAGGCTAGCGACAACTGTGAAAAGATGGGGTCTCATTGGTCATTTGTCAACAAAACATACACTTTGGAATGAAGCCTTAAGGAAATGGACCCTGTGTTGTCGTCTGCTGATGTGTTACCTGCCACCTAACATCCGGTCGCGGGATATTCCAATGGAGACATATTGAGAATATCACCAGAACTTATGTGACTATAACACTGGGCCGATAATCCGAATACAATGGAGCGTGATTTCAAAGGAAAACGATCGAGTTCCTAGTTCCATGTGTCGGACTTAGATCCTCATATGTGACCTCGCTGATTTTCTTCTGTGCCTTCAACATTCCATGATATCGCAGGCTCATGAGGTAGTCGGAGTGAAACTTGCCGTCAGTGTAGTCCATGAATCGCCTGTAGTCGTCCTGCAACGCCTGGAAAATTAGGAAAGTTAAAAATAAATACGTATGCTCTTTTTCCAAAGAAACCACTCCTGGGCATGCACAGGGACACAGTTACATTTAGTCGACCACATTTTGTTTTGTTTGTTTGTTGTTGAACGCCGCACTCAGCAGTATTCCAGCTATATGACGGCGGTCTGTAAATAATAGAGTCTGGACTAGACAATCCAGTGACTGACATCATGAGCATCGATCCACGCAATTGGGATCGATGACATGCATCAACCAAGTCAGCGAGCCTGACCACCCGATCCTGTTTGTCGCCTCTTACGACAAGCATTGGTTGCTGAAGACCTATTCTACCCCGGATCTGCACGGGTCTGAATCGTCAACAGTACGTGAAGGAATTCAGAACGCCAGATTAATTGTTCTAGTTCTTGTTCATGGACATCATTTGTTCCTTCGTCAACGCGGACGTGCATGTGTCTGCGGAGGCCACTGTCTACGGTTTCTTAGCATTTGAACTTGAAACAGACAAAATGGTTGTTTTCACGAAAACAGGTCACATCACAGAGTTGTCGAAAGAGGAATTTCCCTACTTATTGAAACATTAGGTAAACTTGCGGTTTTAAAAAATAATCTGTTTGGAAGCCCATTCTAAGGGCGACAATTCGTGCTTGATTGAGAAATGTTGACCGTAAGAAGTATTCTCATGTCAAGCGGATTGAAATGAAACCTCGACGTGCTACGATATATTTACTTCTACTAATTATAACTGGTTTATAAATACCCTGAAGTCATCTTCGACTCGTTGCCTGTGTGCTAGTTCCCTGTGGTACTTCGTCTCTAGGTTGTCGTACCTGAAACATAAGATGGTGAGGTGAAATGGGGTTTAACGTTGTGTCCAAGATTATTGCACTTATATAGCGACGAGCATGTACGTGTGTGTGTTTGTGTGGCTGCTTGTACTAGTCCGGACTGCTGCCGATTTATAGTGCTAGCTCACTGAGATACCATGCCGCAGTTTAACATGAATACCCCACTCAGACACAGCATACTGACTCCGAGCCGACCAGTCCTTGTTTTAGCCCCTTAATGCCGAGCGCCAGACAGGGTTACAACAAGTACCATCTTTTAACGTCTTTTGGTGTGACGCGGTCGGGTATCGAACCCCAGACTTTCCGCTCTCCGGGCGGACGCTCTACCACTAGACCACGGAGGCGGTCTGAAACATAAAATGGGTCCAGTGAGAGGAGGTGGGTGTACGATGCCCAACACTCAGCCAGGTAACCGCGCCGATACTCACTTCAGTTAGATCTCACGACGAGCAATTGGGTGAAGGGACCAATTCTGCAATGGGTGACTGGCAATTGTCAATATCAGCGACACGCTGGTCGTGGCTCAACGTCTATGTCTCAATCAATAGGGGTGGTCGGGTAGCCTAGTGGTTAAAGCGTTCGCTCGTCACGCTGAAGATCCTGGTTCGATTCCCGACATGGGTACAATGTGTGAAGCTCATTTCTGGTGTCCCCCGCCGTGATGTTGCTGGAATATTGCTAAAAGCGGCATAAAACCATACTCACTCACTCACTAACTTAATCAATATTATTGAAAGGGGAGTAAATGAGTACAAAGACATAGAAGAAATCCCCATAAAAAAGTATGCGATAATTCTCGAGAAAAAAAAAATAACATAGTTAACTTCTGACATTAAACATGCGTGCCTACAAGAGTCCGTATGTGAATAGTCAAATAATATTTTTGATCTCAATGTTCCTATGAAAAAACTAACAACGGAAAATTTCAAAGATAATTTCCAAAAACGAAACATTAATTAACTTGGAATGAGAACATGACACGTTTTATTTTAACTACATATGAAATATGAAAATAGAAAACAAACACATCATGAAAACAAAATTATTAACATGTTTTCAAAACGATGACTTTCTGAAACATTTGTTCTTATTTTCATGGAACAAAAGGTATTGAGTCGACACAATCCTAGCGGAAGACGTGAAAAATGTTTAAAATTTAACTTAATGGAAAGGCATAAACACTCTTTTGTTAGCATATGTGCTAGCAACACATGTTACATTATCTAGAATTGATCGAACAATTATGTCAGTGACACAATGGCTGGACGGAGTGGCATAAAACTGGTCTTAGCCTACAGCGGTGAACTTATTTTTTAAATTATTAATCTTTTCAAAGTAATAGTTACATTGTCGTAATATTATTATATAATGTGGTAGATCGGTGGGGGACAGCAGATATTGTTAAAATGGAAACCAACAATGCTGTGAGTTCGCGGTTTGAATACTAGTATAACCACGAATCATAAATCTCTATGAGAGTTACCTCCCTCACGCTTTGCCAACTGCATGTTTCCTCCTGCAGCCCGACACGTCAATTATTCACGCTGTACAACAGTGTTCATAACGCGCTACAAACAGAGTCAACGTTTCCCGCCTGTCCCCACGACAGTGCTTGGCTCCCTTTGGTCATTGAGCCTGACTAACGTGTGTAGTGTAATAATTTACAGTAAGGAATGTTGAAAAAAATATTTTTATAATGATTTATGCATTTCCTTTGTACACATCATTAATACGTATGGGAGATAAAGATAAGGTTTCTGTTCAGAGTTTCTTTACAACTTTACAACTTTTACTCATCCCCATCTCAAACCAAATAAATAAAGCACGGCGCACAGAAGAAAATTGTGATATCTCCTTAGAGACATTGCTAAATGAAACAAGATCCCGCGACCACTGTGACGTCATTGGTTACCATGACATCACAATCGAATGACATCATTATTCATTAATCTCTCTGCCACTGAAGCTGTCCCTCTTCTACTTACATTGGCGGTCTTTTCACGAAGCTCGCTTAACGAAAACTATCTTAGCTAAGTCTATTCTCGAAGCTGTCGTAGCGCTACGTTAACGTACGACAAACATGAAGACAGGACCTGTCTTAGGAGTTTACGACAGGTAAAATGGCAGCCCAAAAGACGGCATGTTGACGAAAACGATTTGACAAAATACGGTCTGCTGTTACAGTATCATTTCAGACCACAAGAGTGAGTGTCAAGAAAAGTGTTTATGACAGTGGCAATATACGACATTTCGAGAATAGCCCGCCTGGAGTTTACTGTTTACAAAGAGAAAAAGCTAGAATTTTGATATGGATGATAAATACAGTAAACTACGGTTATAACGAACACGCTTATAACGAACTTACGGATATAACGAACTTACTTTTTTGGTCTCGACTATTTGCTGTAGTTATGCTGTATATATGCTTATAACGAACTACGGTTATAACAAACTAAAATTAGTAGTCTTTGAGTTCGTTATAACCGTACTTTACTGTAGAACCTCACCCTCGTGTCTTCCAACCTCCAGTGTATCAAGACTTGTTGTTTATTGGCTATATGTAACTTTTCGCAACTCGTCTTGATATGGTTGATCTCGAAAAACACTCGGATGAGATTCTCTCTATATATAACCCACACATTGCACGAAGAAGGAAACATGAGACTAAAAACTGAATATACTTTTGATTAAGTCTGTTCACTTCCTGTTGGTGAAGCCGCGCGACTCTCTCTGCTTCCTGTCTTGCGCGCTCCTCACACTGTCTGGTTGTAAAGGCAATAACTTCCTCTTCACGTTTCTTAAACATTTCCTGAAGTACAAACAGTTGTATTAGATCCAGGTAACAACTTCATACACGAGTGGAATTCTATATGTTGGTACTGATGGAATGAACGTCACAAATGCAGTCATGATTCAGATGGAATATTATATACGATACAGTGAGTTTTGTCCGCAGTATTCCAGCTATATCATGGCGTCTGTAAAAATCAAATCTGGACCTGGCAAATCAGTGGTTTGCAGTATGATGAACTATCATGCCGTTGGTGTACTTGTTTGTTTGTTCGTTTGTTGTTTAAAGCCGCACTCAGCAATATTCCAGCTATATGACGGCGGTCTGTAAATAATCGAATCTGGACCAGACAATCCAGTGATTGATATCATGAGCATCGATCCGCGTAATTGGGATCGATGACCTGCATCAACCAAGTCAGCAAGCCTGACCAACCGATCCCGTTAGTCGCCTTTTACGACAAGCATAGTCACCTTTTTACGGCAAGCATGGGTTGAAGACCTATTCTTCCCCGAATCTTCACGGGTCCGTTGGTGTGCGCTGACAGTCTACCTAGTAACCGCCTATACTTATCTCAGTCGACCCTCACCATAAACATTTAGGTGCTGGTTACCAATTCTGCATTGGAAACTCCACGTAATTATTGTCAAGATCAGCGGCACATTTAAGAGGCAATGTAACCCACTGACGACATGGAAGTAATCAATGGGGTGTAACACGCCGGAATCTATAGATGCTCTTTGTACAGTCAGTCTCCTTAATATAACTGAAATTATGTTGAAAGCGGCGTTAAACCACTCACAATATCAATTACTATGGGGGCGGTCGGGTAGCCTAGTGGTTAAAGCGTTCGCTCGTCCCGCCGAAGACCCGGGTTCGATTCCCGACATGGGTACAATGAGTGAAGCCCATTTCTGGTGTCCCCGCCGTGATGTGGCTGGAATATTGCTAAAAGCGGCGTAAAACCATACTCCGTCACTCATTTACCATGTTGATAATGCATCCAGGGCAAAGTTGTCATGTTAAAGATCATTGCATTTATGTAGCGACGTGTATGCAGGCGTGTGTGTGGCTGATTGTACTAGTCCGGACTAATGCTGGCTGTACAGCGCTAGCCCACTGAGATACCATCAGTTGAACATAGATACTCCACACAGATACAGTGCATTGTGGTTGTCTAACGCCGCAATATTTCAGCTATATGACGTCTGGAACAGACAATCCAGTGTTTGACATCGTGTGCATCAATTTACGCAATTGGGATATGATAACTCCCGCGACCCTGACGGAGTCACAGAATGCTGACCAGTCCTTGTTTTATCCCCTAATGGCGAACGGCTCGCACGGTAACAACAAGTACCATCTTTTAACCCTCTGGATGCCGAGTTTATTTTCTGACGCACATTTTCCTAAGATCGGAAAAGTGAAGGTTGTGCGAGAATTGCGCTCACGCGGCACTGGATATACCTCTGGCTATATAATTACGCAGAGGGGGAGAATATTAAATTTCCAATTTGATGGTGTAAAGTAAACTGGAAATATTAAACCGGTTTAAAAAAAATACACTTCTAAGTGTTGTCCGAGAATTTAATCTGCGTTGAAAAACAGTAAATTTCTCAAATTTTTATCGTACACAGAACGGCTCGCACAGTAACAACAAGTACCATCTTTTAACGTCTTTTGGGATCGAATCACCGTCTTTCCGCTCTCCGGGCAGGCGCTCGATCCACTAAACCACTGAGGCTGTCCGCGAGATTTATAAAAATACCATACGTACATATGTATCAGCAAACAAACACACAGAAAGGAAAATACATAGCTCTCAGGATTTACCCTTGCTGCCTTCAGAGCCTGTGCTACAGCCCGCTCTTTTTCCAAAGCAAACTCATTTCTCAAGCTTTTCCTGAGCGCTGTGCATGCGTCAGCAATGGCTTTTTCCTTCAGTCTTTCGCAGTCTTCCCATTGCTGCTTGAGGGCTTCCTCCTTCTCTTTCTGTAATTTCTTCGTCAGTTCCTTTATTCGTTCCTCCTCTGCTCTGTCCCTCTGTTCTGATACTCTCTGAGCCAAACGCTCGAAGTACTTACATAAAAGAAACATCTCATGAAATCGTGTTCGTCTATAAATGTCTAATAAGGTAAATAAATATAAATGTAACGTTTTCTACGATAAAGTCCAAGATCATTGAAATTATGAAATGATGATCAAATATATTCTGAGTGAGTGAGTGAGTGAGTGAGTATTGCAGCTCTATCACAGCGAGTCAGCTAAATGTGTGGGGGGTAAGCCGGAAGTGATGCAGGTCTCAGGCGTGTACCACCTTGGTGAAACCCACCAGCACGGGTATGGCGCTGACAAAACTAGAAACATATATGATCGGGGTGAACCAGGATTTGAACCCACATTCATATAGGTTTCTGGCATCCCCCAAGTGACGCAACTCGCAACTCTACACAGCGAATTGCGGCGCCTTAGACAACTGGGCCAACATATATTATTCGGATGGTAAATAGGGGTGTGGGTGTGGGTGTGGGTGTGGTGTGTGTGTGTGTGTGTGTGTGAGGACACGTATCCATATTGTTTCACACCCCCAGCGACCCAGGCTTGTCGTAAAGGGCGACAAAAGGGATCGGGTGGTCAGGCTCGCTGACTTGGTTCATGCATGTCATCATATCCCATGTGTGTGGATCGATGCTCATGATGTTAATCACTGAATTGTCTGGTCAAGACTCTTTCATTTACAGACCGCCGTCATAAAGCAGGAATATTGCTGAGTGCAGCGTTAAACAACAAGCAAATAAATCATATTCATGTCATCGAGTGACCTGACAAAATTATCATTCACATACCGCAGTCACGAGGGAATATGTCAACTTCGTCAGGCAACGAGATAACAGGTTATTTGACATGGGAAAACAATTATTTATATCTATGTATTATGTATTTACTTAGTGATTTCAATGCATGAAGGGGTGGCGGGGTAGCCTAGTGATTACAACATTCGCTCGTCACGCCCAAAGCCCGGTTTGATTCCCCACATGGGTACAATGTGTGAAGCCCATTTCTGGTGTCCCCTGCAGTGACATTGCTGGAATATTGCTAAAAGCGGCGTAAAGCCATACTCTTGTCTTTCCAGCACTGTAGCTCGGAGGTGATGCCGCAACAGTGGGTTACTGAAGGACGCCTACATCACTCCTCAGCTGTGTTTGGCAGTGCTCAGCAGTTAGTTCGCATGTTGGTTTTGTCTAATATTTGTTGGCCGGGAGAGTACCGTAGGTCCGATTCCCCATATGGGTACCATGTGTGAAGCCCATTTCTGGTGACCCCAGCTGTAATAATGCTGAACATTGCTGAGAGTGGCGTGAAGGCACACTCACTCACACCAATCTCATTATACTCAGATCTCTCTTCTCGCTATGGCTAAACAAACATCTGAGGACATGCCATTAGAAGTCGCGTTAAAACGACCATTCGCGAACTTGTACCGACCAATGAAATGACTAACATAAAGTTGACAAAAGATAATCATAAAGGTGTGTTCTCGAGCTTTACGGCGCTAGTTTCAAACTGTCCAATTCCATTCCAGACTACCCTTTGCAAAATATTTTGACAGTGCTCGATTCAAATTTGGAAAACAGATCAAACCAAAATTATGGAATGTCTAATAGATGGCCGAGATTGTATGTCAGTACTTTCCACGGGCAATGGAAAGTCTCTTCCTTTTCAAATGTTTATCGAGCGGTCGGGTAGCCTAGTGGTTAAAGCGTTCGCTCGTCACGCCGAAGACCCGCGGGTTCGATTCCCGACAGGGGTACAATGTAGGAAGCCCATTTCTGGTGTCCCCCGCCGTGATATTGCTGGAATATTGCTAAAAGTGGCGTAAAACCATACTCACTCACTCACTCATTTTTATCCCCATGAAACGACTAACAGACGATGATTTTTACGGAATCAGTTGGACATCCCGTAACGGTTGTTCGGAATATCCTGTGTCAAACTTTTCGAGGTTGTGTGTTTAGAAATCACATTCCGACTGTCACTTTCCTGATCTGGTAAGAGTGAGTGAGTGAGTATGTTTTTACGCCGCTTTTAGCAATATTCCAGCAATATCACGGCGGGGGACACCAGAAATGGGCTTCACACATTGTGTCCATGTCGGGAATCGAACCCGGGTCTTCGGCGTGACGAGCGAACGCTTTAACTACTAGGCTACCCGACCGCCCCCGTTCTAACGTGAACCGTAATGGGATATCCACATATCTTTGTTTACCGGTAGCGAGAACTAAGATCTAATTTTAATGAGATTTCACTCACACGCGTATACATAGTTCATATTTGCCATAAGACCAGCAACTCAAGTAAGTTACTGGAGAAAGATTCCTCATGTCTGCTGACCTCTTTCTGAGTTTGCAAAGCCCGCCTCCGCTCTGCGTCCTTCTGGTCCTTCATACGCTTGAGCGCCGCACGCAGTTCTCGTGTTGCACGTGCTTCTGCTGCGTCCACGGCATCCTGGATAGCCTTTTCCCGCTCTTCCTTTGAGTCGTCCGTCTGAACTGTGAGCATGCGCCCGCCAAGCTCTGAAATGGCGGTTTGGTTTGAATCTTGCTTCTAATTTGGTCTATCTACAGTATCCACACACAGGTGCATGCCGGTTAGTGGGTAGTGAGGTTAAACTGTGGGTACAGTAACGGAACTGAAAATCTTTAGTTTAGGTGCACATGTTAATACAGTGTCTTTGTGACGGATGATATGAACAAAGTCCCATGCGGTCGGTCTACGATTGACATACAATCGACTAAGTAGTCGAATCTACGAAGAATGCCAATCTGATCCAGTGAGTTAAGATTTAACGTCACATCGGCAATATTTCAGCCATATCGTGACGAAATCTGTTCCAGTACGTCACCTAGTACAAGCATGGATACTCAGTGTTAGAAATTGGCACTAGTCCTGTAGTCCTTGCCAAACTGCCCACTACTTAAGGAATCATAAGTACAATTACTTATTTGCCATTTTAAGGGTTCTGCTACATGTTATCATTATAAGGACTAGTGGACTAAAACTGTTAGTTTCTATCGCTGGTACTGGGGTCTATTTTCACCTGGAATCCTGAATACAAGAGTACTAAAACTGTCCAACTCATGTATGTTCTTGACATCATAACCAGTCGTTTGTCAGAATGAAGGGCGATTTTACGTCAATGTCAGCAATACTACCTATTTAATACGATGCATGTAAGTAATGGATTCTGGACCAGACAAACTAAAGGTCGACAGTGTGAGCGAAGATCAACAGCTATGGAGCAAGATTACACAGTCAGATCCAGCTGTTTAGTGCTCTCCTTGACGCCCGGGCAACCACTAAAGGACCATTCGCCATCCGTCGAAGTTGTGACCGTCCGACGCTCATGCATAGTCGTACATGGGGCCACACACATTTGACATTTTTCAATACCATGCGGACCCGTGAAGATCCGGGGTAGAATAGGTCTTCAGCAACCCATGCTTGCCGTAACAGGCGACCATGCTTGTCGTGAGAAGCGACTAACGGAATCGGGTGGTCAGGCTTGCTGACTTGGTTGATGCATGTCATCGTATCCCAATTACGTGGATCGATGCTCATGATGTTATTAGACGCGATTATTTACAGAACGCCGTCATATAGCTGGAATATTGCTATGTGCGGCGTTGAACAAACAGACAAAATCATGCTTGTTGATGCGTCTACCCAGGAGAAGCCTTTGTCCTGTGAATTTCAAGAGAAATTGTTTGAACACGTCAAGTATATTCCTATAATGACACTAATCGTGCATTTTGCCGAGATCCTGATGTGATGTCAACGGTACAACAAATCATGTTGATATTCTAAACAAATAATCACTTCACAATATGTGCTAGTTTGTATTATTCAGTTGTAAACGACCGTTTATGAATTAAGGTGAAACAGGGTAACACTTTAGATTGACTCCGTCTCTACATGTCACTATAGTTGTCGCAGCGAACATTGACCCGGGAACCAGACCGGAAGCAACAGGTTGGACCGTCGCTTATATCATTTCAAAAGGAGTTATTGCCCTTAGGAACAAAAACGATTGCCCATTGGCCTCCTCTATTTATTACATGCTCACAGCTCGGACAGGGGGGTCAAGAGGAGACAAGCAAAAGTGATCCAAGAAGAAAAGATGACAGCAACACAACTGGGTTAATAAAACTGAAAATAGCTCAATTCATATAAAGTGAACAGCAGAACCTGAAAATAAAACAGAGGTCGGACAGATAAGCAAGCCAACATAAATGGATAAACACATTAACTATTTAAAGCTTCAAAGACTGGTGGTGAAAAACAGTAATCCTAAAAACTGAAAAGATACTGAAGAAATACTAAATCAAAGTACGTTTTGGTGAAGGGTTAAAATTAAGGGTTTGGTTGTAATTATCTTTAAACAGTGCGGATCAGAGGACTGTATCCGTCTCCTGATACACATAAAGAAAATAAGTTATAACTAGTAATAAATATATTGCAAATAATTCCGTGGTGTTTTACAGTTTAACCAAACAGAAGAAAAACAGGCCACGCCCCACTGACGGACTGCTGTTTCTGACTGGCTGATAATGGAATGGGCGGGGCTTGTCCTACATTATTGCGCTAAACGATGTCCCAAATAGCCGATTTCGTGTTGTCTACAGGTTCAACAGTTGTTGTTTGCTTTAAATGATAATTTAAGCAGTCTGTGAAGTTATTACTGTTGACTTATTTATTGACATCAAAATAGGTTAGTTTTTTGCGTGTATGGAGTTATAAACGTTAAAAACAGTTGTGCACACTTGGGGTAAATTTACACAGTGACGCAAAAGATAATGAAGTCATTTTTAATTTGCTGCACAGGACTCTCATCGAGGGTCTTTTGACATAGCAACACCAGACTATAAAGGTTTAAAACTCACAGTTTTCCCGATGAGTTTAAAACTTGTATCGACGAGTGTTGTTCTATTTGATATCAAAAGACACTCGGGTGAGATTCTATTTATCATACAAAATAAACAGTAATAACCCTTTTCTTAGGAGGAAAAAGTACACTTTCAGCTTCAGTCGCAGAAAGATTAGTGATGAAAATCTGATTATGACGTCATGGTAACTGGTGACGTCACAATGGTTTGCAAACCATTGTGATGCAATTCATTTTAGCAATATCTCCTAGGATTTGTCGCTTGATGTCACGTGGTATCTCCCGCGGAAGGCAGTTTTGGATGGTGAATAAATGTTCCTCATGTTGACCGTCTTAAAAAAACCCGTCATTTTAGTTACGACAAGCACTGAATAATAGCAACTGAGAGATACGAGGGGCGTTCAATAAGTTTTGCAACTTGGGCATTTGTGTTTACACAAACAATGTCAACTTGTGGCAGGTGTGACACTAGTCATAACATCAGGTTGACACGTGTCAAAACAAGTTCCAGACACAACAATAAGTTAGATGTGATGGCTTCATTCATCTAAGGGCGGTCACAATCATGGATTCTCTCAAACATGAACAACGCGCTGAAATATAGTTCCTCACCAAGGAGGGATGCAAAGCAAAAGAAATCCATATGTGAATTATGTGAATGTGGATTCGAACAGTTAAATCACCCACCCTACAGCCCAGACTTAGACCCCAGTGACCATTTCCTGTTCCGGCAAATGAAATCTGCCCTACGTGGAAGACGCTTCCAGGATGACGAGGACATAAAGGCTGCCACAGAGGCGTGGTTAGAGGGCCAATCTGAGGATTTCTATAAAAAAAAGCATGAAGGACAAATGGAATATGTGTATTGAGGTGAATGGAGATTATATTGAAAAATAAAAGTGCAAAAGATATTCTGCGACTTGGTCTTGTCTTATGTTTAAATTCAAAGAACCTTTTAATTGTAAAAAAATAAATGTTATTAAGAAACTCTGTACATTCTGTAATGTCATTATGAAAACTGCAAAATCTTCCATGTAAACCATCCCGCCATCTTATGTATTTACTGTTTGCAAATTTGTACCTCATATGCCGAGGATCCCGGCCTGAGCGTAAATAAAGTTCTGTTCTGTTCTGTGTAAAACTTATTGAACGCCCCTCGTATAGCAGTCACGCCGATTAGGTCGTGTTATGGCCAGCAAGATATATTTGTACACGGATTACTGGTTGGCTTATATTGACAATCATCGCCCATATATTGATTAGTGTACAATTATGACCTTCACCAGGTAACAATGGGGCTTCTATAGACTTCGCTGGTATCCAGGGAATTGTGTGATATTACATATAACTCGTCTATCAAACCCGACCTGCACCAGTAAATCATTATCTTTGATCAGCGTATACAAGAACGTCAATATGTCAGACGACATCGGTAGTCTGTACCCATTGTTAACGGTTTCAGGGAGACACACTGTCTGGTTTATTAATAATAGGGTTAGGGATATATCGATTTGTCTCTTATTGTGACGCACACGGATTACGTTATTGTATCCATGTTGGAAATGAATTGGTTGACATGTAGGTAATAACTTTGATCGTTGTCAGATAACGTAGGAAATCTGTATGTAGACGGTATAGTGGATTAACACACGCATAAACACTGCACTTAGTGATGTTAAAAATAGAAGTGTTATTTGAGTATATTTTTTTTACATTTTTATTGCATTTATCAACATTTTACAGAAAGACAAATACTGACTTCCGGGTGGTATGTGGTGAGTATTGCTTTATGCCGCTTTCAGGAATATTCCTGCAATGTCACGGCGGGGTACACCAGAAAATGGGCGTAGCACATTGTATCCATGTAATTGAACCCAGGTTTTCAGAGTGCTGATCACCATGTGAGAAGTGTCTCTTTCTAATTTCAAGTTTGTATTTCACCGTAAAGCCATTTTTCAAGTAATTTCCAGATAAGGTTTACCTTGCTGCAATCCAAGAATCTATGAGCCGTTGTTTCTATCTTTGGCGCAGAAACTATAACTACTGATATCTACATATCTTATTTCTTACAGGACATTATTAGTTGATAAGATATGTTGTAGTATTCTGTATTGGGGTGAGTGAGTGAGTTTGGTTTTACACCGCTTTTAGCAATATTCCAGCAATTGGGATCGATGGCATGCATCAACCAAGTCAGCAAGCCTGACCACCCGATCCCGTTAGTGGCCTCTTTCGAGAATAGTTGCCTTTTACGACAAGCATGGGTAGCTGAAGACCTATTCTACCCCAGATCTTTACAGGTCGATTGTTTTTTAGGAAACTTAAACATCACAATAGCCTTCTAATATCAAGTCTGTTCTTTTGTCCAGGGCAAACGATAACATATGTATCAATCACTATAATATAGATGGTTAATTTTCTGTGTATAAAACTTATCCATCATAGTCATGTGTACATAACGTCAAGCCTTTCAAAGCTAACATGACACGTTGCTAGAGCTCTGAACAGGTGCTTGTACTTTGCTTACAAGGTGAAAGTTATCTCTGAAAGCTTTCAAGTAGGCTTGTTGATCCTGTTCTTGTGAAGGTATTCACTTGTCGCCTACACAATCAGTCAAAGGTTTTATGTTGTGTGGCTGCCTGTACATACCATATACATGTCAAAACGGAAAAGTAGGGCACCAGGGGTGCTTCCACAAAACGATCTTAGTGCTACGTGGTCGTTACTCATTCATTAGCACTGACTTACGACAGCCGTAGATCTAATATCGCGTTGTACAAAGTGGCCCATGTGCCTGCTTCGTTCCGACATGTATATATGTAGGCAATAATGCGATCTTTGCCATACGACTATTGTGACTCCTATACTTTAACATAGGCTTACAATTTTCGTGACGCTAATACCTCTTTGTGCAGATGGGCCAAGGACGGCAAGGGCCAAAAGCGTATTGTGTAGCTGGTGGTCCCTACAATAGTGTTCTCTATTCTCCACAATGTGCACATGCTGGGGGTGTACAAGTGGAGGTTACAAATACATAGGAGATATATCAAGGTAAAAAAGGAAGACATTTGAAGAAACAAGTATCTCCCCCTTCCTAAAAAATGATAAGAAAGTTATGTACACTTCCTGCTTGGACAAAAATGGAGGATGTTAGGAACTCTTCACGCTTTTTGGAATATTGCAGCAATATCGAAATATGGAACAGAAATGTAGTTATGAGATAGAGATTTGTAGAATAGTGTTATTAACTGATGTTTCATTTAAAGATATGAATTTCTGTCATGAAATTGAACCTTCTTTCGTACCTAAATAGACTCACGAACCTTTGTCTAGGTTCTCGTCAAATTTGGTTCAGTTATTCACGTGGACCCATTAATCATAAGGCTCAGTTATTTAATTTTCAAACAATCTAAACCATTCCATGTAGAATAACAACCCAACAATTGCATATTTATGATAAAATCATAATACTTCACACATGTAAATGCTGGTTAAAAGGGGACATAAAGAAAAAAGACAAAATTACCTTAAATTATATACAGAGCTTGTGAATTGGCGTTCACAAAGTGAAGAAAATAAGGTGTCAGTTACGAACTTGCGTGCAGTAACATAAAAGCTAACAAGCACGAGAGCTGATAAATGACTCCAAGCTCTCATGGGGTCAGCGACGAAGTACAAAAGTGTTTGAACCGCCACTTGAACAGATCCACTGATAAAATATCCATGAAACCTCCGAGTAGAAAACAACCATTAGTGATCCCCACTGACTTACCTATTATTTGGCCATGTGCAACTCTTTGAGTGTCTAAAGTTGTCCGATTTAGCATCCGTTCGAGGGCTTCGAACGGGTCCCGCGTTTGTCTAATAATCCTTGTCGACATCTTGTACCGTTCACAGGCGGTAGGTGCCTTAACAAACACAAGTGTCTACTATCACAAAAGCCCCTCCGCAGTGATGAATGACAACCGGAAGTTTACGGTTGCTTGGAGCTCTGACGCGGCCTGGGGATACTATTTTCGTGACAAGAACTAATTGCATCAATTATATGATAGATGGTCTCAAAAGAAAGAGACCTGAATTTTCAATATGACATTTGTTCGAGACATAATATTTTTTTGCCTGAATGTGTTCGGCTGTTCATCAGTACAAAATATATATGTATCTATGAAACCAACTGAACTGTTCTAATGTTTTGGAGGAGATATCAACATAAATCGACAATGAAATATGTTTACATCCCGTACGTGAGATTCCCGAGATTGTGTTTCATTAAAAAATGGAAGGAGTATTATTTGCCGAATAAATAACCCATTTCAATGAGCTATAAATAAGACGGGCTGTCACTTCCAAACCTCACACATGTTACATATACTGTACTTACATTGCCCCTATTAGTAATGTGTTAATGAACGGCACGTACACTATATCCTTGACCCCTTATCGTCATCTTTCACCACATAGTCTGGTCTCGTTGTTTTAGCCCAACTAACAATGGCTGCTATTTTGTGAGTGTTTTCCCGATGAAAACCTGCAGTTCATCTCGTTCAAAACAGTTTCACACAACAAGTGTCAGGGCCTAGACTAAAATCTAGTCTCTGAAATGAACATATCGTACATAAAAAAAACCAGTTGTTCAGTTTTCTTAAAAAAAATATAATAAAAAGGAGCCCGTGACTCTCTTCATTTTCAGATACTGCAGTGATCTAGACTTGCCATACATTATAGACTTGCATGGGCTGTATTTGATATATATTTGTATCAGGGTCTGTAAGACAGACTAGTCAGGGCCCTGCTACGACCACATTACTTCGTATATCGTTCATAATTGGGGCGGTCGGCTAGCCTAGTGGTTGAAGCGTTCGCTCGTCACGCCGAAGACCCGGGTTCGATTTCCGACATGGATTCAATGTGCGAAGCCCATTTCTGGTGTCCCCCGCCGTGATATTGCTAGAATATTGCTAAAAGCGGCTTAAAAACTCACCCATTCACTTACTCGTTCATAATTATTCACAAAAAATGATAGTTGTAATAGCATACAGACTAAACAGTCTGACGGGTTGGTACAATTTGTTTTATTATAAGAAACCAGTAGTATCGAATAAGAAAAAGTACAAACCCTGAAAATCTTTACGAATATCCTTCACCGAAACCATGCATATATATCTGAAACCCTGTGAAAACGAGTTAATATATTCCACTTTGAAACTATTTCGAAGCATCAATCCTGAAACAAATGTGTTGACAGATATGACACATTGGGAGGATATGTCGAGGTAGAGTCGCGTTCCATTTAATCATGTCATTCAAATTAAGGATTAAAGCTTTTTTTCTGAAGTTGAAACGAAAGTCAACTCACATTGATGGAGCTTAACTTGATAATTATGTTGTTGATCTTGATAGCGATCAGGTCTTTTAGGTACCATCTGAACTCCCCTTTTGTCACTGACAATGTTGCGAATACATTTATGACATAGCCCGTAGGTCTATAACTCTTTAACTACTTTATCAAAAGCGTCGATTCACCACAACGATGATGTTTGTTTGTTGTTTAACGCCACACTCAGAAATATTCCAGCTATATGACGGCGGTCTGTAAATAATCGAGTCCGGACCAGACAATCCAGTGACTGACATCATGAGCACCGACCAGACAATCCAGTGATTGATAACACGAGCATCGATCCACGCAATTGGGATACGATGACATGCATGAACCAAGTCAGCGAGCCTGACCACCCGATCCCGTTAGTCGCCTCTTACGACAAGCATAGTTGCTGAAAACCTGTTCTACCCCGGATCTTCACGGGTACCACAACAATGAGATCTGAAGAATAGAAGATTGAGATGGTATTATCCTCTAAGCATTACACAACAAATTAATAGCTACACTGTATATATTTTCTTGAGTGACCGCATTCAGCTCATTGTGAATGAGCACTGTCAGCAGGTGGGCGAACTGTTTCTTGGCAATGGTTTTGTTACTTTTGAAGATTTTGAATTAATCCTAAAAATAAAAAAAATAAAAAAAATAAAAAAACATACAACAGTCAGGCGATAAAGAAATATATGTGTAGAAAAAACAATATATATTTGCATTTGACCGGCAGACATGTCTTGCAACGACTGCACTGATAATAGTAGTCATCGTTGTAAAACACAAAGCTGTCCTTGGACAAAGGCTCAAGACCATCTACCGTTATTTTCTCCCCATCGTAACGAAAAGTCATGACGTAAATATTAGCCATAAGTACAGTTAGTCTCCAATAATGGCAATTTAAATAAATAATTCCACTATGTTTTATGTCTTATCGTTTGTGTTTGTTTGTTTGTGCATGTGCATTACAGATATCAGTGTGACCCTATATACAGTGAAACCTCGGTAATCGGAGGTCCCGATTAACGAGTGTCTGGAGTAACGAAAGGAATGTTATACTGAACATCCCCATTAGTAATCGTCTGGAAGCAGGGTTTCTGGAGTAACGAAGTCCAGTCAAACGAGGCTTCACTGTATGCAGATGTTGAGAGGATGTGTAAAGGCAGGAAACTTCAAACAATTATGTATTACTATATATTGATAATATAGGCAATGAGTCAAGATATGATATATACCTCTTTGAATGTCATTTCCCAAACCTCAGAATGGTTATACCGTCATAAGGAGAATATTACAAATTATTTTATTATTAGCTGAGTGTGTTTTTTTCGTAATTATTAACATTTAACGAAGGCAATAATATTATTATAATAATGTAAGTTTTATAAGCGTTTCAGCTTAATGTGGGAGGAAAGCCCGAAGTGATGCAGGTCTCAGACGTTTACCACTTCGGTGAAACCCACAAGCACGGGTATGGTGCTGACAAACCGGGGCGAACCGGAATTCGAACCCACAATCATGGTTTCTGGCGTGCCCAAGGGACGCAACTCTGCACAGCGAATCGCGGTGCCTTAGACGACTGGGCCACCCTACCCACCAAGTCTTCTGTAGAGTTTGTTGTGAAGCAAGTCACCGAGCCTGACCACCCTACCTACCAAGTCTTCTGTAGAGTTTGCTGTGAAGCAAGTCACCGAGCCTGGCCACCCGATCCACCAAGTCTTCTGTAGAGTTTGCTGGGAAGCAAGTCACCGAGCCTGGCCACCCGATCCACCAAGTCTTCTATAGAGTTTGCTGTGAAGCAAGTAACCGAGCCTGGCCACCCTACCGACCAAGTCTTTTATAGAGTTTGTTGGAAAGCAAGTCACCGAGCCTGGCCACCCGATCCACCAAGTCTTCTATAAAGAGTTTGTTGTGAAGCAAGTCACCGAGCCTGGCCACCCGATCCACCAAGTCTTCTATAGAGTTTGTTGTGAAGCAAGTCACCGAGCCTGGCCACCCTACCCACCAAGTCTTCTATAGAGTTTGTTGTGAAGCAAGTCACCGAGCCTGGCCACCCTACCTACCAAGTCTTCTATAGAGTTTGTTGTGAAGCAAGTCACCGAGCCTGGCCACCCGATCCACCAAGTCTTCTATAGAGTTTGTTGTGAAGCAAGTCACCGAGCCTGGCAACCCGATCCACCAAGTCTTCTATAGAGTTTGCTGTGAAGCAAGTCACCGAGCCTGGCCACCCTACCTACCAAGTCTTCTATAGAGTTTGTTGTGAAGCAAGTCACCGAGCCTGGCCACCCGATCCACCAAGTCTTCTATAGAGTTTGTTGGAAAGCAAGTCACCGAGCCTGGCCACCCGATCCACAGAGTCTTCTATAAAGAGTTTGTTGTGAAGCAAGTCACCGAGCCTGGCCACCCGACCCACCAAGTCTTCTATAGAGTTTGTTGTGAAGCAAGTCACCGAGCCTGGCCACCCGATCCACCAAGTCTTCTATAGAGTTTGCTGTGAAGCAAGTCACCGAGCCTGGCTACCCTACCTACCAAGTCTTTTATAGAGTTTGTTGGAAAGCAGGTCACCGAGCCTGGCCACCCGATCCACCAAGTCTTCTATAAAGAGTTTGTTGTGAAGCAAGTCACCGAGCCTGGCCACCCGATCCACCAAGTCTTCTATAGAGTTTGTTGTGAAGCAAGTCACCGAGCCTGGCCACCCTACCCACCAAGTCTTCTATAAAGTTTGTTGTGAAGCAAGTCACCGAGCCTGGCCACCCGATCCACCAAGTCTTCTATAAAGAGTTTGTTGTGAAGCAAGTCACCGAGCCTGGCCATCCTACCCACCAAGTCTTCTATAAAGTTTGTTGTGAAGCAAGTCACCGAGCCTGGCCACCCGATCCACCAAGTCTTCTGTAGAGTTTGCTGGGAAGCAAGTCACCGAGCCTGGCCACCCGATCCACCAAGTCTTCTATAGAGTTTGCTGTGAAGCAAGTAACCGAGCCTGGCCACCCTACCGACCAAGTCTTTTATAGAGTTTGTTGGAAAGCAAGTCACCGAGCCTGGCCACCCGATCCACCAAGTCTTCTATAAAGAGTTTGTTGTGAAGCAAGTCACCGAGCCTGGCCACCCGATCCACCAAGTCTTCTATAGAGTTTGTTGTGAAGCAAGTCACCGAGCCTGGCCACCCTACCCACCAAGTCTTCTATAGAGTTTGTTGTGAAGCAAGTCACCGAGCCTGGCCACCCTACCTACCAAGTCTTCTATAGAGTTTGTTGTGAAGCAAGTCACCGAGCCTGGCCACCCGATCCACCAAGTCTTCTATAGAGTTTGTTGTGAAGCAAGTCACCGAGCCTGGCAACCCGATCCACCAAGTCTTCTATAGAGTTTGCTGTGAAGCAAGTCACCGAGCCTGGCCACCCTACCTACCAAGTCTTCTATAGAGTTTGTTGTGAAGCAAGTCACCGAGCCTGGCCACCCGATCCACCAAGTCTTCTATAGAGTTTGTTGGAAAGCAAGTCACCGAGCCTGGCCACCCGATCCACAGAGTCTTCTATAAAGAGTTTGTTGTGAAGCAAGTCACCGAGCCTGGCCACCCGACCCACCAAGTCTTCTATAGAGTTTGTTGTGAAGCAAGTCACCGAGCCTGGCCACCCGATCCACCAAGTCTTCTATAGAGTTTGCTGTGAAGCAAGTCACCGAGCCTGGCTACCCTACCTACCAAGTCTTTTATAGAGTTTGTTGGAAAGCAGGTCACCGAGCCTGGCCACCCGATCCACCAAGTCTTCTATAAAGAGTTTGTTGTGAAGCAAGTCACCGAGCCTGGCCACCCGATCCACCAAGTCTTCTATAGAGTTTGTTGTGAAGCAAGTCACCGAGCCTGGCCACCCTACCCACCAAGTCTTCTATAAAGTTTGTTGTGAAGCAAGTCACCGAGCCTGGCCACCCGATCCACCAAGTCTTCTATAAAGAGTTTGTTGTGAAGCAAGTCACCGAGCCTGGCCATCCTACCCACCAAGTCTTCTATAAAGTTTGTTGTGAAGCAAGTCACCGAGCCTGGCCATCCTACCCACCAAGTCTTCTATAAAGTTTGTTGTGAAGCAAGTCACCGAGCCTGGCTACCCTACCTACCAAGTCTTTTATAGAGTTTGTTGGAAAGCAAGTCACCGAGCCTGGCTACCCTACCTACCAAGTCTTTTATAGAGTTTGTTGGAAAGCAAGTCACCGAGCCTGGCCACCCGATCCACCAAGTCTTCTATAAAGAGTTTGTTGTGAAGCAAGTCACCGAGCCTGGCCACCCGATCCACCAAGTCTTCTATAGAGTTTGTTGTGAAGCAAGTCACCGAGCCTGGCCACCCGATCCACCAAGTCTTCTATAGAGTTTGCTGTGAAGCAAGTCACCGAGCCTGGCCACCCGATCCACCAAGTCTTCTATAGAGTTTGTTGTGAAGCAAGTCACCGAGCCTGGCCACCCGATCCACCAAGTCTTCTAGAGTTTGCTGGGAAGCAAGTCACCCAGCCTGGCCACCCGATCCACCAAGTCTTCTAGAGTTTGCTGGGAAGCAAGTCACCCAGCCTGGCCACCCGATCCACCAAGTCTTCTAGAAATTGTTGGGAAGCAAGTCACCGAGCCTGGCCACCCGATCCACCAAGTCTTCTAGAGTTTGTTGGGAAGCAAGTCACCGAGCATGGCCACCCGATCCACCAAGTCTTCTAGAGTTTGTTGTGAAGCAAGTCACCGAGCCTGGCCACCCGATCCACCAAGTCTTCTAGAGTTTGCTGTGAAGCAAGTCACCGAGCCTGGCCACCCGATCCACCAAGTCTTCTAGAGTTTGTTGTGAAGCAAGTCACCGAGCCTGGCCACCCTACCCACCAAGTCTTCTATAAAGAGTTTGTTGTGAAGCAAGTCACCGAGCCTGGCCACCCGATCCACCAAGTCTTCTAGAGTTTGTTGGAAAGCAAGTCACCGAGCCTGGCCACCCGATCCACCAAGTCTTCTAGAGTTTGTTGTGAAGCAAGTCACCGAGCCTGGCCACCCGATCCACCAAGTCTTCTAGAGTTTGTTGGAAAGCAAGTCACCGAGCCTGGCCACCCGATCCACCAAGTCTTCTATAGAGTTTGTTGTGAAGCAAGTCACCAAGCCTGGCCACCCGATCCACCAAGTCGTCTATAGAGTTTGTTGGGAAGCAAGTCACCGAGCCTGGCCACCCGATCCACCAAGTCTTCTAGAGTTTGTTGGGAAGCAAGTCACCGAGCCTGGCCACCCGATCCACCAAGTCTTCTATAGAGTTTGCTGTGAAGCAAGTCACCGAGCCTGGCCACCCGATCCACCAAGTCTGCTAGAGTTTGTTGGGAAGCAAGTCACCGAGCCTGGCCACGCGATCCACCAAGTCTTCTAGAGTTTGCTGTGAAGCAAGTCACCGAGCCTGGCCACCCGATCCACCAAGTCTTCTAGAGTTTGTTGTGAAGCAAATCACTGAGCCTGGCCACCCGATCCACCAAGTCTTCTAGAGTTTGCTGTGAAGCAAGTCACCGAGCCTGGCCACCCGATCCACCAAGTCTTCTAGAGTTTGTTGTGAAGCAAATCACTGAGCCTGGCCACCCTACCTACCAAGTCTTCTGTAGAGTTTGTTGTGAAGCAAGTCACCGAGCCTGGCCACCCTACCTACCAAGTCTTCTGTAGAGTTTGTTGTGAAGCAAGTCACCGAGCCTGGCCACCCGATCCACCAAGTCTTCTAGAGTTTGTTGGGAAGCAAGTCACCGAGCCTGGCCACCCGATCCACCAAGTCTTCTATAGAGTTTGTTGTGAAGCAAGTCACCGAGCCTGGCCACCCGATCCACCAAGTCTGCTAGAGTTTGTTGTGAAGCAAGTCACCGAGCCTGGCCACCCGATCCACCAAGTCTTCTAGAAATTGTTGGGAAGCAAGTCACCGAGCCTGGCCACCCGATCCACCAAGTCTTCTAGAGTTTGTTGGGAAGCAAGTCACCGAGCCTGGCCACCCGATCCACCAAGTCGTCTAGAGTTTGCTGTGAAGCAAGTCACCGAGCCTGGCCACCCAATCCACCAAGTCGTCTAGAGTTTGCTGTGAAGCAAGTCACCGAGCCTGACCACCCGATCCACCAAGTCGTCTATAGTTTGATTGGATCCAAGTCACCGAGCCTGACCACCCGATCCACCAAGTCGTCTACAGTTTAATGGGATCCCCAAATATGTGTTACATAAAGTGGGTTGTGTGTGTCGGCAAAATACCATAAAGACCAATCCCATGCAGCGCTCCCCCCCCACACCCCCCCACCCCCCCCACCCCACACACCCACCCACCCCATTATAAATGACCAGACCCCCCTACATAACAGTTCATGTGAAAAATGGGTTACGTTGTACCTAGACGTGTCCGTTTTGAACAAATAAGGATTGATGACTTACTTTGCAACCTATAGCCTATGGCATCCCATCTTCGTCGGGTGCTCACTTGGATTATTCAATTACATCGTCCCCCAGACGGCTTTAATCATTGGTCTGTCTGGTCCAAACAGGTCGCTTTCATATAACTGGAATTTTGCTGTGTGAGGCGTTAACAAAAACTACAAATTGTTCGTATGTACATATGCTGGTCGAATGGCGCTTGTGTTTTCATGTTCGTTATACAATCTGTTTCGTGGAATATACTATTGTAAACTAATCACGTCATTTATCGCGATACATTACGAGACTTCATTCTAGCCAACATGGCGACCTCTATAGACGCTGAATTTCCCGTTGACGGTATTTTACCAAAGAAAGAGACTGGAGCGTGTGTGTATTTATCAAAGTATCCTAACTACGATGGAAAGGGTGTTGTCATCGCCATCCTTGATACAGGAGTCGATCCCGGAGCTCCTGGATTACAGGTACTGTTAGTTGAGATTTTGTTCCGAGCCTTCCAGTCATGATTCAGCAGTCTGACACGCACTCAGTAGAATTTTTGTTTATTATCAACACATTTAGTAGGTGACTACAACAAACTTAATGTTGTTACGAAATCATTCAATTGAGATAGCCGTGCTCTGCCAAAATCGGTTACATTTGCAGCTAAAGACTAAATCTTTTCTTGATGTTTCTTCATTCTACAGTGTTTGAGCTAGTCTTCGCTCTACAAATAATCGATGCGGATATTACCTTGATTTCTCTGATTATATTTATTATGGAAATATGCAAACATTCGATCAAATCGTGACAGTATATATCAAGCATCTGGCATATGATGACCTGCTAATATTGTGGACACAAACATGATAAATTACCACTAACCAGGGCCTCTAACAGTTCATGACCTCATCAGTCACACTTTGATGATCAGGGAGAATGTGTGCTGTTGGACTTGTTCCAATTTGTTGACACTCAGATGCTTACACAAGCTATTATGTAATTATGAACAGTTATCACTATGGCAATCCCTCAAGCTACAAGGGTAAACAAGAAATGATAAACACTATTGATAACAATAACAGCTGCCATATTAGCCAGGATGCATTTGAAATTATCACCAGGATCACCTAAATAGGGCCAGGCTGCCATTTTCATTGAGAAAGATATTTGTCAATAATTAATTTAAAGGTTAATTAGCTAATTTCACAACCACTGTTATCATGGTTATGAAGGGTGTATGTAATTTTGTAACCCAAATGAGTGTAACTTTGTAACCCTGGTATTTTTAGTGACCCTTAAAATAAGAAACTTCATAACCCTATTTCATATTTCTTACAATTCATTAAAAAGACAAGAATATAAAATTGTCAATCAAATAGTTGACGATAGTGGACCATTCCATTCCGATTGTAGGGATACAGGAAAAAACAGACGCCAGGCCTCAAAGTTACGACTAAAACGGTGGCCAATGCTACCTAAATTTCAATTTGTCTACTGTCTATAATTCAGAGGTAGCCAAATGACTACCTTCAAAAATATCTTGTGGCGACTAAATTCTATTGCTAAACGTATGAAGACACAAAAATAATCATGTCTGCTACTGATTGTACTTGCAAATAATTCCTCCTAAAGTCAACAATGAACCAAAATGCATAAATAGTAATGTAATTAGTATTTTATTTAGTTGATAATTTAATTGATAAGCAGGGATATACCTGTATAATCTAGTAATATAAATTGCATCATTGTTTGAGTCACAAATAACAAAACTCAAGTACAGCATGTACAGTTTCCACAAATATACAGTTCCAAGACTAGTGCTATGACTTGTACATATATTAGTTATTTTAAAAAGATAATTTCAAATGCTTTTGACTACCTCCAATATTGGATTGACTTCTTGATTTTGCCACTGGCTACCTAGAAAAAAATACTTGTAGCCATATGGCTACTTGGTAAAAGTTTAAAATTTGAGGCCTGGATGCTGAGATTTTGTGTATTGTTTTTTTATCACCGTGTAATCATTCATTCCATTGTCTGGATGATGGGAAATCTTAATCTCTGATAATTGGGAGCACCTTTAGAATACAGCACCACAGCTTCTCGTAAGGATGATCTGTGCCGTAGGTCACATGTCCCTATTAAGACAGACAACCAGTTTTTGTGGGAATCTGTCTGACGCGAACATGCGACCTTCAGATTGTTAGCTCGACAGCTAACAGACTCAGCTACGTTCACACTCTCAAGCTAAGTGCAAATTTACCTATCATGCCTGAGACGTTACAGAACTGAAAGGGTCGTATTGATGACGGACGCTTAAGAAGGTTACGGGTAGGCATGGTGTCTCGTGACTATAGTCTACGGACACATACGAGCCATCCTGATGTCATTTGGCACACTTGTCCAATTCCGTAATCTACAAGATACAGAGTGGTGAGGAATGAGCCCATATGGTGCAAACTGTAAATGGCTCCAGGCGTCAGACATGACTATCTTTTGGGACGAGGTGTATTGACAAGGATGGATACAAGGCTTTATGAGCTGTGCATTTTCAATCATTGGAGGCGAAGACACAAAGCGTGCACCTAAATGCACTTGTCATGGTATTCTTGTTTTCACATTTTAAGTTGCATTACTCTTCTAATAGAAACGATATGCTTGTCTTAAGAGGCGACCAACGGGATCAGGCTTTGTTGATGCATGTCATTGTTTCCCAATTAAGTGGATCGATGCTCATGATGTCAATCACTGGATTGTCTGGTCCAGACTCAATTTTTTACAGACCTCTGTCATATAGTTGAAATATTGCTGAGTGTGGCGTTAAACAACCAACCAACCAACCAATCTACATGATCTAATAGAAACGTTGAGTTAGCAGGATGAAGTAGTTTCATGTTTGGGCTACAGGAAACTAGGGATGGGTATTGGGGGTTTAAAGTGTAACACAATATTTTTCAATGCACAAGGACATATTGCCATACTTATCACAATATATTGTATAATTCTAAGTTTTTAATTCAGAAGCAATCTGATACATTAAGGTATGAACTTAAGTTCATAAATGGAAGAAAACAAGATGCTGGTACAACATAATGCTCACTCAGTCAATGAATATGCAGCCATTTTTGGAGCCAGGATGCTCGCTCCTGCGCAGCAAAGGCATTTGGCAAGTGTATAACATTAAACACATATCGGCTCATCCCTCACCTTCGGTATCGAAGGTCAAGAGTTCGCATCCAACGGATTCTAACAAAATGACCTGTTTGTCTTTGATACATGTACATGTGATCTTCAGCAGAGATCATCCTCATGGGGAGTTGTGGTACTGTACTCTAAAGGTGTTCCAAAAAATGCAACCTAATATTATGTCTACCGTATTCTCTTGAGTATAGTGTGCACTTTTTTCCCAAAAAAAACACAGCTGTATAGAAGGGGGTGCGCATTATACACGCCTTAATGAGTTTTGATGTTTTTTTGTCCCAATGCAAAACCAGTTTTTTACCGGTAAAATTAGGCTTGGACCAGTAATTCATATGACTGCCAGTCACTGTGGACCGGCAAATAAAGTACCTTATACTTCTTTGTGGTTGAACAAAACATCGATGATATTCATATAAGTACATTTTTTCGAAACAAAGTCAGCTTGTCTTTTAACCATCAGGGTTTTCTCTTGTCTATTCTAGGTTAAATATCCCATTGTAGCAACTTCGTCTTGAAATTTTTAAAACAAAAAATAGAAAATTGTTGCTGAAGTTTGTGTGAATGACATATGGATCTACCGTATTCGACGTAATAAGTGCCCAGGGCGCTCTCAAAATTAGAAATAGGGAGCTCTTATTAGAGTTGAAAGATCGTAAATTTCGTGGTTCATGCTGACAGTCTGAAATGTTTATATATAACAGATATATTTTTCCAGGATTTAATTGCCCATGATTAAGGGTGCATATAACACACGAATGCATATTATACACAAATAAATAAGTCTTGTGTACATTGATCAATCGGAAGGGGTGCTAATTGAGATTGTTCACTGGCCAATATATTAGCAAATCTCACCATGGGCGCTTATTAGAGCTGAGCGCTTATTACGTTGAATACGGTAACTAAGTTACGTCAGAGATGACATCTTGCACTGAACATGATGTTGAAAGAATTAAAACCTAATAATTTTAATGTTTTTATCCCCCACCGGGCCAGAAATGGCCGAAGGGGGATTATGTCGTGGCGCAGTCCGTCCGTCCGTCCCACAGAGGGTACTAAGCTTGTGAAATCAACTCCTCCTACAGTTTCCAGAGAATATCCCTGACACTCTACACACAAGATGTCGACATGTTGATGATACGCCTATCGCAGTCCCGTTTTGTTTCGACTAATTTTGACAGAGTTACTGCCCCTTTTACGCAGCTTCATTTGTCTTATTGTGAGAGAGGGTACTAAGCTTGTGAAATCAACTCCTCCTACAGTTTCCAGAGAATATCCCTGACACTCTACACACAAGATGTTGACATGTTGATGATACGCATATCGCAGCCCCATTTCGTTTCGACTAATTTTGACAGAGTTACTGCCCCTGTTTTACGGAGCTTCATTTGCCTTATTGTGAGAGAGGGTACTAAGCTTGTGAAATCAACTCCTCCTACACTTTCCAGAGAATATCCCTGACACTCTACACACAAGATGTCGACATGTTGATGATACGTATATCACAGTCCTGTTTCATTTCGACTAATTTTGACAGAGTTACTGCCCCTGTTTTACGGAGCTTCATTTGACTCGTTAAAAAAATTCATGCGGGGGATAATGTGCTCTCAGAGAGAGCACTCTTGTTTTAATTGTTGAAAGTTGGGACTGACAAAAATTAGGGGAGACTGGTAATTATTAGAGTAGCCGGTCCACAAGGATTGGCAGTTTCAAAAGTCAGCGGGAACACTGATACCCACCCTGTGTTACCATGCATTCATCACATTGAAGACTCTGATGATCTTCAAATTTGCACACAATGCATAAAACCATGGTGCAAAGCAATTGAATGTTCAATTTGGCGTAAACGCTTATTTTGACCCATGAAGATTCCGGGGTAGAATGGGTCTTCAGCAACCCATACTTGCCGTAAAAGGCAACTATGCTTGTCGTAAAAGGCGACTAACAGGATCGGGTGGTCAGGCTCACTGACTTGGTTGATACATGTCATCGATCCCAAATGCTCATGATGTCAATCACTGGATTGTCTGGTCCAGACATTATTATTTTACAGACCGCCGTCATATAGCTGGAATATTGCTGAGTGCAGTGTTAAACATGTTAAACAACAAACAAACAAACATTATCATTTCTTTTACTACAGGTTTTGAAATTCTTTGTATTTTAGTAGCAATGACATGCTTAAAATCGCAATAGCATTGTGTTCCCAATGCCCGAAAGGCACTCTTATCAATAATGTTTTTTAAACAACAGTACCTTGTGACAATGGTTGTTAAATGAAGCCAGTGAATAATGTATTTTCGCACAAGTAAGCATGACAAACACATGGAACATTATGAACACGTTAACATTCTTAATGCACAGTATGATGCACAACATAACCTTGGGTATTATCAATCTCAATGAAGAGGAAGGAAGCAATTTTTCTAAAATATGACTGCTTATTATCTAGCCTTAGTCATATGTTTGCAGATGGATCAAAAGTTTTTTAGTTGCCACACTAACATTCCAAAGGGCACACTGAGACATCTTTATGAGTTCCCTGTAGCACACTTGAAAAAAATATGCATGTCTATCCCTGTACTAGTACCTTGATCTGGTATTATTGTTCATTAGTTAAACAACTCCAATAGAGGTGACACCTGGGATTATTGTTAATTTACACAACTCATTTAGCATGTTTAGATGTGACACCCTCATCTTAATCAACTGGTTTGGGGATTGAGTAATTCTTAATTGACCCGATGTATTCTTAAAGATTAGCCGTTAGCATCAGTCAACAGATAAACTCCTAATAATATTCTTATTGTGTGTTCAAATAAAATATTACCCCTATTTACATGGATGGACTCTTCCAATTAGTGCGTGGGTTTTGGTCATGTTGGATCTAAATCTGAATTAATATTTTATTTGTAATTGTAACAGGGTTACAAAATTGCTTGGGATTTGGGTTACAAATTTTCATAATTTGAGGGTTACAAACTCGGTGTAGTTACAAAATTACCACAACCCATCCTGATGATTTGTGAAGCTGTCCTTGGCAACTAGGGGTGAGGTGATACATCAGTGCATCGTGAGTTTTCATGTGACTATTCGATACATGATGCGTTTTTCTCTGTATTGATACAAGACGACACACTTGCCAAAATAGATTACTTGCTACTCGTTTAATGACCACCCAGCATTTTTTGTCAGTCCAATATTGCAAAATGTGTTGTAACTAGTGCTTCAAGTTTATGACTGAAAATAGCTGATTTGAACATGTGCCTACAGCATAGTTTTTCCTGCTCTGGAATTTGTATAGTTAAAAGGTTTCCAAACGAGTTCACGTAAATATGCATTCTGTAATGGGTATCGTATCATGATGCATGTGTCATGATTTGTATCATATCGTGACCTTGCTGTGTCGTTTCACCCCTGTTTAAATAATAACATCATGTTCGTGTAAGTGTATTTTCACTTGAGGTTTGAAGATGATGTTCATGAATGTCACAGTACATTTGATTTGTCAGGACACAGGTGGTGTGTCTTTGTGACTTTTCTCACTTTGATAGGCACATGTAGTTGTAGGTCAACAGAGTAAGTTGCCACAAGTCGCTGTATTGAGCCCCATGGCATGCAAGAGTTCACTGCCCTTGGGTTTGAATCAGATTAGCTCTCATTATCACAATTTAAATTATGGTATTTGGTCTGTCCGCTAGATCAAAATCCATGCTCATGGGTTTTACTGAAGTGATCTATGACTTGCATCACATTAGGCTTTCTACAAAGTGGCACAGGGGATATAGGAACAGAGTTCATCCGTCATGTCAATTGGGACATATTTTCTCAAAAACTATTTAATTTGAGAAATGAAATTTTACACACTGATCTTACTGGTCGTGATCTTCAATGAGTTTGAAAATGGATGTCTTAAATTCATTCTTTAAAGAGTTATGGCCCCTGCTAAGTGCTTTTCAACTACTAAAGAAACTTCTAAAGTTATATGAATGAAAGTTTGCATGTTTATCTAAGAGATACTTATGAAGACTGAGTTCGAAAATTGGTTCCGTAGATGATTTTTTACATGTTTTTAGATTTTGTGCATAGAGATCTACACAGTTAAAGCCCTTGATCCTTGTAATTTTTTTCTATTTGGTGCATAGTGTCTGCGATGGGGAAAGTAGCATCAGATTTTCTCATGACATAAAGCCAGCCCAGTGATTACCTTCCATGATATTCACTGCTATATGAATAAACCAAATTCGAATGTGCCCCATGCCGGGGGATAGCAGCGTTAGAAATGGGCACTAGTCCTGTAGTCCTTACCAAACTGCCCAGTAGTAAAGGTATCCTAAGGACTAGTAGAAATTGGCCCATTTTAGGGGTTTTGCTCTATGTTATCATTATAAGGACTAGTGGACAAAAACTGTTAGTTTCTAACCCTGGGATAGTGATAACACTGTTTTCTTGTTTAATATTACCCGATGCAGTGACTGTGACTGTGACATGTACACTTCAACATTACTATAATATTTTGCGTTACGATTAAGCCACAAAATTTCAGCCTAGTTTGGCAAGTTTGGAAACTGGACTTTTACAGTCAGTTAACTCCCTTACCTTGGGAAGATGATGTGCACAGTGCAGCCTTATTAATGGAAAATCACATGCTGTTCTACCACCACTGAGCGTGTCATGCAATAATAACTGTGGTCATGGTGGTACATGGTTTAACAGTGTGTTCAAGTTAAACCCAACTCAGCTCAAAAGAACCTTGCTGTAACAAAAGAGAAATTAAAGTATACAGCGTGTTAGATGGTCACTGTCATGTTGAACTGAATTTCTACTGTAAAGCTAGGTCATCTTTGATGACTCGGAAAAAAGTTTCGTGTTTATGAGATGTAACCATGATTGTTATTGATGATGAGTAATAAGGCCCACTTATTGGCCATGTTGGTAGACTGTGTACTAAAAGGTTAACCATGATAATGAAACATTTGATGTAAGGTAGGTAACTCTAAACCCGGAAGTATTTCTATAGATAGAACACAATGTAAAGGTAGCTTGGAATGGTTGTGTGAGTGTTGTGATGACGTCATCATAGTAATACAGCTGTGTTGTCAGTTATTGTTTTGATCTGAACAAGTAAACATCGTTTGAGTTTACCAGCGACTTGAGTCTTCTTTCACAATGTATCTACTCCTGGTACATGGAGTTTTTTCAGAACGGGGGAATATAGCAATCAGCCTGTCTGTCTGTCTCTCCGACCACAATTTTCCGCTTCCGGAGCAGCACTCCTAAACTGTTGAATCTTTCTCGTTGAAACTTGCTGCACAGATCAGTCAAGTGGTGAACTGGTACCTTTTGATCTTTTGGGTGTTAATATACTCAACATTATTTCTTTCTTCACTGAATTGAAGGTTTCCAATGGCAATGAACCAAAAGTGGGGTTGCCCAGAACTGGGGGTATATCTTCTCTGATCATGCTGATCACTCTTGTTATTTTCCCTCATGACCATGATTCCTAAGTTCACAAAGCAGCTGGGTAAATCTTTGCATTGCATTGAAACCACCCACTCCTTCAACCATATATTTGTATGATGTATTTCCCCCTACACTCTTGGCTGTGTAGGACCGCCTCCGTGGTCTTGTGGTAGAGCGTCAGCCCGGAGAGCGGAAGGTCCAGGGTTCGATCCTGGGCCGCGTCATACAAAAAGACGTTAAAAGATTGTACTTGTCGTTACCCTGTCTGGCGCTCGGCATTAAGGGGCTAAAACAAGGACTGGTCGGCTCGGAGTCAGTATACTGTGTCTGAGTGGGCGATTCATGTTAAACTGCGGCATGGTATCTCAGTGAGCTAGCACTATAAATCGGCATCAGTCCGGACTAGTACAAGCAGCCACACACACACACATACACGTGCATGCACGTCGCTATATAAGTGCAATAATCTTGGACGCGACGTTAAACCCAATTTCACCTCACCTCACCTCACCTCACCTTGGCTGTGTAGTTTTCAGCCTTTCCCAGCTTGTATTTGTTCCTATAGTCATGATGTACTCCCTGTACTTTTCTCTTCACACACACAGGGCGGTCGGGAAGCCCAGTGGTTAAAGTGTTCGCTCGTCACGCCGAAGACCTGGGTTCAATTCCCTGCATGTGTGAAGCCGTATTTCTGGTGTCCCCCGCTGTGATATTGCTGGAATAGTGCTAAAAGCAGCGTCAAATTAAGTCAGTCACACACACACGTACACACACACTGTCCCCTTCACCTGCCATCATGATCAAGCTGTATTTGCATACAGACACCACCAGGATATGATATGCGATAACATGTCATCATGATTAGTGAGCTTATGTTTATCATGCTTATCAATATCATAAACATGATAAATGATAATATCTAAATATTTATAGCATGATATTTATAAGCATGATCAGTAAGATATCGTAACTTTAATGATATTAATCAGTCAGACTGAACATGATGAACATTAATTGAAAAATATGTACATGTTGTAAAATGTTTAACATGTTTAAATGTCTGTTAAACATAATTAACAATTCTTCAAAAAAAATTAGATTTTGCATGTTTTAAGCATGTTAAGTAAACTACTTGTGACTAATTGTTAATTAGATCATGTTATTTATTAAACGTTGAAATTGAAATAAATTACCAGAAATCTTTCAAGATGATTACCATGATTTCTCATCATAATGCTACTCCAAATGAACAATTGTCACATTTCTTGTTTAAAAGACAACCAGTATTAGTTAAGTAGGTTTAGAAGTTTTGAATTGTGGCATACTCATGCATTTATTCCTAAGCATAGCACGACTAAGAAATACATATTTGTAATCATAGCAATATCATTTGACAGTTTGGTTACCAAAGGGAAGTTTACCACTGAAAATGTTTAGATGTAGAGTTTGGGCACTATCAACTATCAATGTATTGCGATTGTCCTCAGCTTGTGGCTCTGTTTGTCATTCAGCATTACTGTTCACACTTTATAGACTTGTGAAGTATGACTGTCATGTTATATTTTCAGGTGACCAGTGATGGTCGTCCCAAGATCATTGACATAGTAGATGCTACAGGGTCGGGTGATGTGGACACTTCTCAAGTGGTGGAGGCAGTGGCTGGGGAGATCACTGGCCTCACGGGCAGAACACTCAAGGTAAGCAACTTTCAGGCCGGATTTTAGACATACTAATGTGGACTATATTCATTGCCTGAGAACAAGATATTTCTTGTTGTTCTTCATGGTTATCACAGATAACATGGATAAGGCAGTGTATATTGTATAACTGTATACAAGTCAACTTTCAATTCGTGGGACAACGTAAGAATGGCTTTGCTGTTCAAGTTCATGATGAACTCAGAGGCATGTCATATGTCTTAGTAAGGTGCTGCAATTCTCTTTGCAATTATTCGTCCCTTAAGCAAATAGGTTCCCAGCAACTTATGATCATGGTTCTGAAATCTAGATTGGCCCTGTTAATGAGCTGGTGGTTGTGCTGGTGCTGTGATATAACTGAAATACTGTTCAAAGCTGTGTCACACCTACTCACTCATGATGGACTCATGATAGTTCCAAATTGCAAGTTTGTTAGTAGAATGTCAAATTCTAGGCATAGTCTTAGTATCTGTACCTGTTCTTTGAACCTCTGAAGATTTGCTGACATACATTTTGCACATAGTAACATTCTGTTAATTAGTAAATAGTAGCTATCCTGTGGTACATGATAGCATGATAGAATGATTAAGACTGGGTGGTAAATTATCCATTACCATGATTACAGGAGATGATGATACATTCAAACTAGTTCGACACCACCGAGTTGCCCATTGTCAATGGTGGTATGATGTTTTGATCTCTCTCTCCAGATTCCTTTCTCGTGGAAGAACCCGTCCAGCAAGTACCACATCGGTGTGAAGAATGCCTATGACCTGTTCCCTAAAGGCCTGAAGGAGAGGATGACCAGGGAGAGGAGGGAACAGAACTGGGACCCTCATCACAGGGTTGCAGTGGCTGCTGCTGCCAAGAAACTGGAGGATTTGGATACAAAAGCTGGATCGTCCTTGGTATGTACTTACAGCGAATTCCCCATTCTGTGTAACAGTTTGTATGCATGAACTCTACCAAAGATTTTTACAAATGCAAAGTGAGGCATCACTGACAAACATTGACAGTGTTTTGATGGTTGTCACAGTAGTCAGTAGCAGAATTTTGACCCCAGTGTGTTCCCTAGACATTCAACATGTTTAATTCTACCTGTTCCAGCCCAATCCTTTTTACAGTAACTGGTACTCCTTACACAACATGCATAAGGACTGCCCTAAAATTCGGCTTAATAGGCCAGGAGAAATTGTACTATAGTCTCACCAGGAGAAATTGTACTATAGTCTCAAAACCTGATCTTATAGACGGTTTGTTTGTTTATTGGTTGTTTAACACTGCACTCTGCAATATTCCAGCTATATGATGGCGGTCTGGAAATAATCGAGTCTGGACCAGACAATCCAGTGATTGATATCATGAGCATTGACCCTTACAATTGGGATACGATGACATGCATCAACCAAGTCAGCAAGCCTGACCACCCGATTGCCTCTTACGACAAGCATAGTTATTTGTCTTATGTATACGGCAAGCATGGGTTACTGAAGACCTATTCACGGTTCCATATTGATGGTGATCAACAGTATTATGACACTGTTCCAGGCTCGATTATTTACAGACTGCAATCACATAGCTGGAATATTGCCGAATGTGGCGGTAAACAACAAACAAACAACAAACATAATTTTCAGATGGACCATGGTTTCTATGTCAAGGAGTGACTTTTGTGTAAAGGTTCCATACCATTTTAGAAGGAAAATCTACAATGGTTAGATTGACTTTGTAAACAAACAAGAAGCATGGTTTAACATGATGTTTGATGACACCTCTCATTTAAAAACTAAAGGCCGTAAATTCAGCAGTGGTGTAATGGTCTGCCTAATGATAACTGCACTCCAAGCATGCTGTGTTCATGGTTTCTCACCCCTAACCTCACATAATGTTAAATATCTACAACCTGCCTCACTACTGTTTTGGACCTGTTTAACACATTGAACCATACTCATTCTCTCATTGTTACGACATTTATCAGTAAATCGTTTTGATAAATAGGAGGAGAAACTTATCAAGGAAGAGCTACAGGCCCAGGCTGATATACTGCAGAGTCTTGACAAGAAGTACTCCGACTGTGGGCCTGTGTATGACTGTGTTGTCTTCTACGATGGAAGTACATGGAGGTAGGCTTAATAGTGTACTGGTTTGTACCAACTAGTATTGGCTGCAGTTGCCATTCACAGAGACATAGGGTATTACTGGATTTCGGCTTGTTTTGGAAGTAGCAAGCTTGAGACTGTTTGTTAATTCACTTGGGGCCTTTGAAGGATGGTAGGAGGGGAGGTTTAAAGTCGCGTCCAAGATTATTGTACTTATATAGTGACGTGCATGCACACATGTGTGTGTGTGTGGCTGTTTGTACTAGTCCGGACTGATTTTATAGTGCTAGCTCACTGAGATACCATGCCGCATTTTAACATGAAAACCCCACTCTGATACAGTATACTGACTCTGAGCCCACCAGTCCTTGTTTTTGCCACTTAAAGCTGAGCACCAGATGGGGTAACAACAAGTACCATCTTTGAATGTCTTTTGATCTGACACGGCTGGGGATCGAAGCCCTGACCTTCC
Organism: Haliotis rufescens; assembly: GCF_023055435.1. NCBI lineage: Eukaryota > Metazoa > Mollusca > Gastropoda > Lepetellida > Haliotidae > Haliotis > Haliotis rufescens. The sequence continues at coordinate 435,741 of NW_025963782.1, forward strand.
ACTCTCCGGGCGGGCGCTCTACCACTAGACCATGGACTGATGGAGGCGGTCTGAAGGATGTTTTAGAGATCAGTTGATATGGATGATAAATAACCAGTGTAATAACAGTACAAACAGTGTAAAAGCCCCACTTTCTCACGAACATTCTTGTATTATGACAATGCAATGGTTTTCAGATATATTTGTGACTCATGATGACTTCATGTGATATGTGAATGTCACCCTGATGTAATTCACTATGATGTCAGTGGTCAGTAGTTGTGTGTTCTGTGTGTCAGGGCGTGTGTCGACACCAGTGAGGCAGGGGACCTGGAAAGCTGTAAGCTGCTGGCAAACTACCACGAAGAGCTGGAGAGTGCCAGACTTAGTAACGCAGGTCAGTTACCTCCCCTTGTATATTCTCAGCTGCTTCTTTAGAGTTTTATACAGATATATTTTACAATTTCTATCTGCCAGAGATGAAGTTAATGAAAGCAAGATAGCCAAAGTTTGTCTAGGCCTGGATTATGTTTTCTCATGGGGAAGCTTTCTCAGTAATTGCCCCTGTCCCCTGGAATCATCATCGTTGTCGTCGTCGTCATCATCATTTAATGTTGTAACCCATATCTGGTGTCCCCCTGCCTTGACATTGCTGGAGTGTGGCTGAAATTGGCATGAGACCATGCTCACTCACTCACTCACTCACTCACTCACTCACTCACTCACTCACTCACTCACTCACTCACTCACTCACTCACTCACTCACTCACTCACTCACTCCTGTGTTTTCGGAGCATTCCCTATGTTAGCTATCATTAAATCAATTTGCTTACGGCATTCTCATGTATCCTCAGTTTCTGTCAACTAAAATGTATCAACTTTACAGAGCTCCAGATAAAACTAGTGGGTAACAGAAATTTGAATACCCAGATAGAATTACTGATACCCAATGATTTTTAAATGCATGGGTAATATACCCACAACACCAAAAGCTTATCTGGAGCTCTGACTTTATATTCAAAGTGGTTTCAATGTGCCTTCTCTTTGGTCTACATGGTGATGAATGTTGTTTTTCTCTTTAGACATGATGAACTTCTCGGTGAATATATACAATGACGGCAACGTCTTGGAAGTTGTAACTAATGCAGGTAAGTTTGCTGTTAGTGATTTAATACAAATAAGCCCTAAACATATGTAACTTAATACTCTTGAGATGACAGGCTTATTTTCTCATATTGGCAATTCCTACATAGGGTAGTTATCAGTTATTTGGAAGCTCCCTTGTCAAGTGTGTATATCTGCTCTCCCTAGGTTCTCACGGCACCCATGTGGCGTGCATCTCGGCTGGCTGCTTCCCCGACAACCCCGAGCGGAATGGGCTGGCCCCGGGGGCACAGGTCGTCTCCATCAAAGTAGGAGATACACGCCTCGGCTCAATGGAGACTGGGACCTCTCTAGTCAGAGCTGTGAGTGCGAAATATCAATACATAACATAAGCATGATAAGACATTTACTTACATTGTTGCAAGGTCCTGTTTCAGAGATAGAATTGGCCCTTGTCCTATAGTCCTTGCCAAACTGCCTAATAGGTATCTCATAAGGACTAGTAGAAGTTTTTCATATTTAAGGGTTTTGCTATATGTTATCATTTGGGGACTGGTGAACTAAAATATTAGTTTCTGTCGCTGTTTGTTTCTTAAGTGTATGTCTTGCTATCAATATGTATGATAGTATATTTTAAGATTATGTAACCTTCCAATCAGTGCTGTATACAAGGAGTAAGAACACTGTCTTGGATAGTGGCACAGAGAAAATAGTTGAGTATCTTCTAGGATACCACATGCAATAGAAAATAATTGGGCGTTAATTCAGAATAATACAGACCGACACTAACTGACAGTTACTCCCTGCCAAACCAGCACTTACATGCTACCCTGAGAACGGTGCTCCCAACTGTTTTCATTTGGTAACAGACCTTTTTTGTGTTTATTTTCAGATGATCAAAGTATTGGAGCGCAAATGTGATTTAATCAACTATAGTTATGGAGAAGCATCTCACTGGTCAAATTCAGGGTGAGTTGCTTGATCATGTTAGTCATTAAGATGTTTTCCGCAACATAATTCATTTTACATTATCATGTATACCGTATTCGACGTAATAAGCGCCCAGAGCGCTCTCAAAATTAGAAATAGGGGGATCCTATTAGAATACTATTTTGGTGAAAAAAACCAGTCGAAAGATAAATTTTGTGGTTTATACTGACCATGCTGACAGCCTGAAATGTTTATATACGAGAGATACATTTTTTCGGAATTTAATTGCCCGTAATTAAGGGTGCATATAACACACGAGTACGTATTATATGCGAATAAATAAGTGTTGTGTACATTGATCAATCAGAAGGGGTGCTAATTGGGATTGTTCACTAGCCAATATATTAGCAAATATCGCTGTGGGCGCTTATTACGTCGAATACGGTATGTGTGTCATTCAGTTTTTATTATGTGCCAATGATTTTCCTTGCATTGTTTAATCCTTCTGTGGTGATTAATTTATATGTGGGTTTGTTTTTCAGGCGTGTGTGTGATATAATCAATGATACAGTCAACAAGCATGGTGTGATATTTGTAGCTAGTGCTGGCAACAATGGCCCAGCATTGTCCACTGTGGGAACCCCAGGCGGGACAACTTCAGCGGTTCTAGGTAAGCTCTCCTTGTCTTTTAAGGGTGGGATGTATTAGTATGTAAAAAGGTTTATACTGCCGAGGTCTGTTGTAAAAAATAAATGTTAACGTCAGATCAGCAGTATTTCAGCTTGTAATGGCACAGTTCTCTCTATGCCTCTGAGTTGTGTATTATTTCATGTTTCACCAAGGGACACTGGTGACCCGGTTGTTTAAGGCGTGCAGAATTGCATCCCTTGGTTGTGCCAGGATTCCAGTCATGAGTTTGAATCCCAGATTTGCCCTGATTGTGATCCATGGTTTGACACCACCATACCAGCAATGGTGCTCTTCACTACATTGGTGCTTGCGTCGATCGATGCTCATGATGTCAACCACTGGATTGTCTGGTCCAGACTCGATTATTTACAGACCCTCGTCATATAGCTGGAATATTGCTGAGTGCCGCCTTAAACAACAAACAAACAAAACAAATACTACAGTGGTGCCAGTCCACACTTCATCACGGTTGGCTTTTCTCACATGTTACATGAATTGTTTCATTGGCATTACTGAGAAGTTGACAGATGACAAAGTAGATACAATTTTTGGATAACAAATTCTTTAATTACAGTAAAGGCGACGTTTCAGTATAAGTCCTCATACATTTGTCAAGCAAGACTTTTCAGTTAGAAAAAACATTTTTATGTGAATATCACCGATTTATAAGGTACTTTATTTGCCGGTCCACAGGGACCAAGCCTAATTTTACTGGTAAAAAACTGATCATTAACAGTAAACGGGAACACTGGTTGTTATCCATAAATTGTTTCTACTTCATTCTCACATGTTAAGCCGTGTCTGTGATGTGAACTCCTGTTCAGAGTGTTAATCCATCTCACTCCTTGCCCTCTGTCCAGGTGTTGGAGCCCACGTGACTCCTGCCATGATGGCTGCAGAATACTCTCTCAGGGAACGACTACCTCCGATGCAGTACACTTGGTCTTCCAGGGGCCCGGGGTGAGCAGTCCTGCAATAACCTTCTCGAGATTATTGATAGTTCCATATTCGCCTGGGTCACATATGTTATTCCGGTGTTTGAAACTAAAAGGGGTCCTCAAGGTTACTGCTCAAGTATTTGATTCTTGGAAGCCACTAAACTTGTAACAACAGGCTTATCGCAAGGACTTTCATGCTAAATTTGAAATGCTGATTACTTTTTGTATGAGTTCTCAACAATGAACAGTATTTTGATTTTTGAACACTGTGAAGATCACCTCTCAGGTCTGGTGTGGAGATTATTATGTCTTTGTACTCAGAAGCCAGAGTTGTGTGTATGTATGCTTACACTTGGAGTTCATGGCAGATCAAGGACCTGGGGTTCAATGTGTGACGTTGCTGATTATGTGAAACAAGATTTCATTTTTCAAGACTCAGGCTTTTGACTATATGTAATAGTTACTTGTTTACTCACATGGTGCCTTGAAGAATGTTTGGAACAGGCTTTTTGAGATCAGCGGATATTTTGATAACATATTTAGCACATACAGTGTTTGAAATTATTATAAAACCCCAAAAGGCAGTCGTGAAAAATTGCATTTGATTTGGTTAAAATAATACTAAGAATTACTTGTGAATCTACAAGGAATTATAATAAAACTTTGGATATGTATTTTATAACTGAAGCTTGACATGATAGTGCATGGTTTTAACATTTGAGAATATATGTCATCTCAGTTTTATTGTGTCTTTTTCAGTCATGATGGCGCTCTAGGAGTGTGTATCAGTGCTCCTGGTGGCGCCATTGCCTCCGTGCCGAACTGGACCCTCCGCGGCAGTCAGCTGATGAATGGTACCAGCATGAGCTCTCCTAATGCTTGTGGCGCTATAGGTAAGACTTCACATGATGCTTTGTAGGTACAGTGGATGTTAACATGATAAATTACTCATTGATGATCATGATGAGGAATACTGACTTGTATGGTGATGGCTATTTTACTTATGACACAGATGTTCATGGGACTTTGTTGAGCTGATTGTGTTAGGTAACCAGAGTTTGTTTGTTGTTTAACATCACACTCAGCAATATTCCAGTTATTTGACAGCAGACTGTAAGTAATGAGTCTCGACAAGATGATCCCGTGATTGATATTATGAGTAATGATCCACGTTATCCGAGTACGATGGCACGAAATCAATAAGTCTCTGAGCTTGAGCTCCCGGTCCATTTGGTCTTTGGTCCCGATCCTCTTACAAGCATGGGTTGCAATGGGATGCAAACCATTTAAATTTTGGTGGAAACATGTCAGTAACTTGAACCAAATTCTACCAATACAACTAACAGATTAAGTGAAACATATTACAAATTTGCTCCCAAATTTCTTTTAACATCAATTGACCTGGTTACCATGGCTACAGGCATTGTCACATATACAACCAAAAACCAAATATATGCCACTTTGATGAGCTTGTGATAGAAAAGTTTGCAGGTTTTGAGGAGTTTGGTGATAAAATGTGACACAAAAGATGATATTTTTTCATCAAAACTATACAGTCAATCATGCTTATATTGATAACTGTTTTGTTTATTGATAATCAATCATTTAAGACTCTATTTATCCAAGTTATTCCAAGTTGCCTCAATTTGGGTTTTGGCATCTCTGAGTAACCATAGCTACAAAGCTTCTCTTTCTAAGACAGGGGGCACGGGTGGCCCAGTCGTCTAAGGCGCCGCGATTCGCTGTGCAGAGTTGCGTCCCTTGGGCACGCCAGAAACCTATGATTGTGGGTTTCGAATCCCGATTCGCCCAGATTATGTTTCTAGGTTTGTCAGCACCATACCCGTGCTCGTGGGTTTCACCGAAGGGGTAAACGTCTGAGACCTGCATCACTTCGGGCTTTCCTCCCACATTAAGCTGACACGCCGAGATATAACTGGAATACTGTTAAAAGCGGCGTTAACCCCAGCTCACTCGCTCACTCACTCTTTCTAAGACTATGATCTTCACTTTGGGTTTCCTACCACAGTAAGCTCCGACTCTGAGATATAACTGAAACAAATTTCCAAGTGGTATTATCATGATTATACCTGACTCACACTCCCTCTCAGCTGAACTGACCATGCTTACTAGTAGGTAGTTTTGAAGGTATACCAGGTTCACACAGGCATGACAAGCCTTGATTATTCATGTTATCCTCAAAAAAGCCTTGAAAATCATCAAAATAGCTTGAAAAGCCTTGAATTTGTACAAAATGGCATACCGGTATACTAATGTTCATACTCATCTTTCGGCCGTAAGAGTAATATATAATATGCTGGATTTAAAAAAATATTGACAGGCTAAGGCTTATATTATAACCCAACTAAAAATGCCTTGTAAATGGCAGTTGAAAAGACCTTGAATATAAGTGTTCTGTATATGTATGGACCTGGGTCTACCATCTTTAGTTTTCTCACAGTATGTATGATTATCAAAAGTAGCAATCAATGGATGTCCTGATGTATTGTTCCAGCCCTGGTACTGTCTGGTCTCAAGGCAAACGGAGTCCCCTACACCCCACACAGTGTGAGGAGAGCTCTGGAGAACACAGCACAGAAGGTGGACACCGTGGAAGTGTTTGCCATGGGCTATGGTCTGGTACAGGTGAGGGCTCTACTCAGCTGCTACAGCAGGACTCTGACCAGCGGTTTAGTCTATAGAAAGGGGCACTGGTGGCCCAGTTGTCCCAGGCGCCAAATTCGCTGTACAGAGTTGTGTCCCTTGGCCACGTCTGCAAGTTATGATCGTGGGTTTGAATCACGGTTCACGTCGATTATATTTCTAGGTTTGTCAGCACCATATCCGTGCTTGTGGGTTTCACGAAAGTGGTAAATGCCTGAGACTTGCATCATTTCGGGCTTTCCTGTTATATTAAGCTGACATGTTGTGACATAACTGGAATACTGTTGGATGTGGCGTTAAACCCAACTCACTCACTATTGTATAGAGTATTGGATATGAAAGTAAACTATTCATCGAACATGTAAATTGAGACATATTATAAACAGTTGACTCTAGCTGAGTAGCAGTTCCAGGGGCCATCATAAAAAGTCTGTATATTACAAACTTGCATGGTTCTAACATTGTATCTAAAGACTGTTTGTATTAGGATCTAAAGACGTGGAATATTTTAGCCAAGTGGAAAGTCTGACTCAACATCCAACAATAACATGACCTTTTTTTATCTGATTTTGGTTAAATAAAAGTTCTCAATGTCTTGATAAGCTGAAGAGCTGTAGTTAGTGAGAAGTGATCCCTGATAAGATGTTGCTTCCTACAGGTGGAGAAAGCGTTCGACTACCTCTGCCAGAACGCCACAGAGAAGGAGATGAACATGAAGTTCCAGGTGACGTGCCAGGGCGGCAAGCGGGGGATCTATCTCCGGGAGGTGCCCCAGCTGCAGAAGCCTTCGGAAGTGTCGGTGTCCATAGAACCCAAGTATTTCGAGGAAAAAGCTGGTGAGGAGAAAACAACAGAAATAACAAATAACTGAGAAAAGGCCACCTTCCAATATCTTGTCCCTGAAATTGGTTATAGTTGGCATGTGTACTGACACCATGAGGCCCTGGGCCCCGTTCCACAATGCGATCTTAGCGCTACGATTGTCGTAAGTCAGTGTTAAAGAATGGGAGTTACGATCGACTCAGCGCTAAGATCACTTTGTGGAACGGGGCCCTGGGCCTCATTCCTCAAATCGATCTTAGCGCTACAATGATCGTAAGCCCATGTTAAAGTATGGGACTTACGATCCCTTTAGCGCTAAGATTGCTTTGAGGAACGGGGCCCTGGTCATAAACATAATGGTCAAAGTCTAGCAGTGTCTAGAGGTACATAGATTAAAAACTATAGCAATGAGCCTCCATGACACAAAGAACTGCTCAACTCCTGACACTCCTGGTTCATTTTTGTGTAGTACATGAGCATTATATTTTTCTTCACTGAACTGAAGGCATCCAATGGCAATGAACCAAAAGTGGGGTATACATGGTATAAGTAGCCAATCATTTCTGAATTGCACCAGACCTTGGGGATATGTCATCTCCTGATGGCTCTTGTCATTGTCAGCACTTCGCTGGTTTGTATACACTGTTCCTTCTTCACACGGTAATTAATACATTTGACCACTTGGCGGTGTAGTAGTGATGCTTGTTAGTTTTGCCAACTAATGGAAGGAAGTAAAGCTATTTACTCACTGAGGCCATAAACTTTGGTCTAAGCTGTTGCTGGTTTTCTTCCTGCTTGAGCCAGGCTTTGTCTTGATTAATTGGTAACAATAGCAATACTACCCCGCAAATCAGCCGTAATTGTTCACAGTTGATGGCGTGATTTAGTGTTTACAAAAATTGTGAAATTTGGAAGAGGTGTGTTTTTGGAAAGATGAGTTCCTGGGTGAGTTGGGGGCGGTCAGGTAGCCTAGTGGTTAAAGCGTTCGCTCGTCACGCCGAAGATCCAGGTTCGATTCCCGACATGGGTACAATGTGTGAAGCCCATTTCTGGTGTCCCCCGCCGTGATATTGCTGGAATATTGCTAAAAGCGGCGTAAAACCATACACACTCACTCACTCCTAGGTGAGTTGGTGGTACTTGCCAAGATTTACCTTACCAAATGTTTTTTGAACACATTCATAGGAAACTAATTGAAGAATTTTTAGATTGATAAGTTTTGTGTTTGTATGGCATATGTCTCTGTATGGCTTCTTTGTCCAAAGCTGATACTTGTACACAGGATACAAGTCCCCGCCCTCACAGGCCACCCAGGGGACAAGGACACACCATTGTGTATAGTGGATCCCTTAACCATACCTGCATCTGCACTTGGGTTCAAAACTGACATTCAACCCGAGGTTGCCTGGGATGTCAGCTGTAACCCATGCTGATAGGTTAATTATCTATGATCTGTGTCACTTTGGGCTTTCTGTCGGTGATCCTCCCAGTTGTCGGACAGTGGAATATATTTTAACTGCCACACATCTGCACATGGGAGAAGACCTTCATTAAGCTGACACACAGTAACTGTATTCGACGTAATAAGCGCCCACAGCAATATTTGCTAATACATTGGCATGAGAACAATCTCAATTAGCACCCCTAAGGGCCTTCCGATTGATCAATGTACACAAGACATATTTATTCGTGTATAATACGCACTTGTGTGTTATATGCACCCTTAATTATGGGCAATTAAATCCTGGAAAAATATATCTTGTCGTATATAAACATTTCATGCTGTCAGCATAAACCACGAAATTTACGATCTTTCAGGTCTGCTTTTTCACCAAAATAATATTCTAATAAGAGCCCCCTATTTCTAATTTTGAGAGCGCCCTGGGTGCTTATTCTGTCTAATATGGTATATAACAAATTCTATTCAGAGTGGCTTTAAGACAACTCATTAACTGATACTAATCCAAAATACTTTCAGCTCAAACTGAGAAAATCGAGTTCAATATCCAGTTCAGCCTTGTGTGCGAGGCATCCTGGGTTCAGTGTCCGGCACATCTAGAGCTGATGAATGTGTCCCGGACTTTCTCCGTCAAAGTTGACCCAAGAGGACTGCCAGAGGGGGATCACTTTACAGAGGTACTGCCAGACTCTTACTGGAATCATGACTCTCAATAGTATAATGACAGGAGAAGTTAGGGCATGTGGTCTTTTTGTGCAGACTGTTTTTCAGACTTGTAAGCCTCATTATTGATAATGAAAGTAAAATGAATATTGCCTCTCATCAGGGTTTCGTGTTTATCACAAGGACAAGATTTCGTGTTTTTCCCAAGAGTTGGTTTCACCTGGCGTAGAACAACATTCACTCAATCACAGTCTGTGCCAAAGACCTTTTCTGCTGGGCTGAGATTATTTCAGTGCAATTTAGTGTGGATTATTTTTAGATGAGCTTTTCTGGACAGAAATATATTTACTAGACTTTGGCTCCAGACTAGTGGCTTATGTCACTGACTTATCATTCCTCATTGGAAGAAACAGACTCCATACATAGACCTGGTGGTGAAGGGTCTAATTCCTGAGAGATCCAGTATTTAAACTGTCATGTTCTTGTAGGATTATTCAGTGTATGTTGCAGCATATCAGTTTAAACAATGTACATTGTTGATTAAAGAGATCCTGTCTACATGCTCTAATAGCATTTGTTGAAGGTATATGACTTGTCTGTCCTCAGGTGTGCGGGTATGATGTCCAGAATATACAGAAAGGTCCACTGTTCAGGGTTCCTATCACTGTCATAGTGCCTTCAAGGTAAACAAGAAGAATGTTTGACAAATTGATTTGACAAATCAAATCTGCTTCTTTTTATGATTAATGTTCAAATTTTTTTGGTGCATCTGCTCTTCGGTATTTTGTTGTGTTTGGGGGCACGGGTGGCCCAGTCGTCTAAGTGCCACGATTCGCGCTGCAGAGTTGCGTCCCTTTGGCACGCCAGAAACCTATGATTGTGGGTTCGAATCCCGGTTCGCCCCGATTATGTTTCTAGGTTTGTCAGCACTATACCTGTGCTCGTGGGTTTCACCGGGGTGGTAAACGTCTGAGACCTGCATCACTTCGGGCTTTTTTCCTCCCACATTAAGCTGACACGCCGTGATATGACTGGAATACTGTTAAAAGCGGCGTTAAGCCCAACTCACTCACTTTTGTTGAGTTTATTTTATTTTTATCCTTCTCATTACAGAGTGACAGACAGTACCAACTTCTCACTGTCATACAAGGACATAAGATTCCGTCCAGGTCAGATACACAGACGGTTCATTCATGTGCCCGAAGGAGCAACTTACGCAGGTGGGTACTTCTAGTGATGTCCCTGTGGTTGAAGTATTCTCGGTCTACAATAAGGGGCATCGGTGGCCCAATTGTCTAAGGCAGAGTTTCGTCCCTTAGGTGTGCCAGAAATGTGTGATCAAGGGTTTGAATCCTGGTTCACCTCACCATGTTTCTAGTTTAGTCATCACCATACTTGTCTAAATGTCTATAACATGCATCCCTTCATACTTTCCTCCCTTGTAACTGAAATACTGTTCAAAGTTAAGCCAAAGTCACTCACTCACTCATTGTGCAATAAGACTGCAAAATCTGACAAAACACTGTGTTTTAATTTTTGGTAAAGTAACTCTTTTTGTTTGTCAAAGGCCATTGTTTTCCTTACATCGAGACCATAGTTTGCTGAGGTGTTTATGAAGGCCATGAGAAAGGAAGAATTTGTTTGGTTTCTTTTGTTAAAATTATCCTTGTATTTTCTGAATGTTCATGACCATTTACATGTCAGTTCAAAGCAAATTTTCATATATGTATATGAAATGGATGAACTTACTGTCAGAAATAGCCTTAGGCCACACACTTTTTATTTTTCATTTCACGTGCCCACCGCCCCTACTTAGAAGCACCCGGTCTAGGAAATAAATTAAACATAAAAATATTCAATTTTATTATGTCTCCCGCTAGTAATATAAGCCTTTTGTACAATATAAAATGTTATATATAAGTTCCATGTGTATACATCACTATCCGTGATTCAAGAGGCCACCTGCAAATCCAAATCAGAAAGATTTTCTTATTTATAAACAAATAATTGGCATTAAATTTTATATTTATTTCAACTGACCTTGTGTGGAAAGGGTGGAATTAATCCGTGAAACATAAGATTAAAAAAGTGTGGCCTTAGCAATGACCAGAACAAAATGTACCATACATTGTCTGAGTCTCCAGTTTAAGACACGTTAAACCCCGCAGACCTCAGATATGCATTTGAAAGAATAAAAGAAGAAATACAGGTAAGACATGTACTGGCTTAACCAATGGTACAGTAGTTCTGTATTGTGTCCACAGTTCTCCATGTGCAGTCTCAAGACACAGAGAAGAACTGCCGAGTACTCCTACACACACTGCAGCTCTCTCCACAACACCAGTACAAGAAGTACGAGTTTGAAAGATTTATAACAATATGTGACTCAGGAGATACTACTCAAGCATTCCCAGTGTTGGTAAGTGTACACAGACTGCCTGTCAGTGATGGTCTCAATCACAGTGTAGCTGCTGATGTAAACAACATGCCTGTTTATTGTATGTATATGTTGTCTGCCTATTTGTGTTACTTTGCTTAACCCGTGAAGGTCCGGGGTAGAATAGGTCTTCAGCAACCCATTCTTGCTGTAAAAGGTGACTATGCTTGTCGTAAGAGGCCACTAACAGATTTGGGTCATCAGGCTTGCCGACTTGGTTCACAGGACCATGGAACTAAAAATGATAACAAACAAACTCACAGACGAGGCCTTTGGCCTGGGCTTGGTTGATGCATGTCATTGTGTTTCAAATGTGTGGGTCGATGCTCATTGTCACGATGATGTCAGTCACTGTATTGTCTAGTACAGAATCGATTATTTATAGACCGCTGTCATACAGCTGGAATATTGCTGAGTTCAGCGTTAAACAACAAAGAAAAAAAACCCTGCTGTCTCACACTGTTTTATGTTGGAGTTTTTCTTTTTTTGTCGAGTTGGTATCCAAAATACTTGTAGTTAGTTGCAGGCCTCAAATAGAAAACACTGATCCTAACCATTTTTCAAATGAAACAAAATCGTAGCCACAAGATTCTATTTCTTTGGGCCTAAGTGATATGTTCGACAATGCAATTTTTTTCAACTCAAAAGTATATGTTATATTAATATTATAAAATCTGTCTGACATATTTATATACACTGACATCATTCATATAGATCTGCATTATTTCAGTATTTATGTTGATTCATGTGTTGTTATATAATGAATACTGTGGAGTAATGTGTTTGTGTTTACAGGACGGTGTGACTCTAGAGTTGTGTGTCGCCAAATGGTGGGCCAACCTAGGGGAGGTAACTCTTGACTACTCCATTACATTCTTTGGTGCACAACTTGACGTCAGGCAGCCAGTCATGGTATGTTTTTGTGTGTAACAAGTAAACATTTGTCATCAGATCATTAACTATGGTAATTTTGTTCGTAATGAACTTGTTTTGATGATAACAGACAATATTGAAAGCATCATACCTTTAAGTTCGGGTGATGAGATTAGGTATTTGTTTTAAAATGTGGCACTCAGCAATATTCCAGGTATATGATGACAGCCTATAAATAAAAATTATCTATAAATCTATAAATAATCAAGTGATAATATGAGCAGCGGTGACATGGTGTCAATCAAATCAGCGAACCTGACCATCTGATCCATTTAAATCGCCTGTTATGACCAGCATATGTTGCTGTGGACCAATTCTAGTAAGGATTTTCCATGGGGATCTGAAGTGCACATAAGGCCATTAACTATTTTTCGTTTCACCAGCCCAACACCCCTACTTAAAAGCAGCCAGTCTTAGCAATAAGTTAAACATACATTTTAAATTATTTTTTTTGACTTACGCTGGTAATACAGACCCTTATACAATACCGTATACGACGTAATAAGCGCCCACGGCGATATTTGCTAATATATTGGCTAGTGAACAATCTCAATTAGCACCCCTTCCGATTGATCAATGTACACAAGGCTTATTTATTGGCGTATAATACACACTCGTGTGTTATATGCACCCTTAATTATGGGCAATTATATTCTGGAAAAATATATCTGTCGTACATAAACATTTCAGGCTGTCAGCATAAACCACGAAATTTATTTTATCTTTCAACTCAAAATAACTCATCTTTCAAAATAATATTCTAATAAGAGCCCCCTATATCTAATTTTGAGAGCGCCCTGGGCGCTTATTACATCGAAGACGGTATATAATGTTATATGTAAATTCAATGTATTAAGAGGCCAGCTGCAAATCCAAAGCAGAATGATTTTGTTATAGATAAATAAATTCAATAATATCTTATAATGATTATTTGTATTCTTATTTGGACCAACCTTGTGTGGCAAAGCTGGAATAAATCCGCGAAACACAAGATTAATAAAGTGTGGCCTAATAAGGGGATTGGGTACATTATCACATCCTTGGAATTAAGAATATGTTTTGCTTCACTTTTGTGACTGTAATATCCTCTGTACTTACATATCATGCACAGGGAGAGATGGTGAGGTGAGGTGAAATGGTGTTTAACGTCGTGTCCAAGATTATTGCACTTATATAGCGACGTGCATGTACGTGTGTGTGTGTGTGTGGCTGCTTGTACTAGTCCGGACTGATGCCGATTTATAGTGCTAGCCCACTGAGATACCATGCTGCAGTTTAACATGAATACCCCCCTCAGACACAGTATACTGACTCCAAGCCGACCAGTCCTTGTTTTAGCCCCTTAATGCCGAGCGCCAGACAGGGTTACAACAAGTACCATCTTTTAACGTCTTTTGGTATGGCGCGGCCGAAGTTCGAACCCCGGACCTTCCGCTCTCCGGGTGGACGCTCTACCACTAGACCACGGAGGCGGTCACATGTAGAGATGACAATCTGAATGTTCTTTATTCTAAAACTGTGTTCCAGTATGTACTGATGCAGAATATGTGTCTTGTTTCAATATCTGACTGTAATTTTCTCGGTACTTATATCATGTATGTATGTGTAGAAATGGCAAACCGAAAGCTTATCCCCACATTGTGTTTCAGCATGTAGCAGAGGGCATTTCACGATTCAATGTCCGCTCCCAGCTGAAGAATGAGGAATGCTTTCCTTCTATTAACCTGAAAACCATGGTGCAGCCTATCAGGTACAGTCATGTTCTAGAACTCAAGACAACCGTTACATATAACAATTGTTCTCATCACTGTTAAGGTTGGAACTAAAGTTGTATTAAGAAGACTTATCGCATTGTTGACTAGTGATGGACTGTAGTGTTTCTGCTTGTTTCCAGGCCATCTGAACATCGTATTCGGTGTCTACACGGTGCTAGAGACTGTCTTCCAGAGAACAGGCAGATCTATGGTATAGAGCTGTCCTACAGCTTCCACATGGTCAGTATGAGTCATATAGTGGTGTAAACAGTGTACCTCATTCTTATTTAGGGGCATCAGTGGCTGTCAGGCAAGATGCCACACTTCATTTGCAGAGTTGCATTCCTTAGGTGTGCAAAATCTTGTTTTCATGGAATTCACTCTTGTGATTCTTGGTTTGTCGGCACTATGCCCATGCTCATGGGTGTTATCAAAGTTGTTTATTTTACCTTATCCTGACTCATACTAAATGTTTATCTAATCTTATTCCTGAAACGTAGTGGAAACATCTTGTGCAGCGTTCCCAGTGAACAGAAAACATCTCACCCAAAAGCAACTCTCTCACGCGCATGGGCACCGGAACCACAAGACACACTGTCTGACTCATCTATCTGTTATTTTCGCGCTGGCTAACTGGTGGTTTCTATTTTGTGCTCTCTAATCTAAGTCATCTTCATCATCTTGGCCCTTCCGATTTATATTTAGGCTTGGATTACTTTCTTGAGACCTTCCTATATTACATTCAACAATTATTTTCTAAATTTGACACCGAATTTTTCTCCTGTGGCTTTTTGAAAATTCCCTTGTTTTCAGTATGAAAACGTGTACAACGTGTCATATGCATCTATCTGGTAATGATCCACACACCGTTTGTTCTACATGCACTAAACGCAACTGTACTGCAGAGGATAGGTGCGATTTCTGATTCTTGGATGAAGAAGTGTTTGCTGATTATGATTACGCAGTCAAGAGGAAGAAGATGGACAGGAAGAGGCGGGATCCTCAAAGAAGAAGATTTTACACCATCCCCTCCTTCAGACGAAGAAACGGGACATTCATTCAGCCTTCAACCAGACACAGACTTTTACACAGCCACGAACCTGCGCCCAGCCACCGGCATTCATGCAACCTCCTACTTTTGCGCAACACTTGACTTTCACGCAGCCTTCAACATTTGTGCAGCCTTGTATATTTCCGCAGGTCTCTGCACCTGCATCTTCACACACTGACTTGACTTGCCTCCCATCATGTCAGTTCATCTCAGCTGGCCTTACTTTTCTTTGTCACCAGGGCTTGATAGCCAACTCCCACTGGTCTGATCTTTACACCAAGTCTTTTCACATCAGTCACGGGATTCTTCTTACATCTTCGATGGCTGCATCTGTAGCATTAATAAGGAGATGGTCCAAGACTCTAAGACCAGATGCTCAGACCATGGACTCAATTTACAAACAAGAGCAGCTTCTCTGTCATGCAGAAGGCCAATGACAAGCGTTACAGTGGTTTCAGACGAGTCAAGAACGGATCATTTCGTAAACCACCAGACAGACATGATCATCCCAGCTGGGAGAGGGGATCTAGAGGATGCCGTACTCACCTCTGAAGGGGAGCTGTAAACGACCCCCAGTCATTGAAGTACAGCAATCAGCAGTAGGTTGAAGACTGGCAAGATATTGGAGAAATTGGGACATTCTAAGAGATCTATTCATAATGATCATCCTCAGAATTGATACAGTCCACCTCTACGCCAAGAACCTCCACTCTTATCACAACCCACCGAAATTTCAATATCCAGAAGCTCTACAATCCAGGTAGACAGAAGTGATTGGCACTCTTCTCACAAAGGGAGCAGTGAAAATAGTAGAACCCAACGTCCTATCTCCAGGTTTCTATTCACCAAGTTTCTTAGTCGCCCAAAAGAAATCATTTGAATACTTTTGTTTAATCTACAACATGAAAGAATTCAACAAAAAGTATCTCCAAAAGCCAGACAAATTTAGCATGATTTAGAACTGAAGCCAATGAAAAGCAGGAAGACTATTTGGCAAACATCGATCTCCCAAGATGCTTACCTTCACATCCCAGTCATCCTGCCTCCAGGGCCCACTTGCACAAAGCGATCTTAGCGCTAAGATGATCGTAACTCCCATACTTTAACATAGGCTTACAATAGTCGTAGCGCTAAGATCGCTTTGTGCAAGTGGGCCCAGGAAATATCTGCGCTTCCTCTACAAGGGTCATCATTAACAAAGGACAGTCCTGCTCTTATACAGTCCCGTGGTTATCTGTTATGCATTTTTACTTGGACGACTTCAACTGAATTTTGCTCTGAATCTACCAACACAGTTAGGATGGGTAGTCAACTATCAGATCTCAACCCATCCCAAGATCTCACGTTCTTGGGCATTAGGTTCATGACGGGGCAGAACCCTATTCAAGTTGCAGCAGATCATTGGATAAAAATCCAAAGTTATCTTCCAGCAGTAGTTTACAAAAGAATATCGATCTCTTCATGGCAAGTGACCCTACGTCTACTGACCTTGACAGTATGGGCCAGGCTTCACCTACACACCATACAAAGATTCCTTAAACCGTTCCTCAACAAGAACTGAAACTTCAACTTCCACAACATCTGAAGAACCATCTCAAATGGCATCTTCCCGAGACAAGGTAGTTAACCATGTTAACTGACAATAAAATTCCAGTTTCCACCCTTGCCGAACTAGGCTGGAATTTCTGGGCTTGATCGGAGCACCACCAGTGGCTATTACAGAGCCTTTTTCTATGCCTCTCCTATGGACCAATCAGATTCCACCTCTTGTATCACTTGCATTTGCTTCAAACAAAATGGAGGCACCCAGTCAAGACGATCTGATCAATATAGTGATAAAACAGGTCTTCCATCGCGAAGTGCATCAAATCACGTGAGCACCTTGATTAAAAACATGAAAAGATTAGGAAAATAACTGTTCACAATGATTTGGTGGTTCACATGCTTTGCAAATCCTGCAATCAACGGAAATCTGCATAACAGTTTACGAACCTGGTTTCGATTTCATTGCACGCTTTTGATTGGACTATGCATAGACTTCTTAGTCCAGCCAAAATTTAACTCCATAATACCAGCCTAGTTCGGCAAGGGTGGAAACTGGACTTTTATAGTCAGTTAACTCACTTGCCTCGGGAAGATGCTCAAATGGTGGACAATACAGGCCATTTGTTGCAGAGGAACTTACTTGAACGAGCCGGAATACAATCAACACCTATTTGTAGAGGCCTCACTGCAAGGATGGGGTGCCCATCTCGACTCGGTAGTCATGTTGGGGCTGTGGTCCACAGACAAAAAACTCTTCCACATAAACCATTTGGAGTACTAGGCAGTAATCCAGCCAATATCTCATTGGGCACTACATTTAAGAGACAAGCACTTGATGATAAGAACAGACTGTGGCCTTCTACATAAACCTCCAAGGCATGACAAGATCTACTCCCTTCTAAGGTAAACATTCCAGTTGTATGATCTAACAGACAGCCTGAATTGGAGAATGAAGGCTAGACATTCCAGGTGCATCCATGTCTTAGCAGACACCAGTCCACACCTTCAAGGAGTGGATGCTCTATCCAGAAGCATTCAAACTGGTGGCAAGGGAAAGAGGTTGCCTATCGTTGGACCTATTTGCAGCCAGGTTAACAGACAAATTGCAACCTTCGTCTCCCCAGTACTGGACCCTCAGGCTTGGACCACGGCGCCCTAGCAATATTATGCGAGGGTGTTTCAGAAGAAGGTTGTACCCCACAGTTGTAACCATAAAGAATGCAGGCAATGGACCTAGAAGATGTCTTACCACATTCCCATGGGGGTTGCACAGAACAGACCACGTCCAGACTCGCACATCCAGTAAAGACCCACCACCAACTGAGATTCAAGCAATTAGTATGAGTCAGGATTAGGTCAAATGTGAAGTTTTAGGGTGAAAATATCATTTTTACTTATCCTGAATTATACGCCTGAAGTACCCGTCCTGCTGTCACTGCTCTCTGATGTTTCCACCTAAGAAATTGAGGAGAATATAAGGATGAGTGATAAGTGATGAGTCACGGTTGATCACGTGGTTCCCGTGTGCATGCACATGAGCATGATGAGAGGGGTGTGTTTGGGTGAGATGTTTCCTGTTGAGTATGAGTCAGGATAAGTATAAATGATATTTTTACCCTAATAATTCATACTTCTACATCCTTCATCACTTTGTACTTTTGTTGTTAGATCGATCTCACTTATTCCTAGGTACCCAGTACACCATGCTTGTCGTTCAAAACACAGCTAATATTAGGATGGTTACAATGTGTCACCTGGCTCATTAGGTGCCATTGGATCTGGATAGCATGGATTATTCACATACTATTGACTACTGACTTTCCAGGACTATGATTAAGAAACTGGTTTGACGTGGCTGTGATTGTGCTGACTGGCATAAAACATTAGGCATGAATAAGTTTTTGTGAACATGTCACCTTGATGTTTTGGGTTCAGAAATAAGACTGATAGCCGTAATTAAAAGACTTTAAGAGCTGATTTGATGTTGAGGTTTCTGTTTGGATCTCTGACTTTGAGAAGATTTGTGTTGTTTGTATTAGGGCTTGGAGGAGTCCAAATTTACTACCCGGGTACATGACCCCCTATTACCCGACCCCCCCTATTACCCGACCCCCCTATTACCCGACCCCCTATTACCCGACCCCCCTATTACCCGACCCCCGAGTACCCGACCCCCCGAGTACCCGACCCCCCTATTACCCGACCCTTCCCGAGTACCCACTGTAGGCATAAAGAGTTGGGAACAAAATGTCTAATTGGGAATTGTTTTACTGCAGCCGAGTTACCCATCCCAGGCCTATTTTGTATGTAAATATTATTTGTGTTTACAGAGTAAGGCTGGTGAGGTGATGCCAGACTGCTCATTGCTCAGTCATATGCTGTATGAATCTGAATATGAGAGTCAGCTTTGGATGATCTTTGACTCCAACAAACAACTCATAGCATCAGGAGATGCGTATCCCAATCAGGTAATGCTTTACATTTCATTATTGAACGATCACTTCACGTAAAGTGTAGATGAGTCATCCTTTCATAGGAAAGATTTTGAAGTTTCTGTTTTGCCAATTATGTATTTTAGGCATTGATTCTGCTGAATCCTACACATGGTCTTACAAATCTGACTCTTTAGGCTCAAAATACAATTCTGAATCATTTTGACTTTTGGTGCAGTTTAACTAAAATGCTCTGTCATCATTTTAACTGTTTGCTTCCATATGCAGCCGAACCTCGTTATCTCGGATGTATCGATATCTCAAGCTTATTTTTCTATCCCAACCGCAGTATGATATAATGTTCAAGCCTCGTTGTCTTGAATGTCCGGATATGTCGAAGGGTCCCGCTAGGTTCGAGATAATGGGGTTTGACTGTATGTTAGCAAGGCGCTTGTATTCAAAGTTTAAATTGCCCTGATGATCATCCATGGTTTATGAGGACCAGACTGTGCTGGTAGGTTTAACCAAGTGGTAAATGTCTATGGCCTCAGTGTGTCACTTTCATCCATCCTCCCACATCGGGCGCATGGGTGGCCCAGTCACCTAAGGCACCGCGATTCGCTGTGCAGAGTTGCATCCCTTGGGAACACCAGAAACCTATGATTGTGGGTTCGAATCCCGGTTTGCCCAGATTATGTTTCTAGGTTTGTCAGCACCATAC
Source organism: Haliotis rufescens (assembly GCF_023055435.1). NCBI lineage: Eukaryota > Metazoa > Mollusca > Gastropoda > Lepetellida > Haliotidae > Haliotis > Haliotis rufescens. The sequence continues at coordinate 455,863 of NW_025963782.1, forward strand.
CCGTGCTCGTGGGTTTCACCGAAGTGGTAAAACGTCTGAGACCTGCATCACTTAGGACTTTCCTCCCACATTAAGCTGACACGCCACGATATAACTGGAATACTGTTAAAAGCAGCGTTAAACCCAACTCACTCACTCACTCACTCACTCACTCACTCACTCACTCACTCACTCATACACTCATACACTCATCCCACATCAAGTTAACATGTTTCCAATGGCCTGTGCTTCAGTACACTTGTAAGTTGGAGAAGGGGGACTACCAGCTGCTGATGCAGGTGAGACATGAGTCCCGAGACAGCCTGGAGAGGATCAAGGATGCAGTAGTTATGCTGCATCACAAGCTTGCCACCTCCGTCACTCTGGATGTCTACAACCACCCCCAAAATGCTCTGACTGCTGGCAAGAAGGTCTCTTCATTCGCAGTTGTCAAAGGAATGGTCTATCCATTATATGTGGCGCCCATGTCTGAGGATAAGTAAGTGATTCATGGAATTAGAATTGAAATAAAGACCAATAGGAGATAATCATAGAGCTGTCGTTCATTATATTCCATTGAACAGTTATTTGGTAGCTGATAACTGTTTGTCAACCCTGTAACAATGCAACAATAAATCTGATATAAAACAATATTTGTGTTAAACCAACCAAGACACACATGTATAATTAGGCACAACTCACCTATTGAAACTGGAAATCAGACAGTTTAATTGAGCAGCTGATCTCCAGATAAGCTTTTGGTTGTTTGGGTATTTTACCCAGAGTTTTGATTTTTTGGGGGGCAGCCACAATTTTTAGAGGGTATTTCAAGAACATTTACCCACCTATTTCTTGACATTTGGGTATTTTAACCTGTTTCGTTAAAATCCTTGTAAATCATTTAAAACTATATGTATTATAGTATACACCAATCAGCGACTGTTTAAGATACACTGACTTGGCATGATGTGTTCTGCAATTGGAATCTATCAGTATTCGAGTCTGTTTGCCGCACTAGCTTTTCTGAATGTAATGGTCTATGAATTTCGTGAATTTCGCGATATGCTGATACACAATCATTTTATCTAACAGTTGTAATGTATACATTAGCTATATTATAATAGCAAATTTATAGTTGTGTATTTTATACGCCAGGATTTGATTTGTCAGCGTCTTTCTTTAATGCATATTTTAAGCAAATACACAGCTTATCTCGAGCTTTGGGGAAGATAACATATTTCAATGTTAAATTAACAAGGTTTCTTTGACAATGACATTGACAGTAGATCATGTAGATGGTACATCAGAAGGATGATGATAGCGGATTGATTAGTAGTGAAATCTGAAATTACTTAGAGGACATCGGTGAGTCATCTGTATGACACTTTGTGTTTCCAGGCTGCCTAAGGGAGCATCTGCCGGACATTTCCTACTGGGGACAATGTCCCTGGTTAAAGATGATCCATCCAAAAAAGCAGTAAGCTCACATTTCAATTTATTTTCCCACCTTTCTGTTGCAGTGACAATGTTCCTCATAAAATATATTGCTCTAATGTCCATGTCCATAATGTCTAAAGTTCATGTTAAACTTGACTCCTGTATAAGTTATGGGACCACAAATGGCCCAAATGTCTACAGCACCACAATTTGCTGTGACGAGTTGTGCCCCTATACCATTATGTGTGTGTGTGTGTGTGGGGGGGGGGGCGTTCGGGTAGCCTAGTGGTTAAAGCATTCGCTCGTCACGCCGAAGACCCGGGGTTCGATTCCCGACATGTGTGAAGCCCATTGCTGGTGTCCCCCGCTGTGATATTGCTGGAATATTGCTAAAAGCGGCGTAAAACCTCATTCACTCACTCATTCACTCACCATTATGGTGTCCCATAAATCTATGATGGAATCGTGGTTTGCTCTGGGTTTCTGGGTTTCTGAGCACCATTCCCAAGAGTTTCACCACAGTGATAAACGTCTAAGACCTGCATGACTTCAAACTTTTCTGTACCACATGAAACTGACATGCCATGATATATGTATAACTGAAAAATGTTCAAAGTGGTGTTAAACCAAACTCATTCATTCACTGTACAAGTTAACATATCTCTGTTTCTCACCCCAGAGCTCGGTACCGTTCAAGTATGTCCTGACGGAGAACCCCAAGAAGTCCAACAACAGTAAGAGTAATGGGAAGGAGAAGGAGAAGGAGAAGAAGACAAAGGAGGAAGAGTTTAACGAATCTGTCCGAGATCTCAAGGTCTCCTGGATAACCAAGTACGGAAACAGGATCTGGTTGATCTAATAAAGTGTTGTGGATACTGTTCACATGGCAGGATTGGATCGGTTTAGGCAACTGAAAATTATCATTATTGGCTAACTGGATATGAAGCCGAGAAGATTTGATCACCCCTTTTTGAGATTTCTTTTTGCCATTTCTTTACCTTGTCAAATATTTTGTTTGTTGTTTAACGCCACACTCAGCAATATTGCAGCTTTATGATGGCGGTCTGTTAATAATTAAGTTTGGACCAGAGTGAGTGAGTGAGTATGGTTTTATGCTGCTTTTAGCAATATTCCAGCAATATCACGGCGGGGGACACCAGAAATGGGCTTCACATATTGTACCTATGTCGGGAATCAAACACGGGTCTTTGGCATGATGAGCGAACGCTTTAACCACTAGGCTACCCGACATCTCATTTGGACCAGACAAACCAGTGATTAACATAATGAGCATCGATCTATGCAATTGGGATACGATGACATGCATCAACCCGGCCAGCAAGTTTGACCACCTGTTCCTGTTAGTCACCTCTTTCAACCAGCATGGGTTGCTGAAGATCAATTCTAACCTGGATGGTCACAGGAAGTAATTAGTCTTGGTGTAAATTAGTTTCTTTATTGGGTCAAACTAACAGCTACGATGTTTGCTTTGCAGATTTGAGCTTGGTAATGCTTTGTATGATGAACTGCGGAAGGACTACCCCAACCACCTGCCTCTATACATTGCCAGACTTCAGGCCCTGGACACAGATGAGGTGAGCACTGCGTTAGCTTGGATGTGCAGTGGAGGCGATGGGCTATTGGCCGATGTCCTTCACTTGGGTTGCTGTTAAGACTATTTAGCTCTGGGTTTAGATAGAAGACATAAGTTTGCTATGCAACCCATGCACTTCAGTGACTTGCAGTTTAAATGCAATGTAATGATAATATTATTTTTTTCTTGTATTATTATATGTTGTTCATGAACCTTCTGAAACAGTATGAGTGAGGCAATTTTGGTGAATCAAAAGTTGAAAGGGTCAAATGCATGTATTTTAAAAGCCTGAAAAATGTTAGTTCTTTTTCACGCAAAGAGATTGATTGATATTGTTTCCATATTAATAACCATTTAAACAACGCTGTGAAAAGCTAGTTGCACCAGACAAAATCAGGTTGCACCCTGGTCCCATGAATTTATCAAAGTTGAAACACAGATGCATAAACTTGTCTAAAAAAGTAAAATCACAGACCTGTGATGACTGTGTCCTATGTCATGAAACCGACACAACACAGGGATTAGTAAAGAAAACTTAGACACATTGAGTTTGTTCACGGATTGATGTTGTGTAAGTAAGGGTTGGTCCGATACAAATTTGAATTTTTTGGCACATGTACTTAGTGCATGTAGACATAAATATTAGGTTGCACTTTTCAATAATATGTTACACAGATGCATGTTTTATAGAGCTAAATCGAGCCCTGACATACCATTTCTACTGTAGTATGTTTAATAAACAAATTTGCCTCTGTTGTGTTTCAGGACCATGAAAACAACCTGGGAGATATCATATCTCTATCTCGTCATATCATCTCAAAGATTGACCAGCCAAGTTTGCTAGCCTTCTACGGCATGAAGAATGACTCAAGGCCAGAGGCGTCAACTGTCAAAAGGTTTGAGCTATGTTTGACTACAGATATCTTTCTCTGCACTGTCAAGTTAACATCCAGGGTAGAATGTGCTGCTATCAGCCTGTTGTAAAGAAGGATTCAAATAGATGGGTATATTTCTGTAAGCTCTGATGATGTTAAACTTATCGGGATTGTGTGGATTACCCTGTAGGAGTGAGTGAGTTGGGTTTAACGCCGCTTTTGACAGTATTCCAGTTATATCGCGGCGTGTCAGCTTAATGTAGGAGGAAAGCCCGAAGTGAAACCCACGAGCATGGGTATAGTGCTGACAAACCTAGAAACATAATTGGGTCGAACCGGGATTTGAACCCACAATTAAAGGTTTCTGGCGTGCCCAAGGGACGCAACTCTGCAAAGCGAATCGTGGCGCCTTAGACGACTGGGCCACCCATGTACCCTGTAGGAACTCCCTCACCTTATGCATAGACATGGCCCTCCTGTACAATGCTGGATATACTGCTTGTTACGACTATGCTCTGTTTTCCAGAACGTGAACTCCCTACATGCTTTGACATGGTTATTGTGCTACCATTGTTAACAAATCTCCTATATCCTGTTGGAATGTCCACCAATAGTTCACTGTTGTAAATACATCTAAGCACTGAATGCTGACTGTTTCATAGGTCCCCCACAACCTATGTTTGTCATACAAGGCAACTTCATGGTTTGGGTGGTCAGACTTGGTGACTGGTTTGTATGGTCCAAGCTGGATTATTTAGAAGCCACCCATCTTACAGCTGGAGGAATGCTGAGTTGGCGTTATACAAATCTAATCAATATACAAATTTGGGAAAATTTCGACTCATTTGCAAGTAGGATAACATTTGTTTGTGTTATGTTATTGTTAACTTTTGAAAGCTTTTTTAACCTGTTTCCTGTCCCATGTACATGTATGATGAGTTAATGTTTCCCTGACCGTCCACAGTGAGATGGACAAGCAGAAGTCGGCCCTGGTGGAGGCGTATGTCCATCTAGGCTGTGCACAGGCTGATGTCCTCTCACAACCTCAGGAAGCCACCGACTCCACAGACGATTCCTCCTCGGTCATTGTGCCACCCCAGGTCTCCATGAAGGATCTGGATGACACGTTTGTGGAGATTCAGAAGTGGGCTGACCTCACAGATGCCAAGGTGACTACTTTTGGAAATAGTTTCAAGAGAAACGTCAGTGGAGTTCTTGTTGCAGAATAGATCCTCAGGATTCCATGACTGTCATGAGAGCCAACCAGTGATTTAGTGTCATTGTTTCCCAAATGCTTTGGATCATACAGTCAACCACTTGTTTGTTTGACTCAGGCTTGTTTGTTTAAAGACCACCTTGATATAGCTGGAATACTGGAAAACAACATCCACTTGTAATAGATTTGAGGATTTTTGTTTGTTTTATATTTTGTCAATATTTCAGTAATTTTGCTGGTCCTTCCTACTCTGCCAGCATTATCTTATACAGGTGTTACCATCACTTTGTGAAAAGGAAACATCACACAAGTGATGAGAGGAATAGGTCGTCTTTTGTTGGATAGCTGTGACGGTTAAGGATACTGACGAAGATATCCCTCTAATTTCACACATGTACTACAGCTGTTTGCAACATTATATTTTGAATCGAGGATATAATTGACACACCCTGGATACCTCGAGATACCTTGGGATACCTTTAACTTTAGACGACCTGAATTGGACTATAGTCAATTTCTATCCCTGTATAATCTGAATGACTCCTTACTAACACCATGTTTGTAATCCGACATTGATATGGTTTTAGGTGCTGCCGTTCACTGTGAGACATGCTATAGCACACAAGCAGTATGGTAGAGCAGTGAAGTACCTCCAGAAGCAACAGGAAGACAAGGGATCACGGGATGTAGAGTCAAAGATAAAGACAGTAAGCCTCATCATTCATTCAAGGATTAAGAATCAGCATGCTTTGACAAGCTGTCTTAATAATGTGGCTAGGAAAGAACTATGTGTTTGATGCTATGCAGCTGAATTTTGAATCGATCATAAGCTAGGTGTTATGTAAATGTGTCCAGTTACTTTTTATAGCCAATCATGATATCATTTTATCACCTTAATCAGTTCTTAATCCTGTTCTTTTTCTGATCACTGGCCGCATCATACATTAAAAGACAAGACATTAAAAGATGGTACTTGTGCCTTATTGGCTCGGAGTCAGTACACTGTGCTTTGGTTGGGATATTTTTTTATGTTAAACTGCGGCATGGTATCTCTGTGGGCTAGCACTTTAAAATCGGACAAAGTCTGGACAAGTACAGGAAGCCCCCCCACACACACACACATGTGCATACATGTCGCTTAATAAGTGCAACAATATTGAACTCGATGTTTCCCTTCACCTTTCAATGAACAACTGCACTCTACTCTTAATGAATAGCCATTGTTGTTTGTTCTGTTTCAGATGTACTCTTATCTGAACTGGGATCACTGCGTGAGGCATATAGGCAACTGGATGCTAGTCCGATATCCCTCTAGCTACAGGCCGTTTTAATACCGACACCTTCTAGACACATATCCATTTTACCAACAAGGCAGTTGTACTTGTCACTGAATTAGATACACTTACTGTGCAAGTTTAGTCTGTTTTAATAGGGCCATGGGATCCTGTTGAACGGACCAGTCAAGAACTCTTCTTATCCCTTGCCAAGTTCAGTAGAGGCCATGAGAGAGAAATATTTTAACCTGAGTGATCCCACACATGGATTGTATCCAGTGCAGTGACAGTTTTAAATGTATTTATGAATAGGAGCCATGTCTCTGGTAGACACAGAAAGGTTCACTTCATTGTTGTAATATGTGGATTTTAACACTGTAGCTTAGCATTCATTCTGTGTATGTGTGTGTTTGTGTGTATGATGGTCTACACAAGAAATGTGAGTGTGTGTATAAGATGGATCTGGGTACTGTTGTACAAAACAACCTTAGCGCTACGACTGTCGCAAGTCTATGTTAAGGTATGGGGGGTTACGATCACCTTAGCGCTAAGGTCGCTTTGTACAATGGCACCCTGGTTCCATAGTCATTGTGTAATATGGCTGACTGACTGTTTCAACATGGACACATGTTTGTTTTATTGAGATTGATGAATTTTCATGCAAACTGCTGTAATATTCACGTAAGGTCAATAATGGGTATTGGACATGTTCACTGCTGTGTTAAGATTTCTTTCTCTCTGTTATTGTCGTCCTGAAGCTGAAACATACTTTGAAATATCTATTGTTTTTTTGTTCTGCTGTAGTTCAAATGTTTCGTTTGTAAGAGAAGACACTAAAAGTTGTTTGCATGTTGCTGTATACATATCAAATATCCTTAACATGATTCTATGGTACCGTATTCGACGTAATAAGCGCCCCGCTCTAATAAGCGCCCATGGCGATATTTGCTAATATATTGGCAAGTGAACAATCCCAATTAGCACCCCTTCTGAATGATCAATGTACGCAAGACTTCTTTATTCGTGTATAATATGCACGCGTGTGTTATATGCACCCTTAACTATGGGCAATTAAATTCTGGAAAAATATATCTGTTGTATTTAAACAGTCAGGCCGTCAGCATAAACCACGAAATTTATCTTTCAACTCTGTTTTTTCCACCAAAATAATATTCTAATAAGAGCCCCCTATTTATAATTTTGAGAGCGCCCTGGGCGCTTATTACGTCAAATATGGTATTTTCACTTCATATTATCTATGACTTGTTAGATGTGATGATAACAATGAATACTACAGAAGTTATACTGCAGAGATGATATTACAATGAAAGTATTTTGCTGAGACTTAACATTATATTTGGATGAGTTATAATTCATGATGTCAGAGTGTGTAATATGTTTTATGAAAAAGGTCTCCAAACATGTCCTGATTGCTCTGATTTCTCTGAAATATTTAGCAGGTTATCTGATTATCATAGAGGGTATTGTGCTTTAAAAATATATTTCCAAATACTGTTACATATCACTAAATATTATTGAAAACTTAGTTTGACTTAAGAATCTATGCACAAACATTTCTACATGAGCCTAAGTCAGTGTCATTAGTAGTCAATATTGCATCATCAGCACAATGAGGTGACGGAAAAATCATGAGGATCTGTTGATTCTACTTCTGTTATCAGCAGATTTATGTGATTTCTCTAACTGAACCATGTTATTAATTTGCATAATGACCTATAGTTGTATCAGTTTTACTTGTTTAATATGCACATTGAGAATGGCCAGTAAATTCCTGGCTCAGAATCGACCGCAGCAACGATAGTGTGCGTCATCTTAATGGTTTTAGTATGGTGAATTGTTGTATATATATTTTAAGTTGGCTCTCTTCATCTTGAAAATAATACTTCATACTACATGCTCTTGCTGTAATATCCCAGGTTAAATGTCTTTCTACATCTTGCACAAACTCATTGTCACTTCATTTTAGGAAACACTACCATGAAAATTATTTGTCTTCACCGTGATGAGAGGCATCATAACTTTTGTATAGAAAATATCTATGATGTTGCAGATATGTACAATCTGGATTCAGTACTCAAAAGACTTGATTAAATGACAGGACAGAGAATGTGCAGATGTAGGTTGATATAGAATCAAATATCTATATCACCATTTCCCCCAGGTAGACTTGTAGGATGACTTGTACATTGGAGACACCCCTGTGATACCTGACTGGAGACTTTGCTTTATTCTGTATATTGAGCTTTTATGACACCGTAAAATAAAACTTTACACACCTAGAGGCTATTTTGGGTTTGTATTACAGTGATTATACACAAAGACATTGTTGCAGCAGTGCCTCTTTTAATGTTCAGTAAAACGTCATAAGTAAGAAATACTTATCCTTGTTTATTCAGCAATTCAGGTGTGATTCAGCAAACAGCATACTACTATTGTCCTCCCCTTGACGATCCAGTTTATAATTGTTACTGCTGTCTGAGGTGTCTAATGGAAAGGGGTGGTAAAGCTTGTTGACCTAGTTGATACATGTCATCTCATCCCAATTGCATTAATCAATGCTCATGAAATCATTCACTGGATTGTCTTATCCAGAATCAATTATATACAGACCACCATCATTTAGCTGGAATATTGCTGATAATTACCCGTTGTTTTTCTCACTCTCTCTCTCGCACATTTCTGGTGTCCCCACGCTGTGATATTGCTAAAAGCGGCATAAAACCATACTCTCTCTCTCTCTCTCTCTCTCTCTCTCTCTCTCTCTCTCTCTCTCTCTCTCTCTCTCTCTCTCTCTCTCTCTCACACACACACACACACACACACACACACACACACACAGAGAGTGAGACGCATTTAACCAGATGTTTAGATATATATCACAATGCTTCTCTTCTTATAAAATGACTGTTAACATGTGTGTTTGCATAACAACAGCAGTACATTGCAATGCATAGTGTTCATTTAGAGAATAACATACACAGAAATATAATTAATTTTGTAAATGCTAAGCCTTGGCCAGATACTTTTGAAATTACTTCACGAGGGACACATAATCTGTTTGGGGTTGGGAGTCTGATTTACTGAGACGTTATGTGGCAACTTTGGGTGCTATATTGTGACATTGGATTTTTGATATGTCTGTAAATTTGTCAAGCTGGCTCAGTGAAAACTGTAGGCCCAAACATTTTAGCTGAAGCAGGGAGACATACTCTTGCAATAAACATGACAAAACACAACCAGTCAACCAGAAGCTTTTACTGCTATAACACTGAGTTCCAAGAGACTGGTGATAGATGAAGCCTACATTTATCAAAGAAATTATCAGATTGTAAAAAATCTTTGCAACTACATGTCATACACCATTTGAAAGGACTAATCCTATTGTTTATAAATGTGAAAGTTATGTTTATCACATTATTTAAATAATACCTTTATAACTTAGTTAAGTTTGTTTTGGATAACACATTACTTCTACATTTGGCACGAAGGGAGTGAAAATTATGGCGATTTTCGGCTATTTTAAGATTTCATAATAGACCTATCCACTAACTTATTTTTTATCCCCAGCCGGGCCAGAATGGCTGAAGGGGGATTATGTCGTTGCACAGTCCGTCCATCCGTCCCACAGAGGGTACTAAGCTTGTGAAATCAACTCCTCCTACAGTTTCCAGAGAATATCCCTGAAACTCTACACACAAGATGTCGACATGTTGATGATACGCATATCGCAGTCCCGTTTCATTTCGATGAATTTTGACAGAGTTACTGCCCCAGTTTTACGGAGCTTCATTTGCCTAATTGTGAGTGAGGGTACTTAGCTTGTGAAATCAACTCCTCTTACAGTTTCCAGTGAACATCCCTGACACTCTACACACAAGATGTTGACATGTTGATGATACGCATATCGCAGTCCCGTTTCATTTCGCCAAGTTTTGACTGAGTTACTGCCCCTGTTTTACGGAGCTTCATTTGACTGGTTAAAAAAATTCATGCGGGGGATGTTGTGCACTCAGATAACTCGTTTTAATTTTCATTGTTAAGTAATCGGAAAATCATGATAAAAATAATTTTAAGTACGATCTATCACCATATATTTCCCGATAATAGTGGCTTTCCACTCAGTGACATGAGAAAATATCTGGCAATACCTCCGTTTTCGAAGCTTTGTATAAATTACACGTGCGATGATTCGTTCGATGTTTGGGGTTTGGAACTGTGGATATGGATCCCGTAACCAGCACTGTTGTTGACAGGATTTTTGGGTCCATAAGTGTAAATATGGGCCCAGCTGTCCCAGTTAATTTGAATTTTAATGACAGCTACTGATCGTAGTGGGGTTGGTTTTTCTTTCTTATTGACATCTGATGTTAAAGCAGTGTCAACTTTGGGAGTTTTTAAAGTCCAGGGAGGGTGTAACCCTTTGTAGTGACTTTCTGGAGGCTGAATGTCATCACAATTGTGATTTCGGATGAGTTCTCGTAGTGATATCCCATGTGGCTTTAGTGAGGGATTTTTCCGAGCTAGGGCTTCATCTCAGGTGCTTTGGTCTTGCCATATTTTTTTCACCAAAGGGTTTTATGTTCGTCCCCAGAACAATGTTATTGCCTGCTCTCTTCTTTGTTTCAATGGGAGTTCTCCTGTTTCTACTTGTAGTGCTCCTATAGTGAAGTACCAGCATTCGGGCTTTGTATTGTATTGTGTTGAGGCGACCTAAGACAGTATTTGATGCTGAGTGAAAGGGCTCACAATCATAGTCTTTTTTTGATCTGATAAGTGATTTGTAGAGGTCCAGCTGAGTCGCCTGAAATTGCCCATAATACGTTCAGGTCTTTTTAACATCTGTATTTGCGCCAAGTGAGGTGTTGATCAAGGATCACCCCTAGAAATATTGCAGATGTTTTTTAATTTGATTGGTTTGGCTTTTATGGAGAGACAGGGTATCATAGCATCTTTCCCCCTGCGTTTGAATAGAACTCCCACAGTTTTTTCGCTTGAAAGGGTGAACCTCCATTTATTGCACCATTGATCTACTCCGTCTGAGGCTGAGTGTTTTGTTTTTTTCGGATTTGTGAAATATCTCGATCTATGCTTCACCCATATTGCTCCGTCATCAGCAAATTTAGAAGTATGTGTAGGAGAGTTGATATGATCAAAAAGATCATTGATCATGATGTTAAACAGGGTTGGGCTAAAAAGGCTGCCTTGTGGCATGCCATTGTCCAGTGACATAGGATCAGATTGATTGTTCCCTGTTTTAACTGATAGCGACCTGTCTTGCAGGAAGCTGTCTATGAAGTTTGCCATGTTCCCTTTCACTCCATTTTGTGCTAGTTTTGTGGAATGAATGATATTAGGCAGAGAGCATATATATGTACATGTAAGAACAACAAAAGTAATTAGATAATAAAAGGTGGAAACTTAACAAGGGAAGCAAACAGATAATTGGCGCTGATAGGTGATTAGCAATAGACAATGGAAGCAAACACTTTACAGTAATTAGCGCTGATAGTTATGGACAACTGGAAGTCAGGACTAAGTTATCACTGATACTGTGCACTGGTCAGCTCGGAGTCAGTATACTGTGTCTGAGTCTGGGACCTCGGCACGGTATCTCAGCATTATTACAGACAAACTGACAGACAGACGCTATACAAGTGCAACAATCTTCAGCGCATTGTTAAACCCCATTTTCACCTCACCTACTACAACGTTAACAACCAATGGATAATAGAATGAGAATAATATCGGACAATAGCCGAGGGCTTGCACAAAAAACAAGAGTAAAGAACTAATGGAGTGAAAATTCACATTAGTGATCAAGACAAGCAAACCACCGAGGAGGGTGAACATATACACTCTTAAAAAAAAAGAAACGCACAATTAGATTTTTAGTAAATTTATTGTACCTAATAATGTCAATATATTTAATTTAATATCATAGATACAAAAATGAAATTTTGGAGCTCGATAGTCACGAAGGCATTGAAATCTGTTCATTGTCATGTCATATAAGACCACAAGGTTGCGCTGAACTCAGTATCTCGTCTGACCGCCCTCGGCAGCAATCACGGCTCTGCATCTCCCCGGCACTGACTGGATAAGTGTACAAATTCTTCCCTGCCGAACTCTGCACCATTCTGCTCGTAACGCCTTGGCCAGTTGTGGGAGTGCTTGCGGCGTGTTCTGACGTTGACGTACGCGTCGATCGACTTCATCCCACAGGTGTTCGATTGGGTTGAGATCTGCGGATCTCGACGGTCAGGGCAAGGCGTTGATGTTTGCATTTTGTAGGTAGTCTATCGTGACACGAGCAGTGTGCGGTTGAGCGTTGCCTGATGAAACAGCTCCCTCTGGCGGTCAATAATTGGAAGAAGGTGAGGTTGGAGAATTTGATTCACGTAGCGTTTTGCTGTCAAATTTCCCTGAACCACAACCAAGTCCGATCTCGTAGTGTAGGATACACACCATGACACTTGCGGCACCGAATTTGTCAAATACACAATGTGGGACAAAACGCTTATTTCGACGACGATAAACACGTTATCTTCCATCTCGCCGGTGAAGAAGAAATCGTGATTCATCGATAAACCACAATCGTCCCCAGTTTCTCAAATTACAAGCCTGTAAGGTATTGCACCAACGTAAGCGTCACCGTCGATGGATCTGTTGCAAAACAGGGACGATAACTGGTCTTCTGGGTCGGATTCCAGCCTCGCGAAGATGGTTCCTGACAGTCTTGTCCGATATCCGCCTCAGACCAGGGATGCGTCCTGCAGTCCCCCTAGCTGTGGCATTGCGATGACGTAGGTGGAACAGTCGAATGTAGCGGTCCTGTGCAGGGGTGGTAACTCTTGGTTGGAAGGTCTGCAGTTGAATTGAACTGTGTGTATCGGTCACAAAGGCTGCAAATGGTGCTGTGGTGGACGTTGAAGTGACGTGCAACAGAAGACTGTGATTCCCCTCTTTGGAAACGTCCTATGGCGATGTTCCGATCGGCAGCGCTGAGTCTCGGCATTTTCGATCTTGACAATTGTTAAAATGTTGACAATTGAATGACAAATTATTGGCTCATGCTTGCCTTTTTATAACCACTACCACGAGTTACGAATGCCATAACGTTCACGTGCGTTTTGCTTCTCTGTTTTCCTCCATGAGATTTTTGAACAAGCGTGAAAACAATGCTGTTTGAGACTTTGCAAATCGATAATGGCTGTGTTTTGACGCACCGTTTGCCGAATATCAGGCCACCAACATTTTCCAATAACATATATCCATTTCATATACCGGATGTTTTGTGTAGTCAGGTTCAATGAACTACATACTACCTGTGCGTTTCCTTTTTGTAAGAGTGTAGTCTTCACAGTAGGGGATCATGAAATAGAAATGTCAATACCAAGTATTAGAACAAAGATAAGTGTTGACCACACACGCACGCACGTTGATTGTTGAAAACGGGCACACATCATTGTCACTGATCCAGGTTCTATATGGCACACATGGAACAGTAGATTTCAAAAATGAAGGTCATTGTCTTGTTTGGCCACCATTAGAGTAAGACAATGACTGGCATCATCGCCCCATGGAAGCAAATTTCGAATTGTGCCCTCGGGAAAGTACACCCACTCTGCCTGCAGTGCTTCTTTTGTGCCAAATTTCGGAGGTTCTGTGGTTGTTGCTGACGTGCTCTCAGTCGTTGATCTAGTGCACCCAATATGTATTCGATTAGGTTTAAATCTGGAGACCTGGAGGGCCTTGGCAGGACCTGGATGATGTTATTCCTGAAAAGGCTGTTGTCAGTCTTGCCGTGTGATGTGGAGCGTTGTCTTGTTGGAAAATGACGTTCGCTTGTTGCATAATGGGAAGGCCGTGTGGCCGAAGAGTCTCATCTGTAACGTTGTGCAGTTAAATTCCCCAGAACTTACACCAAGTCTGTTCTATCAGTGTAGGAGAAGGCCGCCCACATCATCACACTACCAAATCTGTCTGTGTGTGTGTGTGTGTGTGTGTGTGTGTGTGTGTGTGTGTGTGTGAGAGAGAGAGAGAGAGAGAGAGAGAGAGAGAGAGAGAGAGAGAGAGAGAGAGAGAGAGAGAGAGAGAGAGAGAGAGAGTTATTAAGGGAAAATTAACGTGTTCGTTACCAAACACTCCGACGTGGACAGGGATCTATACGAATTCTATTTCTATACCTAGATTGCGGAGCTTGTTGGAGCTTTTGAGTATCTGTTGAATTAATTTAGGTCGATGTCTTGTGTTTTTGTTTCCAATAGCTTGGAGTCCATTTAGTGAGTCAGTAAGGATTAGGGTATTTTTTAGTTTGTTTAATTTGGGAGTTATGTGGAGCTGTAGCCATCCCCATTATTTCAGCTGTGAAACTTGTTTGAATATTTGGGAGCCTATAGCATTTTGTTTCTTTTGTGGGCTGGTATACATGGATGCCAAATCCTGTGTGTTTCGAGGACGTGTCGGAGGACCCGTCTGTATAGATGTGACACCAATTTGGACATTTTTCCTGTATGTATGATAGTGTGATGGCTTCAGCGGTATTAGGGTCGGTTTCTATATTTAGTTTTGGTTTTGTGTTTAGCCTTGAATCGTTAGGGTTGTGTATGTTTACGTAGTTGAGTGTGCGTTGAGAGATTGATATTAATATGTTTTTTTCCGTGGTACTGTTTGGTCATCTTTCCGAGGCAAAAGAGTTAAAGGAAGTCCAGTTTCCACCCTTGCCGAACTAGGCTGGTATTATGGAGTTACATTTTGGCTGGACTAACGAGTCCATGCATAGTCCAATCAACATTCCGCAACGAAATCGAAATCAAGTTCGTAAACTGTCATGCAGATTTCGATTGCAGGACTTGCAAAGGATGTTCAACGCCAACTCTTTGTCAACAGATATTTTCCTAATCTTTTCATGTTTTTAAGCAAGGAGCTCACGTGATTGGATGCCCTTCACGATGTAAGACCCGTTTGATCAAAATATAGATTGTAAGATGAGATTGTATAGTTTAAAAAGTGGTTCCAGAAAATTTGTCAGTAGTTGTTTCATTGGTGTTTTTTGGGGTTCGTTTAATGTCTCGGATTGTGTGTATTACTGTTCTTGCGTCTGTGTGGTGGTTTATTTCTTCGCAGATTTTTTTTCAGTTTTTTGTTTTTGCTGTTTTGACGAGGTTTTGTACTTGGTAATTTAGTTGTGTGTGGTCTCGTTTAGCTTTTTAAAATGCGCTTTTGCTTTTGGGTGTTCTGAAAGGGATTGTTTTTTTAGCTATATTGATTATGCTTTCTGTTAAGTTTTGGCAGTATTTTTCGGA
The DNA here is from genome assembly GCF_023055435.1 of Haliotis rufescens. Taxonomy (NCBI): domain Eukaryota; kingdom Metazoa; phylum Mollusca; class Gastropoda; order Lepetellida; family Haliotidae; genus Haliotis; species Haliotis rufescens. The sequence continues at coordinate 471,564 of NW_025963782.1, forward strand.
GAGGGGGGGTATTTTCGAGGTCCGCTGGGTTAATCTGTTTACATATTGGTTTGAATTTGTCCCAGTCGGCTTTGTTGTAATGGAATTTTGGTTCTTTGGGTTCATTTGGGGTTCTGAATTTTATGTTTCCTATCGTTATATGTATTGGAAAAAGGTCATTGCCGAGTGGGTCCTCATTCATTTCCCACAAAGTGCTTTGGGCGAGATCAGTAATACAGATTGTTAGGTCAATAACTGACATATACACAAAGTAAAAAGTTAAGCACACACTAATATATTTCATTATTTTTGGGTCCCAATATTTGTGACAGTCATGAAAGATATAATTACGGGAAGAATTAGGTTTACTCGAGATGATGTAATCAGTCATACGTGACGAAAGCTCACGTGCCATGCATGGTAAGCCCGTGTAACATGCTATCCTCTAGAATCTCTAAAAGCAGTATATCCAAATGTTACAATTGCTTTCTGAAGCTCGGTTTTAAACAGTTATTCCATGGAATTGTGTGACCATGGCACGAAGGCGATTATCAAACGCCACAAGATGGCAAATAATCGGCATGCATAACGCAGGAATGTCTTGTAATGCTATTGGTCGGAATTTGGGGTACCATCATACTGTCGTAAGCTGTTTAGTCGAGAAACATGCTCAGACCGGCGATGTACAGGACCGTCCCAGATCCGGCAGACCTCATGTGACGACACATCGCGAAGACAGGGACCTTCTTCGTCTCATAACAAGTCCTTTTTAACAAGTACTCGTCTGAAACGGCTGTGGTTGCCCAATCGTCGTTTCAGCACCTGAACCGCCAGGAACCGACTGAAAGCAGCAGGCCTGAGGGTTAGACGAGTCACAAAGCGTCCCTTGTTGAGAGATCACCACAAAGCTGCTCGTTTGTGCATGGTGTATTGCGCGACAGAACTGGAATCTGAGAACCTGGAGACGGATCCATTTGTCAGACGAAAGTCGCTTTCTGCTCCAGGTCACTGATCGAAGAACGAGAGTTTGGGTGCACCGGAACATGGCCTACACTCCCAGGAACATTAAACCGGCTGTTGCATACGGCGGATGCTCGGTAATGGTTTGGGGGTGTATCTCTCATGATTCCACGTTGGATTTGGTCACCATAAGGGGCAACGTAACAGGGGCTCAGTACATCCGGGACGTATTAAGGCCAGTCGTTGTTCCTCATTTTGACAACCACCCTCTTACTACTCGACCTCATACATGGATGACAATGCCAGGCCTCATCGTTCGCGTGCAGTCGTGGATTACATGAGGGCCAATGCAACAACAAGATTTACGCCAATTGGAAGCAGCATTGCATCAGGAGGGGTTGTTGTTGACCCCTCAACAGATCCAACGTCTGATTGGAGGCATGAGACGTAGGGTGGACTGCGTCATCCGGGCACGTGGTGGTTATACCCGCTACTGATATGTTTCACGTGTCATGTCAAGTAGAGACTTTAAGGAACATTTTCACATGAAACATCAAACGTAACTCATTTACTTAATCCTGCAGCTCCATATTTTTTTAGGAATTGTCTAAAGTCAAAAACAGTACCTGTGTTACCATGGTGTTTTTTTCAGTAATTTCAATCACAACTCACCAATATCTTCTTTATTTGTTGTCAAATGTTTGTTCTATCCGATGACATTGGTATCGCCCAGCTCCTGTGGTCAGTCATCCCATGCTATGATCTTTGCCATTTGTCATGGTTCAGAAATAGGGGTGTGCTTAACTTTTTTCTTTGTGTATATTTGATTAAATTTATCATATCTAGTTGGCTTGTTGTTATTTAGTAGTATCAGTTTTTTGGTTCGATCCAGTGGGCGATGAGTTTGCCGTGTTGGTCTGTTTTATCTTTAACACCCCGGGAGGGGTGGATGGCGTTGAAGTCCCCCAAGAAGATGGTGGATGTTTTACATGTTTGATTGAAGGTTTCTATGTCTTCAGGTTGAATTTTTTTCAATGCCAAGTGGTTTATGTTTACACTGTTTATTGTTCTATATTGTTGTGTTAATTATATACCATTAGCGTCTAGATTTTTTTTTTATTGGTATATCCTTATAGTTTATGTCCTCCCTGACGTACATGATCTATTGTGGGTGTGTCCGGCAGGGTTATTTTTGCAACATCAACTAAGCGTGTCTCCGTCATTGTTTGTTATTAGCGAGTGTTGGGTTTGTTGGAGGGTGTAGGCAGGGGCATTGAGTATTGTGTTGTTGGTTGGGTTAGGCTCTTTTGAGTAACAGTGAGGGATGTGTGGTTTGTGTTTATGAAGTGGAGAGGGATGTGTGGATGGGCATGGGTGTTGGGAGTAAGGTGTTGTTTGAAGAGATGGTTTGGATGAGAGGGATGAAAGGCGGAGACTAGGTGATGTTTAGGTCGATGTGAGGGAGGAGAGGTCTATGATTGTAGAGGGGAGTGGATGGTGAGTAGAAATAAGAGTCAGTTGTGTTTAGGAGCTGGGGAAGGATTAGGAGTTTGTTGTTTTAAGAGTTTGAGATGAAAGGTGGTTTGATGAGTGGGGAAGGTACTGATCTGTTTGGGTAGGATTGCGATGCAATTTAACTTTCTGGACTCAAACATCATGTAAAAGATAGTTGGTTTTTAGTTTCCTTTTCCATGGGGAACTGCATGCGTGGGTGTTGGGCATTAATGTGGCTGTGGAGGATGCTTGGATCATCATCAGGGTTTAGGATGACAAATTTGTCCTCGACTTTTCTGTACCAGCAGAAGTGGTATATCCATGATAGAACTATCTCCCTTGTTAGTCATACCAACTTCTAAATGTCACTTTAATAAGTCACCATAAGCTTGGTTTATTTGTATATGATATAAACATTTATTTCCATAAAGTGGAGGGATTGGCAAACACGCAAAATTTGCTTATCTGAATGCCTTTCCCAAACATGATACATATACAAATAGCAATGTATTGATAGTGACATGAGAAATAGCATACATTGTATAATTGACCTTAAAGATAAGTATTGTTCTGTAAGTGTTTACTTACTGGATTATCTTTCATAACTACAGTTACATTATTATTTACATTCAGCACAACAACATCGCAGTATCATATAGCAAAGCCAACATCTCAGACAAAATCTCTAAATCGGCAAGAAGATAGAATAAAACTGTGCACCGACTTCAAAATTTTAAGATTTGTTACTGTCGTTACATTTGAATTACCATTTAGAACTGAATTTAAATCGTAACCTATTACGAAATAATACATGTTTTGCCTTACTGTACTGTTTTAGTGACACGTAAGAAAGAAATGAAGTGCATCTTCCGTAACTATGATAGCCACAACAACATCTCGGGCTGTCAGATATAAATCTGGCAAATTTGTCTTCGTTAAGATCACTGCAGCCAAGCCTGAGACGGGAGTGTATAACCTGACAGAATCTTGATCCATAATTTGTATTAAAGTATATACCATTCCTATCATTGCTTTTTATAAAACTTTAAAAACTTCCTAAGCTGCGGGCATTGGTGTATTCAATAGGTAGTGAGTTCCAAATATTAACTGTAACTGGAATAAATGATTTGGCATAATTATTTGATTTACGCTTTGTGGTTTGCAGCTGTGAGCAGTTTCTCAAATTATAATCACTTGCATCCGACAATCTGTTTGGAACTAAGGATGAGAGATAGTCCGGTACTGGATTGTTAACCATTTTATAAAAAAAAACACAACATTTTATAAATATTTGTATATGGCTGTGTTAATATTCTAACCAAGTTCGTTGTACGTCCAAAACATGTATATGTGTTATGCAAGTGCCCGTCTAATTTCAATATATATATTATACATCTCATACATATTTGACTTTTAGTCTGATGAATTGCACTTTATTTAACCTGTTTATATTCTAAACATATTTAAAGGTGTTTAAGTTGTAAACATATTTGGATTGTGTTGAGTTTAGATGGCGTTTAGGCTATGAGACGAAGGCTGATTTCATGTTAAGACCCTAAATGTGCATAGCTAGAACACACCAAATATGCATACAGTGTAGGATTGAAACATATTCCTAAAACATCTTATATTGGTTTGTATTCTCAACACATTTTATTACAATGTGGCTTAGGTAGTGCATTATGCTAATTTAATAAGTGATATTAACTAATTAATCTTCAGCATCCTCGTGCAATCTACCAGACAGGATGGTAAATTTGTTGTGGCCGGTGTGACTATTTAGGTTAGTAGAATTCTCCAGACTTTTTTCTCAGTGATAGTTTGAAGTAGCGCAACAAACGTGCGTAGGATGTCATTCCTAATATTTTATACTCCAAGGAAAGACTAATTATCCATGTGGGCCATTACGCCTGTCAGTCTAATTGATGTTGCTTATCATACAGTGATTTATTTGATTTCATTCACTCTCTGTGCGTATGCACTAGCGATGTGGTGGCGCCTGCAACGTGCAGAGCGTCTACGAACTATTGGCATGCTTGAAATTGTCAGAAGTCAGTGGCTTATATGTTCAATGTTTCTTAGTCAGTGGTTAACAGACTATGGAACAGATACCAACAAACCCAAAATACTGACAATCGACCCCGTTCAGGGAGTTCCAGGTCAACGACAAGAGTACAGGATCGATTGATCCGAAATCAGACTGGAAATCGAGCTCAAACGGAGAATCAAAATAGTAGCAAAATTGGGTTGCTTGAGTAGGAGTTAGGGGAATCGTCGCTGGTTACATGTCATGCTTTCAGATGATTCTCGATTCAATTCGCACTTGGCGTGGTCGTGTCTGGTGACGTCGAAATGAATGTCAAGCCAATGTCAACCTGAGACCTCTTGAAAAATTTGAAGATGGATCGGGAGGCATCACAATGACTGAATGCACACCACTCACTATTGTGCAAGGTAGGGTCATTGAACAGTACTATCGGGACAACATACTGCCACCCTTTGTTGTCCCTTTAGCAAGACGTGTGGGACGACGTTTTGTCTTTCAGGACGATATCGCCCGTGGTCACCGTGCACGAATCGTCAGTGTTAATCTCCAGCAACACAATATCCATAGAATGCCATGGCCAGCAATGAACCCATACCTTCCCCCTACTGAACACGTCTGGGACATGATAAGGGTGACACGTGCGTGCGTCAACCTCATAGGCCACCGACAACGTTTGCTGGCGCTGCAAGAGGAATGGGATAGACTTCATGAAATCGCCATTGGAAGATTCATACGCAGTATGCCTCGTCGAGTGAATGAATGTTTGACAAATCGTGGCGGTATCACACACACGTTAAGTCATTGTTATAAGACGTGATAAAAATGAAGAAAATAAATAAATATTTTTGTTTGGACATGAAATAGTACAAACCTGGTATGTTTAGTTAGACCAATGATATTATTCGGTACTAGCCAACTTTGGTTGCGTAGTTTTGTTAAGGATTGGAGTTGTATTTGTTAACAAATACAACTTCAATCCCTATATTGACAGATACAAAAATCATAACAAAACAATCCATTAAACATCAAACTTTAATTATTTAAAGCGTACTATATCAACGTGGAGAGTCGTGACGTCATTCGCCCCACACATTTCATGTGGAGTGACATCCCTTGTTTTTACAAACGGCAGAAAATGGTGGCTATGGCAATGTCAATTGAAATAAAAGTTGCACCCAGTAAAGTTAGCGTTGGCAAGAAATCCAGACCCGGCTGAAGCTGAAAATGGATTGATATTATCGTTCTGTGAACTTTGGGTGTGTGTTTGAGTCATACTACGGCTGCTGATGAAGGGGATTACCGCTTGATGGGCGGTTGGATTTCCCGAAGCAATACACGACGGTGTGGAGCTCAGTAAGTTTCTTTGGTAAGTCGAACATTCTCTGTTATAGTTTCGAAAGGACGCTTTATTTCGGCGACCCGACATATACACGATCTGCCTAGCTTCAAAGCTCGCATCATTCATAGCCAGAATCGATGTCGCTCTCAGTTTTCCCTCACGATTTCTACTGTTATTTTTAGACATTGAGGAATTTCCCTAAAGTAGTTCTGTATGTCTCCGCTCGATTGACAACGTACTCACGTGACATACCGACGTTCATCGGGATATGAACGACAGTCAGCTTGGTGGTGTTCACCTAGCCGAGGTCACCCACAACTCTCAATATTGTTTAATGGAAAATTATTGTGATAAACTAGGTGCCAAGATGATGGTTGAAGGACTATGGTAAAAAAAAGATTTCGAAGTAACTGGAAATAAATACATCATTACTTTTTGATAAACGTATTAGATTATGTCAAAAAAACCTGTTTGAAACAGTATCAGAATTGTCAACCAGTAGTGATGAATACTATGACAGTGGATATATACGAGTGATTCCACATGGAAATTAATCAGCAGTGAGTCCACTGTACGATTCCGACTATATCATACAATTATCACGGTAGAGATCTGTCAAGCCTTGCCACCCATCTTGAATATTTAAAAATACCCAAAGATGACAGAGTGTCATCAGTGAGTTTCATAACCTAGTATGTTTACTGAAACACATACAGCAATAAAAACACAACTTTATCACAAAATTATAGGTTTTTGTCCTCTCTGCTCGATTATATAAAGTTTAAGTCATCCCTCATGTCATAGTCTTCATCTACTACTACTACTACTACTACTACTACTACAACAACTACTACCCTCCTTACCAAGCCACGACAAAACTACATTGTTTATATAAAAACTTTATTTGCCCGCAAACAGTACATGTTATTTAAATTTTGGACACTTGCACTAGCACAAAAAGTATAAAAGTTGAAATAAGTATATATATCTACTTATTTCAACTTTTATACTTTATATATATATATATATATATATATATATATATATATATATATATATATATATATATATACAGTTTTAGTACATATCAATAGGCCCACAAGGCCGATATAAAAATAAAAACAATAAGCTCCAACAAACAGAGCGTCAAACAAAGACAAACACATGAATTGAACAAGGCGAACATGGCTGACTAATACTGAAAATAGCGAAGCTTAATTACATGTCAACAAATAGAAAGCATGCTAACTGAAACTTTTGTATGCAAAATTACCTGAGATGTATGGCAGGCCTGTACAAAGGCAAAAATTTGCACATAGGATATGACTATGTTACTACTATGGAGCATATTATAGTAAGTCGCCAATCCGTAGGCCGCCAAACGCAGACGAAATATACAACCACGAGACAAAACATAAACAGGTTTAAAAGAGGTGGTAAGAAAAGCAAAGAGCTCCCAACATTTTTATTGCTTCATATGCTAAACCCTAAACACCACAAGGGGACAGAGCGTTTGCTTTGAGTGCATGTCGTGAATTATTTTGAAGGCATTAGGGAGATGAAAGGTGAAAACATAGTGGCAGGGTCAACAAGCCTGGCAGGGTCAACAGGCCTGGCACTGATATCCCCAAGGGGAAACTCTGATGAAAAACCACGCCAGCCAATCCTAGCATCTTAACTCACAGCAATGCCGCACAGACCTGGGCTTTGTCTTGCAAATTGTATTGTAAATATACTTTATTCGCATCGCTGGAGCTGGATCAGCTCAACTGGAACCTTGGATCTGAACGCCCATGTGGCCCCGCCTCTGAAGAAACTGTGGGAAGAAAAGCTTTCTGGGTTCCGACCTATGGCAGCAATCAGGGTTTTAATTTTGTTATGGAACATACGATAGGTGATAGGCTGCGTGTTATTTGGGCCTGGAAATATATTTGGGCTGATGTGGGGTTTTTTTAATCATAAAAGAGAACTGAGATTTCTCCAGTCGCAATTCAAATTATACATATGGGCGGAATGTTGACATTTTCTCACTATCTACTTAAATATGATTTAACAGTACAGACATATGTGCTTTTATAACAATCCACGTATTTCTGCGTAAAAAAGAATTTGATTGATTTATGTCCCTATTTAGCTATTGGATCCTATTAGAGGAAATGATAGAGCGAGAATGGAAGAAAGCGATAGAGCGAGAAAGCAATAGAGCGATAGGGCGAGAAAGCGATAGAGCGAGAAAGCGATAGGGCGATAAAGCGATAGAGCGAGAAAGCGATATTTCCCATCATGCCGTACATTAAAACGGTTTTTGCTGATATTTAGTGATCCTGTAATTCTCAACGCTATTTTGTAAACATCTTGTAGTAGATAAATATGTTACAAAATACACACGTAATTCGTTCTCGTTAAGCTTGCATATTTTCTTGTAGTGTAATAAATAAGCAAGATTCAAAGAATACAGATAGTCACTATTCATATTTTCATTTTGTTCATAGTATCATGCATACATGTACACAGTTAAGTTTCCCTTACAAAATACAGATGAGTTATATATATATATGTCTCTACCTTAAGCCACGACTTTCGACTTCCGAGAGCGTCATTAACCCGTAACCCCATTCCTTGGACAATAGAAATGAAATGCGTTGTAAATATTTTTTTTTTAAACAACTCGTTTCTTATAATGACGATCAAACTGTCTTCGGAAATTACATTTAATGCTAAAGTGCTTGTAAAATAAAGTTTAACTTTCCCGCAAGGAGAGACTAGATATCCAATTATAGTATAGTCTCAGGCAGGAATATACATATTTATGTAGCAATTCTCTATCCACTTAAACTGTAAGGTTAACAATTGTGCGTTCTGATGTGAATTATGTTGTTATCTACTACCTTTTTACACAGACAATGAGTCGGACACACACACACACACACACACACACACACACACACACACACACACACACACACACACAATTTTGACAAAACTATACTTAAGATATACATAACATATCACAATGATAGCTGATTTAATATATGTTATGGATAATCATAGTAATGCATTTCATATTGTTATCAATCTTAACTATGTTTCACACAAGTTTACCCAAGTACACATATCAACTGTGGTAACGCCACAGCGATGGGGGCAGTGGGGTAGCCTAGTGGTTAAAGCGTTCGATCGTCACGCCGAAGACTCAGTTCGATTCCCCACATGGGTACAATGTGTGAAGCCCATTTCTGGTGTTACCCGTGATATTACTGGATTATTGTTAAAAGCGACGTGAAACCATTCAACAGTATTCCAGTCATATCACGGCGTGTCAGCTTAATGTGGGAGGAAAGCCCGAAGTGATGCAGGTCTCAGACGTTTACCACTTCGGTGAAACCCACGAGCACGGGTATGGTGCTGACAAACCTAGAAACATAATTGGGGCGAACCGGGATTCGAACCCACAATCAAAGGTTTCTGGCGTGCCCAAGGGACGCAACTCTGCACAGCGAATTGCGGCGCCTTAGACGACTGGGCCACCCGTGCCCCCCCCCCCCCCCCCACTCACAGGAGAAGGTGGGTATATTTGAACAGAGAATGATGCATCTCTGCAATTCCCAGTTTTGCTTAGAGTGAGCAGCATGTCACGCTTTCATAAGTAAAATGATCAGGAGCTCCATTATATGAAATGTGTGTTCAGTTTATCATTAACCGGGGCGGTCGGGTAGCCTAGTGGTTAAAGTGTTCGCTCGTCACGCTAAAGACCCGGGTTCGATTCCCGACATGGGTACAATGTGTGAAGCCCATTTCTGGTGTTACCCGTGATATTACTGGATTATTGTTAAAAGCGACGTGAAACCATTCTCACTCACTTACAGCGGTGTTTATCAAATTACTATATGCAAGTTCATATATTTGTAGATTTGCACAAGACAAGAAACACAATTGAAGTTAAACATACATCAAATGTCAAAAAGAACATTTACGGACAACCTTATGACACACTGTAACATCATATACTACCGAAAACAAGTTATAGAACACTCACAATTATAAGATTGTATTTTTGCAAAACAATCAGCCATGACTAATTAACCATAGTCTTCTTAACTTCTTTTGAAAAGTATATATTTAGATTTTAACCTGATTTATTTAGAGCGTATTGCCATGATCTGCCACGCGCTTTCGGCGTGATGGTCACATACAACTGAATAGGGCCATAAATAAATCAATTACATTTTACGCAAAAATCGGTGGATTGTTTTAAAATCACCTACGTCTGTACAGTTAAATTATGTTTTAAGTAAATAGTGAGAAAAGTTCAACATTACCTCCCAATTGCAGCAGATATCACATGCGGTCCCTGTAGTGGTCAAGAGGGGATATTGCTTAACCGCGATAAAGCGAGAAAGCGATAGAGCGAGAAAGCGAAAGAGCGAGAAAGCGAGAAAGCGATAGAGCGAGAAAGCGAAAGAGCGAGAAAGCGATAGAGCGAGAAAGCGAGAAAGCGATGTCCCCTCTCGGCCACCATAGTTTAGGCCACAACTAAGAAATTGCCATAATCCAGCAAAAACATAGCATATTTACAGACCGTCGTCATGTGGCAGGGATATTGCTTGGTGCGGCTTTAAACAACAATCAAACAAACAAAAACCATAGCATGTGGTATTATATACTAGCCACATTAAGAAACTGTGCACGGAGAAAATATAGATATAAGGGCACACCGTCCATATATGAAATATAGGTTTGAACACAGCAATTATTGCAGACATTCAAACGCTCATGCACGTGCCATGCGATATGACGTCATTGATTGGGGCCTATGGACGTGCAATGTGTTACTGCACGTGCATCCTGTGCAGCTGAACACAGCATGTGCAACTCAAAATTCGCTGTCACTTTGGAAAGCATGATCTGTGGTAATTCAAAAATTCAGGCGCAGACACAAGCAAATCATGCCAAGATTGACAGCTGCACAGCGTCATGAAGCCATTGGAATGATCCGAGCGCGAATGAGGCAACAACAGGTGGCAACACATTTCCAATGCCATCGTAACACGATATCGGCATTGGTGAGGCGTTATCAGAACACAAATGACGTTGCCGACCACCCACGTCCAGGACGTCCCCGAGTAACGACGCCAAAACAGGACAGATGGATTAGAGTTACACATCTCCGACACAGGTTCCAAACGGCAGTAATGACGTCCCAGACAATTCCTGGACTGCGACGTATCCATCCCAACACTGTCAGGAAGCGTTTACGTCAGTACGGGATTCGACCACGACGCCCTGCCATACGTCCCATCCTGACACACCGTCATCGAGTCAACCGTCTAAGATGGTGTCGAAATCACGTTCGCCAACCTCGAATATGGTAGAGAAATGTTGTCTTTACAGATGAATCGAGGTTCAACATTTCCCACAGTGACGGGCGCCAACGTGTCTACCGGCGTTTCCTGCAACGTCATGGCCCGGGATTGACATTTCAACAGGACAACGCTCGTCCTCACACGGCTAGGGTCGCAATGGATTTCCTTCACCATAACAATGTCATGTTACTGCCATGGCCTGCAATTTCTCCAGATCTCTCCCAAATAGAGCATGTGTGGGATGAAATGGAGCGCTGTCTGCGTCGTCTTCCACATCCTCCAGATAACGTCCGTGACTTGGCACAGGATTTGAGAAGGATATGGCAGGCCATTCCCCAGGCCTTCCATGCCCATTTGGTGGACCCCATGCGTCGCCGATGCACTGCTGTGATTCACGCTCAGGATGGTCATACCCGTTATTGACTTTGTGACTTTGTCGTATAACCCCCTACTCCATTTTGATCTTCTGACGTCATCGTAACAGATGTTGTTCAGGTCCCGTTGACATTTTCTTATGGTCCGATCATTCAGCTGCTACAGCGTCTGCATCATTTTGTTCTTGCTGTGTTGTATTTCAATCCAGAATATATTTTCTCCGTGCACAGTTTCTTTATGTGGCTAGTACAGTATGATATTGTTCTGAGAAATCCAGACGTCACAAAGAAGCAAAAACAAGCAAAATAAACGAGATAATACTTCAAGAAGAGGATGCATACTGTCCATATTGAATTCACATACAAGAAATACCGAGCCTACTGCATCGTGAATCTTCCAGCCAATCGCACGTGCGATAAAGAAAAAAGGAATTACCTTCCGACTATTCACATTCATCTGGTTACATAGAAAGCATTGACATAAATAAAGCAGCTTAATCTTAACTAAACTTGTAATAACTAAATATTTTCATTTTAGACCTTTAAGTAATTTTATAAATGTTTTATGTCAGAAAGTTAGCGGATAAAGAATTCCCAGCGGTAGACGGAGTTTCCATGTTAAGGTTCTAGGAGAACATGTTCCCAGCCAAGTGAACACTCGACAATGTCAACAGAGTGTAACACAGACACAAATTGGGGTTGGTTGGTTGGTTGTTTAACGCCGCACTCAGCAATATTCCAGCTATATGACGGCGGTCTGTAAATAATCGAGTCGGGACCAGACAGTGATTGATATCATGAGCATGCATCAACCAAGTCAGCGAGCCTGACCACCCGATCCCGTCAGTCGCCTCTTACGACATGCATAGCCGCCTTTTACGGCAAGCATGGGTTGCTGAAGATCTATTCTACCCCGGATCTTCACGGGTCGCACAAAAAGTACATATTGCAATTGTTAATGATTTAGTCATATTTTTGCCATTTGGGATGTCCGGGTCCTTGGCTTTCAAGATAACGTCGGTTCAAGCTACTCGAACTCTGGTCAACAGGTTGTTTTTTTCACCGAATATATTGGCCTGTCGACTGGGAATTGCTTTCATTTTATTAATGTGTCCTTCGACGTCTGTTTGGATGCTACAGATTGTCCATTTTAACAGTTTGAGGCCTGGAATACCGTCTCTCTGAAAATTGGCTAGATTCTACAGGAATCAGACGGATGATGTTCACGGTGATATTCGTGGGCAAGCTGTGGACTACCTTACAGAAAATGTTGTCGACTCGCTGGACGCTAAAGTTCAAAGAATTGATACAAATGTTTCTAAATTTGTTTTTCTGTGTTTTCTTCTGGATCTTCTGCGATACCGTAGAACCGTACATTCGTCTGACGATCGTGGATATATTTCATAACGACCTGTCACTCCAGATATACTTTAGCATCTTTAACTTTCTTTAGTTCTTCTCAAAGTTCTTAATGTCATTGGTGTGAATAGATACCACGTGTTTGGCGCGTCAATTTGATTTTTCACATCCTTTAATTTGGCTTCAACACTGTCATAGAAGTTGTCTTACTATTTAATGTGATTTCAGTTAACCTTTTCTCGGCAGCTTGTACAATTTCCTATATGGTCAGTTGACTTGAGCGTGTTCTTCCGACCTGGTCAGGCATTTTCACAAGCACTTCGTCTGAGGCGCCAAAGTTTGTTGAACATGGATATTTTATTATATGTTTTTCCCACCTGAAGTAAGTATTATGTTGATGGTTGCTTGTGTTAATATGTTTTGTGGAAATTAGCCATTTTAGAATGAAGATAAGGTTGAGTGAGTCCGTGGATTGCGGGAGCATTTTCGACTCACGTCCGACCTCTTTTTATGCGCTACCGGTAGTTCAATCATATTATGCTTTAAAGATCAGTCTGAGGTACTAAGTCTTGTACATTACCACTTTATGCACATTAATGATTTAAGAACCATAACTTTACATAACTGCAGTAAACAACAGATATTAGTTAGGAACTCTGTTAACTTGCTGACTTCACGTAGTTCCGAATGATTCCTATGCTAGTGCTTTGTCAATGAGAGATTTCTTCGCCTCAGACATGACAATACTCTGCCCGCTTATCAACTCTATCCTCACACTACTGCAGTTATCATTTGGCGAGAAACCAAATATAGGGTGAAGGGGTTTTGACGACTTCAGATCAATCTTGGCCAAAACAACACGTCTGTTGAGATCAAGAAAGGCGAGCCTTTTCTTTCCTACATCCAGCACAAAACCATGTCGAAGGGTGGCCCGCTCGCCGGTAATATTTGGCATGGTGTTTGCCAAACACTCGCTTCGATACCCCCCATTATACACACGTGTACAGAGATGCCCTTGATGATTGGCACATCCCTCTACAGTGATACACCAGGAGTTGGCGAAGCCAAATACCCAGCACTCACTGTCCATTTCGCTTTGCACCAACCCTATTTCCAGGATGGCCCACTGGTCTTCACTTTGAACTGCCACTGTTGTGTTTGTCTCCCAGTATTGAGGGGCGTGAACTGTGGTGACGGAGGATGGTAAAAGAAAGGGGGACGTGCCACAAGTACCACAAAGATGCTGCAGCCTGGCCCATTCTTTTTCCTGTGTGCGACTAGGCGAGTTGATCAGCACACCATCTGTGGTTACATGGCAATAATTTGTATTGGCTCGATCAGCGTCCAGATGGAGTTCAGGATCTGAAAACAAATTTTGATCTTTATTTCTAATCATGCAATCAAGTTTACATGGAATTTTACATTTTAACACATTTGATTGTTTCAAAGGAGTGTTCGTAACGGTCAGCTGTTTCTCAATCAAATTATTATTATTATTTTGCCATCATTTGAGACACTGCTGTCCCCTGTAACTTGATGACTCTCAGTTATTGGTATTTGTGGTGAAAATTGAAAGCAGTATTCGCCATACACATTATATTCTAACAACACATTTATCTAAGGTCATATGGTCAACATGTTGTAGAATACCATAAGTGTGTTATCAGTTGCAATAGTGTTGTCTACCTGCCTTGAATTGTGCAGTTTTTTGGTGTTAGGTGGTACTTACTGACTTAAACCTTCTTAACCAGGTTTAGGATCCCATAATATGAAATTATATGCTTGTCGTAAGAGGCGACAAACGGGATCGGGTGGTCAGGCCGGGGACTTAGTTGGTGCATGTCATCGTATCCCAATTGGGTGGATCGATGTTCATGATGTCAGTCACTGGATTGTCTGGTCCAGACTCGATTATTTACCTACCACCGTCATGAGCTGTAATATCGCTTAAAATGGCGTTAAACGACAGACAAAATATGAAATATGAGATTATGCTCCTTGATATGGTGTCAGTGTTTGTTCTAGTTCTGGCCAGTGTTACTTATGATTTGTGTCAAATGGAGACGTTGGTATTTTGAAATAAGATAAGGGTAAAAATCAAATTCATATTCATTAGAAAATGTCACTAAACAAACAAAAAGTGAACTGCCAAATGACCTGAGACAAAAGTACCGCCAGAAATGCCAGAGAAATGCTTTTCATGCTTCATTTAATAAATACGAGTCATAGGACTATAAAAAGAGCGTATATCAAAATAACGTAAATTGCCCTAATCTAGCTTGTCCTAACGGACATCGTGACCAGCCTTAAAATGTAATTTTACAGGTAAAATGATGATAAACTTTAAAATATTCGTGTGTTGTCTTGCATGTATGAAACGGCCTATAACCTGAGGTGATTACCTAACACCTGTCCCGAGGTGATGACCTCACACTGTCCCGTGCATTCTCCCAGGTGCAAATGTCACCGTGTTGGTGGTGGTCTCAAAATATTGCTGTTATTGTACTTAATTGACATGCGTTGATGAGGTAGCAATTTAGGATATGTACTGCATTATATTTGCTTGGAAACATGATGGAATAATTAAGATGTATGAAACGGGATGAGCATTGGAAGGTTGCAGTTTTGGAATCAAGGATAATTTTTGTTTGTTCTACAGATGGTTTCTTGAGGTAGCATTTATCTCCGCTGAGTTGCCAGGAACTTGCCACGTGCTTTTTGTCCATCTGCCGATAGGCACATGTACTCAGTAGAATGATTCATCGAGGTAAATTATCTTGACGCCCTGACTGTGAAAGTTATGAACGGTCCGGAGATATTGTGACCTCAAACACAGGATGGAATATTTCCCCCTGAAAACCGCTCGGTCATCGCCACGCGCAGTGTATCGAAATCCCATCTCTCTCTCTATAGTGTAAAGAACTTGTATACGTTTCCCAGTACAGACTCCATGGCGTGTACCATGGCTTTGGTAATGTAATGTAACATGCATCATGGGAGCAATGTTAACAGAACAAAAAATGCACATCTAGAATTTTCCCCAAATGACTTTTGTATGTGGATTAGATGTTTTATGAAGACTACATTATTGTCATTATAACGGAGTCACGTACACATATTTCTATAGTCCGTTTCAGACTCTCATCATTGGACTTAGAATAAATGTAAACTTAAGGTTTTCGTTCGAATTTGTCTCCTGTAAACTTGTCGATAGGACTCCTTGTGACTTAAATACTTACCTATTTACCTTACTTATTTACCAGATAGTTCAATAACAACAGTCTGTGAATAAATCAATCCTTTTTTAACAGGCAAAAAGCATTTTTCTAGCATTTCCAACAGTAAACTGACGTCCAAAAGAAACTTTACCAGAGTTTGAAATAACTCTTGCTCAAAAACAACAAAACATACATGCATGAAGTAAAGTGTATTGAGAAGATCAATATATCAACATAATCAACACTAAAAATGACAATCATACCGCGACCGAAATGATGTCAGAACCCTCCAAAGTTGGGTGTGGTACAAAACTCGAGCTTTCAGAATCATGGACAGTAGGCAGAGTACATAAACAATCGCTCACGGTCAATAACAAGTCATTAGTAGCGTGTGTGACAACCAAATGCCTCAATACACGCAAAAACTCTTCGACGCACAGAAAAAGTCAGTCGTCTGATGAGGTCACGTGGGATTTGACGCCATTCTTCTTGGAGGGCCAAGATCAGTTCTTACCGGTTGGCTGGAGAGTGTGGTCGTTGTCGAACACGACGATCCATCAAATCCAAGAGGTGTTTTATGGGGGACATGTCGGGTGAGCGTGCTGGACGTTGACGTTGCTGGCTGCGAGGAAGTTAGTGACAATTCTGGCTGTATGGGCTCTAGCGTTGTCATGCTGATAAATGACACCACGTGGCTGCTGTTTGTCGCCGATGACGTCACTGTCAAGAAGCGATTTCGGAGGTGCAAGGTACGCAAGTACCGGTCATCATGGGGCGTGGTTACCCTGGGTCTGCCTGTTCTTGGCCTGTCAGCGGTCCGCCCTGTCTGTCTGTAACATTGCATCAAGTTGGTAACGGCAACACGGGAGCAACCGAAGGTTCCTGCAAGATGGGCATGGGTGGCTCTCATCTGTACCATACCCAAGGCTCGTTCAAGTTGTTCGACTGTGAGTCGTGGCAGTTTCTTTTATGTTTATGTTTATCACTGTGGATGTCTGACTTGCCGTTGCAATTGTTTTATACCCTTACCCGCACGTGCATTTGTCCGCAGTGCACGTGTTTTTCACTTTTTCGCGTGTTATCTCGCAAACATGTAACAGGCGATTAACATTTTCTGCATACACTATTGTTGCACTTAGGTTATGTGTTTTAGATAGACTTCATCGAAAAGAAAATTTATACTTTGTCTGAAATTTATATTTTTAGTTGGTAAAGTTTCTTTTGGACGTCAGATTACTTTAGTGACGAGAATGAGGTTTTCAAGAGGAAGGATTGAGGTTGGCATCATGGCACCACATTTCAATTTGGAGGGAGGAATAATCATGCAACAAGGGAGACTAAAATAGTTTTCAGCTTGTTATGATTTACATCAGATACTTTGAAGGTCCCCCTCTTAGTCAGCTCTCTGAAGGGATGGTTTTTTCTGTAGAACATGAACACTTAGAAAAGCAATCTATCGTCACAACACCTACACAATCATGAACGTGCGACTACGGGGTTTCTAGCAGTTATGCACAAAGTAAAATTTAACTGCATTTATAGCAACACAAACACAGAAGACACCTTTCATTGGTGGCTGACCTATGTTTGCAAGTGTCCCACCCATTCAATTTACTGCCTTAGCCTCTGCGTCCAAGTCTAACAGTCTGTCACTATCTGTGCTGAGTTTCACAAACCCAGGGCCTATAATATATCTACCCATAATCCATTTATTAACACGGTAATATTCAACTGATGTCTTTAAAAGAAGGGATGTACACATTCAATGAACCATGGATACATGTCCTCCTCATTTCCAAGTAAGATCAATTCGATTAACTGTTTTAGAAGTGTGTACCACAAAACGTGTTTCTTGAGGCATTGGCTTTAGCTTGAACGAAAGGCGACACAGATAGGCCGATGATTATTTTCTTGTCGTAGGTCACAAATACAGGCACACATTAACAGACCTTGACAATGGGAGATGCAATGTAGTGAATTTCTACTTACAAGATATACCCAAAGGACCGTCCTCGTGCTCTTCCTTGGCTGAAAGGAGAAAACTAATGTGAGATGTATGGCAACATATGTGTCTGTAACAAGCCACAATATTCCATCTATATCACCGTGGGCAAGATAAATCAGTGATAAATATTCGGATTTGTTGTTGTTTGCTTGTTGTTTAACGCCGCACTCAGCAATATTCCAGCTATATGACGGCGGTCTATCATGAGCATCGGTCCACGCAATTGGGATCGATGACATGCATCAACCAAGTCAGCGAGCGTGACCACTCGATCCCGTTAGTCGCCTTTTACGACAAGCATAGTCACCTTTTACGGCAAGTATGGGTTTCTGAAGACTTATTCTATCCCGGAATCTTCACGGGTCAATAAATATTTGGAGCAAAATGTTTCACGCCGCCGGACTATCAGATCTATTTAGTCACCCGTTTCAACAAACAGATGTCACTGGGGACCCATTTTTCCCCCGAATCCCGAAAGTTAAAAAAGACGAGAAAGAAGTATATTCTAAAAAAAAGTAGGGGATAATGAAATTCAAATATTATTTTCAGAAGAAATATCAGCTTTGAAACGACTGCCAGAAATTCTAACGCTAGAGCACACCAGAAACATGGTTCCCCTTGCACGTGGGAAGGGGGGGGGGGGGGGGGGGGGGGGGGTGCATTCTTGACTTTCACACACACACACACACACACACACACACACACACACACACACCTTGACATGTTAAATCGGTATGAGTTATTAATATTGTTGATTGTCATTTTTTTATCCACAGTAATACGTAAACTCTCCACTCTTCCTTCAATGCAATACTTTTGATCAGATTGGGAACCCCTCGTCTATAACGTATTGGTATACTTCAAACTTGTAGAACTCAACGAGAGGTAGCCAATATGTTCAGTGTGAGTCTGTGATTTGCAGACTTTGGGACAGGTTCTGTAGAAACAAAAATATATCAATTGGCTCCGCATGATTTGGCAACTCAAGTCCAGGGTCGATTAATCAGAAACAAGGCTTTAAGAAATCACGCCTAAACAGCTAATCAAATCGCTAATCACTTGCGACACGACTAGAGTTGCTGACACACGGGTGGCCCAGTCGTCTAAGGCGCCGCAATTCGCTGTGCAGAGTTGCGTCCCTTGGTCACGCCAGAAATCTATGATTGTGGGTTCGAATCCCGGTTCACCCCGATTATGTTTCTGGGTTTGTCAGCAGCATACCCGTGCTCGTGGGCTTCACCGAAGTGGTTAACGTCTGAGACCTGCATCACTTCGGGCTTTCCTCCCACATCAAGCTGACACGCCGTGATATAACTGGAATACTGTTAAAGGCGGCGTTAAGCCCAACTCACTCACTCACTCACTCACTCACTCATTGGGCATAGATGATGTAACAAACTGTTGCACCAGAAGAAAAAAAATCACGTAAAAAAAAAGATTTTTCAAATGTTATAACCATTTTAACCGTTTCTAGCCTCTCCTCGAAAACATCGTGTTGTTGTGTATCTAAATCCGTTTACTTGTTTTTGTTTTTCTAGGACTAAAATCTTTTCAACCATACAAGTAGATGAATCACTTGCTTACTCATTTTTACAGCTTCAGCCATTTCCATTTCGTTTTTAAGACGTGCAGATATCTGTTGGCAACAACATTTTCATAAACAAACAAATACCAAAATATATCAATCAGCACATCAATAATCCGTTCAAAAAATAAACGCTTCAGATGAAAGATATTTAAATGTGCCCTGTGAGTATTAAGTATCTGTGCATGGAACATAAATTGCCTAACTTAAATGCAGATAATCCAGACAGGTATCATTTTCTTGTGAAATTTGACGTTTTCTGCATTAATGAAACAATGATATATAATACTGCTAAAATTATTAATCGGTTTTCGATTTTGTATGTCTTAGAGTGCCAGCAACTATGATAAATGTAATAGTACTGATATGCGATCAGTAGAGATAACAGACGATGAAGTTTCGAAAAAAATCTTAAATCTTGCAAATCATCCGGGAAAGATGGCGGACCTGCTCACAGTTTCTTAAGCATTCAAAAGACCATACCTAAACATATATAATACAATCTTGACCACTGGCATTTTTCCAGATGCGTCGAATATTGGTTTATTTTTTACCCACATCCAAATCTAGCGACCCCAAACTTCCGAATGATTATACGGGTATGTCTCTTTTGAGCGTTACGGGGAAAATATTCACATCCATTAATGAAGAAAGATAACGAATATGGACCGAATTAAACGAGATTCTATCAGAATCGCAAGCAGGCTTGAGAGAAGATCACTCAACAGCAGACAATATGTTTGTGCTTCATGCCCTCTGCCTCTAATATCGTTTTTATGCTTCCTACATAGATTTTTAAAAAGGCTTTTGACTATGTCGATAGAAAGAAACTTTTATATATTCTCTTACAAAAAAAACCTTCAAAGAGAAATGTTTAATTTAATTCAAAACATATATGAAAATGTTAGTGCTTGTGAAAAAGTAGTTTCCAGCGACGTTCGGCAAAGGCATATGTAAAGTAAGTTACTGATAGAGTTTATAAGAGTCATTGTTGACAAATCAAATAATGTTTTCCGAAATGGTGGGTACTTAAAGAAATTTGAGAAATGGTTTTATAATGAAAAAGAGATAACAGTTACTTCACATTATAAGTATTTAGGAATTATTAGGTTAATTTGGTCACAGACGCGTGAAAGTCTTGCTACACAAGCAAGAAAAGCATGTTCCACTATCTTAAAATTAATGAAGCATTTTCCGAGTATATCTTTTGAAACGACTCTTACAATAGTAGGTTTGTGAAGACCCGTGAAGATCCGGGGTGGAATAGATCTTCAGCAACCCATACTTGCCGTAAAAGGTGACTATGCTTGTCGTAAAAGGCGACTAACGGGATCGGGTGGTCAGACTCGCTGACTTGGTTGATGCATGTCATCGATCTCAATTGCGTGGATCGATGCTCATGATATTCATCACTGGATTGTCTGGTCCAGACTCGATTATTTACAGACCGCCGTCATATAGCTGGAATATTGCTGAGTGCGGCGTTAAACAACAAACCAACCAACGAATTGCACAGATTTTATATTACGGAGTGAAATTTGGGAACATTCTAATCGGGAAACTACCGAAAATGTTCAAAGGATATGTTTTAAAAGATTTCTTTAAATAAGCAAATACTGTTCTACAAATGCCGTTCTGGGAGAAGTGGACAGGCATTATTTATATGCGCACTATTTCAGTACATGTATACGCTATTGGTGTAGAATAATTCGTATGCACCCAAATGGGTATACCCTTGCTACACGACACTCGTACTTATATATTATGATCAAGATGGTATAAACTGGGTTTCTCACGTTAGAACTATGTTGTTGCAGACAGGCTTTGACAATGTTTGGATTGCCCAAGAGTGTGGCGATATTAAACAGTTTCGTTGTATGTTCAAAAAACGATGTACAAATATAGAAATGCAAAACTGGTATAAATTCTTTTGGCAATTCATCATTTCTTTCTGATTATAATTCCTGTAAGAAATGGCTTGCTCCAGGGCCGGTATTCATAAAAACTATCAGAGTTTCTCTAAGAGTTACTCCTAACTCCTAAAAGTTACTCCTAACTCCTAAGAGTTACTCTAAAAGTTCTCCTAAGAGTCAACGAACTCTTAACATATAGGAAAACTCTTAGAGCAACTCCTATCTCGTAACTAGGGAATTCCCAAGTTATTTTTAGTAACGAAAGTGTAATTATTGTCTAAAATCCGGACGATCAGGGTAATTCCCGGTGACACTGAATTGTCAATTGTGTTTTTTGTCATAACAGTGATTTTTTTTCCAATGTTAAATAAATATATGTTATTTGTATCATATGTTTGTTGTTTTTTCTGCACATTTCGAATGCATAATTGTCTGTGACAAGATCTGACATAAAATATTACCGGCACCGAGATCGTCTCGTGTATCACCGGCACTAATTTCACAACAAATGCTATATTGTTAACAAACCAATTCCAATCTTATTATATCTATCGCATGTTTATTTTTTTATGATTCAATTTACTAGTTGTATCGGCATTTCATTAATGTTAATAAAATTTAATAAAATATATTTTTTTGTCTTTTGCTGGTACAACTAATAGAAGCCAACAAGGCTACAATTAAGGGGAAATTTGGGCCCAATCTTTCTTCTGATGATAATAAGAAATGTTGGGATGATATAATCAACCAAATCAATCGTGCACATCCCAGATCTTTGGAGAACAAAAGAACCACAGATGACATTATGAAGAAGTGGTGGCTTCTCCAGTCTAACAGTGGAGAGGGGATAGCCACCAAGAGAAACCAGCTCACTGGTACAGGTACAAATAATTCATTTTAATAGTAAAAATGGAATTGCAATAATAAATTGATAATACATGTATATTTAATACAGCAATTTAATTCCTTGGATTACAGAGTTTCATTTGTCTTTGGGGAAAAATGTATGAATTGTTCCCTAGAAGTTAAAATTTTGCTATGAATTTCTGTTAAGTAAAAGATGTTGCCATAAAATGAAAAATGGCTCTGAATCTATGTATTTATACTCTCCAATCAAAATCAAAATTGTTTTCTTTTTTTCTCTTACTGCCTTGAAAATGATGAAAATAACCCATAATCCAAGTACATAAATTGATGATCATGCCTAAGGAAAAAAATATTTACAATTTATTTTGTTATTAAAATTTCATTTATTTCATATCTATAATGTGAAGAATGACATTCCAATTTGATTCCAGAATAATATAAACATGCTGCATAAATACTACATCCCAGTGGAAGAAGAATAACTTTAGCATATATATCATGATATTAAATTTAAAACAGTATCAACAGCATCAAATTTGAATAACTTGGGTATATTGATGACTATAACAACAGATATAGATTTACACACTGTACATATACAAAATCAATATAGGAAAAAGGATACAAAGTTCAATTGATAAGATATGAAAGAACGACAAAATTCATTTAATTATTTACAGGTAGTTGTCCGGCTGGACCTGAATTGTCGACAGTTGCCGAGGTTGTTCAAAACATTCTGGGACGTGATAACACTACCATAAGTGGATTGGATGGCTTTGATTCATTCCCTGAAAATGCCAGTACAACAAGGTACCCTACATAAAAAATATGTACTATACTGCTATTCACAATTCACAATTAAAAATGTGTTAAATATATTTGGTCAATATAAGAACTGTCATTGAACTATCATTGTTATGACCAGCAATCTCAAATTAATGAATGTACTTAGTTAATATTAACAAAAAGTGTCAACGGTTTTACATACAATATTATCTATTCACACAAAAGGATTCCCCCCTTAAATGATACATCAACACACACTATCAAATTTGTTTCAGCGCTCCGGAGTCTTGGTCCTCATACCAGAACCCGATCAACTTCACACCCTTGGCCAGCACCAGCACCAGCAACACCAGCAGCAGCAACACCAGCACCAGCACCAGCAGTTGTGTGCTGGATGACTACATTCCTCTTAAATTTCCCACACCTGTTCAGGTGCTCAGCCCTTCAGAAGTCTCACTAAGGGAAAAGAGAGAAAAATTAGAAATCGAAGTGCTTGAACTCCAGAAGGAGTATTACAGTATCAAAATAAAGAAATTTAAAAACCAAATAACTGATATGGTATTTTACACAAGGTTACAGGTCAAAGCATGGTTCTTTGATAAATTGTTATAGTTAATTTATTGATTTTACAAGTTTTAAGGTTGCAACATTGATATTTCATAACCCATTGAAATAAGTCACACTTGGTACCGTATTAATATTAATTATTGATGTAACTAGATGTTGCAATTAGAAAAGATGGACTATTGATAATCAATACCATCATGACTCTCACACTAATGAAGAACATGTTTATTCCATCCAATGTAAGGAATCAGTCAACATGACAATGGACAATGGAAACAACAAAATTCCAGTCCGGGAACTGAACTTTGCTGGAAAATTAGTCCCATATGTGATAGACTCTGGCGCAGCTGAAAACATGCTTGACCAACCAACATATGATGCCCTCAGACAGGAAGGGCACATAATTGGAAATCTTAGAGACTCCAAGAGTCATTTTTTCGCATTTGGATCACAAGACCCACTGTATGTGGTTGGGAAGACCGTTCTACCTGCTCAGTATGGAAACATAAAACAGGACTGAATTTTATGTGGTATCAGGTCGATGTGGCAATCTTTTGAGTTATCAATCTGGTGAATCGTTGGGTATCATTCATATCGCCAGAAATGTGAAATCATCTGAGATGGAAGACATTATTTGTGATTTTCCAGAACAGTTCAATGGAATTGGCAAAATTAGGAACAAACAGATAAAACTACATGTTGACAAATCAGTACAACCAGTCCGGCAACCACACAGGTGAATCCCATTCCAGATACGGAAAGACATGGAGGAAGAACTGAAAAGATTAGAAGATCTGGACATCATAGAGCCAGTACCGAATGAGCCCACTCCATGGGTCAGTCCCATCGTTGCAGTACCTAAGAAGTCGTCAGGCATCCGCGTATGCGTTGACATGCGTGAGGTCAACAAGTGTATTCGACGTGAAAATCACATTTCACCAACTATTGATAACCTCATCTCAGAATTATATGGATCGACAGTCTTCTCCAAGCTAGACTTGAATGCAGGATGCCATCAGTTGGAGTTGAGCCCAGAAAGTCGCTATCTGACCACATTTAGCACCCATGCAGGACTCAGACGATACAAACGCCTCTCCTTTGGTATAAATTCTGCTTCAGAAATATTCCAGAATGTCATTTCAGAAGATACTCAAGGGATTCCCGGATGTAGAAACAACCAAGATGACATAATCGTTCATGGTGCTACTCAGAAGAAGCATGATCAAACTCTTCATGCTGTATTCACAAGACTCCGTGAACATGGCATCAACCTAAACAAGTCTAAATGCGAGTACTCAAGTTGTTAGCTATGCCAGCCGTGCGTTATCTGATGTTGAGTCCCGTTATTCCCAAACAGAACGAGAAATGTTGGAAGTCATATGGGCAGCTGAACACTATCACCTGTATACATTCTGGAAGAAGTTCCAGATCATCACAGACCACAAACCGCTTCTCAGAATCTTTAAAAAGCCGAAAACCAACTTCGGCCAGAATAGAGAGGTGGCGCATCCGACACACGCCATACAAGTATGAACTTGCCTACCAACCGGGTCGTGACGAAAACAACCCAGAAGATTACATAAGTCATCATCCACCCCAGGTTTCATCATTACCTAACATAGCAGAAGACTATGTAAACTACGTTACCATGAATGCAGTACCCAAGGCTCTCAAGTTCGAGGAAATTCAAGCAGCTACAAAGCTGGATCCAGTACTCCAAAAGGTGATCATTGCAGTAGCAGACAACTGGGTGGATCCTGAACTTGAACCATTCGTACGATTCATGGAATATGCTGTATACAACGGAACAGTCTTGAGAGACCACAGGATTGTGATCCCCCAAATTCTACAGCATCGGGCAGTTGATCTTGCGCATCAGGGGCATCAAGGAATGGTAAAGACCAAGAGGCTCCTACGTGAAAAGGTATGTTTTCCTGGTATAGATCATCTAGTTGAAGACAAGATCAAGCGCTGCATCGCATGTCAGTCAACTATCGACACTCCTGTTCACAGAGAACCACTCAAAATGACAATTCTTCCATCATCTCCATGGGAAAATGTGTCGATCGACTTCTCAGGACCTTATCTGTCTGGAGAATGCTTGCTAGTGGTTGTAGATGATTATAGTCGATATCCAGAAGTGGAATTCGTTCGATCTACATCAGCAAAATCTGTCCAAAGCTTGATGCAATATTCTCGAGGCAAGGAATACCTCGAATTGTGAAATCAGACAATGGTCCACCATTCAACAGTAAGGAGTTTACACAGTTTGCAAATTACCTTGGATTTCAGCATCGCAAACATCAGATGAAGTTCAAAGAGAACATATTTCTCCTACTTCCATCCTGAAACTACCAAACAGACGTTCTACCAGATCCATCACTTTGCCAGTTCGATTCCGGGACTACAAAATGATACATTATATCCAGAAACATAAGTGATGTAAAATCACAAATGTACACATGAAGTGTGATCTCTATATCAGAACTATAAAGTGTTTTTGAACATATTATGATAATCAAAGATATATTCTATCCGGAGCATAAAGATTGAACATAAAAGTTGACAACAGTTGATTTATACTTCCACTGGTTAGTTCATGTAAACGTGGTCTAGTTCCTTTATTGATTAGTATGCAGATAGAATACATTTTGTATATTCTTCAATTTCTTACATAAGATTTGATGTTTGTTCAATATTCAGCAAAGTAATCATTTATGTAAGTGTTAAGGACGGTATTTGAGGTTGTTCATCATTTTAGAAGTTTAAGTTAATATTGTGATTTATATAATCTGATAGGATTGTTTTTAAGATAATATTCATCTTGGCAATCATGATATCTGGCTTAACAAGTAAGTTTTTTTTTTATATCTATAGATTATTACTTATCAGTTGTATGTTGCCCTACTTTGTAATGTAAAGTTAAGGAGGATTGTAGTGTATATGCAATCAAGGTTTATAATTGTATGCATATGTATGGGTCAGAGGTCAGGGTCTCGTTTTGGGATTGACCATGTGCGAGCCAGTATCAATGGCGGCGTCCTGTATTCATTGCACTGACGATGAATAAAAGTCTTCGTTTCACTCCTTCAAGGATCATATCATTTATTAACAGAGCAAGGATCATTCAAGAACATTATGATAATCAGTAAGGTTATTTAACACATCTTTTCGAGCTCGAAATATACGGTTTCTACAATGTCGCAACTGCACGGCGGCGGCCATATTGGTACTCTAAGAGTTTACCTGAGTATATAAGAGTGCCAATGACCACTCCTAAAGATAGGAGTAACTTTTAGGAGTTAGGAGTAACTCTTAGGAGTTATGAGTGAACTCTTAGGAGTTTTGGCAGTTAGGAGTAAATTTCCAACTCTAAGAGATTTTTATAAATACGGACCCAGACTTGTATCTTTCATCACCTTTGATTGGAAAAGATTTGGCATATAATGTAACCAAATTTCGTATTCTTGTCCATAATCTAAAAGTATAAAAATGCGTTATAGCAAATTTGATGTTGACCAAAATATATTAATATGCCGAAACTGTGATTATATAGTTATCGAAGTTGAGTACTTTTTTCTTCTGGTTTTCCGTCATTATACAGAAAGTAGAAATAAATTTCTCCCTAATTATTACCACAACTATCCTCCCCGCCAAAAACTTAGTTAATTGAAATCTTCAACAAAAATAAACATTTTGAAAGGTATTTCCCTGTACTTAAATAAAACTTGTATAAATGAAAATACATACTCTATAATAATTGTTGTTGAAAAGTTATCCAGATACTGTAAACATTGTTTATATAAATTGTAATATTGGCCCTCCAATTCCGAAATAAAAAGGGAAAAAGATAATATACTTACGTAAACTAAGTATCATCGTCAATGCAAACCTACCAAGACATCTAATATTCACTGACAGCAACCGTCACAATTAATGAACATGTTCAATAGCTTATTGCTCGTATACACCTGTGATGCATTGCATATTACGCACATATACAAATAATTTTGATTTCTGTTTTAGTCATACAAAATTGGTTGGTTGGTTGGTTTGTTGTTTAACGCCGCACTTAGCAATATTCCAGCTGTATGACCAGACAATCCAGTGATTAATATCATTAACATCGATCGATGACATGTATCAACCAAGTCAGCGAGCCTGACCACCCGATCCCGTTAGTCGCCTTTTACGACAAGCATAGTCGCATTTTACGGCAAGTATGGGTTGTTGAAGACCTATTCTACCCCGGAATCTTCACGGGTATAGTCATACAAAGCAGTCATCCAAAATGTGTTTATCTGGAGAATGCATTAAACGTACCTGTTCCTCTTCTTGTTTGGCACGTTTCAGTTCTGCTATCTCCTTTCTCATCGCAATCATTTGATCATTCATATCTAGAAGACAATCACAGTAGCAATCATATGACTCTGAGCCTGTGAGTGCGAGTCTAGTATTGGCGCATTAAATTTTAAAGATCACATGTCAAACGTATTCATAACAATGATCCACTGCAAAAAGCATACGTTTTGTAATATATTTGTACATTTAATTGTTTCAGTCCCCCCACCTAGCTATGTATCACGATCGTCTCAGATTTAGCATCCCCTACCTTTGTACTCATTTTCAGCCATTTGTTTTCCCTCACTGAGAATTGCTGGTGTCTGTTGATGACAAGGCAGAATCATATTACTGAATCATACATTATATATACACGTTAAAACTAATCATTCTTTAATATATTGTGTTCGACTGGTATTATTTGACCTCCTTTTTTACTTGTATTTGACTCGTTTTCATAGAGCACCTGTCTTCAATCCACCCATGTCTATACTGTCTTTCTATCAAACTTGTACTTATTTGTGATATATCTTCGACATACAGGTATTTAGAAACCATCTGCATGTTTGTGCGGGTTATGCATGACTTTCGACAGCTTCATACAACCATGACCTGTCTTTTATAAGGTACTGTAAATTCCTCAATATAACTTGATTCAAGTACCAGTCATTATGAAGGCAGCACTCCTCACATTAAGTCATGCTTGAGTAGCTATACTGCATATGACAAGATAGACACAATTTTATGGATAACAACTTCTTTAATACTGTGAAAAGCGACGTTTCGGCATAGATCCTAATACCGTTGTCAAGCAAGACTGAATGAGGGTTCTTACTTATATTGGAGATTTAACGTGCGCTTTCCGACTGCAAGCGTATGTCGCACACAGGCCCGGCCAGGCCATTTAATGTTTTTCCGAAAAGGGGAAAAGTGAGTTTGTGCACCCCAGGAGGGGGCCTTAGGGGTTGCTTATATAGTAATTTCAAAATTTTGAGATTTGGAATGAATGCCAAGGGTTGGTGGAGGACGAGCTAAGGGAGCTGTGTGTGTTGGGTGGTTGTTACATTAGGTAGTTTTGGTTTTAATATTTTATTTGGGGTTTAAATGCGACTAATTAGTCCTGTTTTAATAAGGTATATGCCTTAGGCTTTGAATTTTTCTAATTTATTTTGTGGTTTTAGGATTGATTCTAGTGTAAGTGCGATTTTAAGATTTAGGGTGGTCTTTTTTTAGTACTTTCCTGATTTGGCTATTTGAGTTTTGGTATATATTTTGCCAATTAGTATTAATTTTTTTGTTTAGTGACACTTTTGGTTTCTGATTTTGAGCTGGGTAAGTTTAAGCTTATTTCTGGGAGTTTAAGGGATAATTTTGCTGCTTTATCTGCGTTTTCATTTCCAAAGATTCCTACGTGGGCGGGGATCCAAATGAACTCTATTGTTTACCTGCCTTAGTTAAGTTGTTTGAGCTTTTGAGTATTTGATTTATCAGTTTGGGGCGGTTTTTAGTGTTTTTATTTTTGAGGGCTTGTAGTCCAGTGAGGGAGTTGGTTGGGATGAGGACTTTTTGGTGTTTTTTAGATTGCTGATTGTGTAGTGCTGAGGCCATGCCCATGAGTTCGGCCGTGAATATGGATTGGTTGTTTGGGAGTCGGTAAATTGGGTGTAATGGTTGGTTGTGCGATGTGTACTCCGAAACCTGTGTGTTTTGAGATCGAATCTGAGGATCCATCTGTGTTTATGTGACACCAATTTGGCCAATTTTCGTGTATGTATGCTAGGTGGTGTGGTGGTTTTAGCGATGTTAGGATCGGTCTGTTTATTTAGCGTATCGGCTAGTGTTGTGTCTATTTTTGGTATTTTAAGTTTTGGAGTGAAGATATGGATGATTTATTGTTTTGTTTAAGATTATTTATTTTGTGTTCATTTAGGTAATTGGTTATTCTTTGGGAAATTGGAGTAAGTAGTGGATTTCTCCGGTCTAGGGCTGTGGTTTCCATGGCTAATATTGTTTTTTATTAAGTTTTCGATTAGAGGGTTTGATTGGGACGCGGCCCAGAAGTTTAGGGTAAGTTGTTCCCTACGTAGTTTAAGTGGCATTTCTCCTGTTAAGGCCTGGAGTGAGGTGGAGGAGGTGCCATGTTGAGTTCGTGTGATTAGTTTTACGGCCTGATACTGGATTGAGTATAGTTTTTTAATGAGAGCTGCCATAGTCTAGTTTGGATCTAATAAGTGATGTATAGAGTGAGAGGAGGGTGTTTTTAGAATTTGGTTTGTTTTTTAAATTTGATTGGTTTGTTGTTTCGTTGGAGGTTTTAGGGAGGAGGGTTGCATATTTTTGTGTTTAAATACCATTCCTGTGTTTTTTCTAAGTTTAGGGAGAAGCCCCATTCGTCAGCCCATTTTTGTATTTTATTTAGAGATTTTTGTATTAAGTTTTGGGCAACTTTAATGCTTTTAGTGCGGATCCAGGTCTCCATCATCCGCGAATTTTGATGTGTTTACTTTGGGGGATAGTCCCTCGAATAGATCGTTAATCATAATATTGAAGAGTGTCTGGCTTAGGATGCTGCCCTGGGGAGTGCCATTTTCTAGGGGACATTGGTCCGATAGCGTTTGGTCTATGCCCACGGTGATTTTGCGGTTTGTCAGGAAACCTTGGATGTAGTTAATTATTTGACCTTTAAGACCTATTTTTTTGTAGTTTTTGTATTAGCCCGTTATGCTAAACCATGTCGAACGCTTTGGAGAAGTCTAGAAAGATGCCTGTAGTATATTGTTTGTTAAGTTGGCTTGTTTAAATTACCTGCTCTAGCCGGGCGAGGTTATCTAAGGTTGAGCGTCCAGGAGTGACACCGCTTTGGTCATGATTTATTATGTTGTTTTGTTCTAAGTAGTGTTGTAGCCTGTATTTTGCCATCTATTCCATTACTTTGCATAAGTTAGAAGTTAGGGAGATTGGTCTGTAAAAATTAGCCTGGTCAGCTGGTTTATTGGGTTTGGGGATTGGTATGACAAGGGCTTGTTTCCAAGGTGATGGGACCTGTCCGTTTTGATATATGAGGTTATAGAGTTTTAGAAGAGTTTGGAGTAGTTTGAGTGGTAGTTGTTTAATTATCTGGTATGAAGTCGTGTATTGGTCAGAGGTCAGTGTCTCGTTTTGGGATTGACCATGTGCGAGCCAGTATCAATGGCGGCGTCCTGTATTCATTGCACTGACGATGAATAAAAGTCTTCGTTTCACTCCTTCAAGGATCATATCATTTATTAACAGAGCAAGGATCATTCAAGAACATTATGATAATCAGTAAGGTTATTTAACACATCTTTTCGAGCTCGAAATATACGGTTTCTACGATGTCGCAACTGCACGGCGGCGGCCATATTGGTACTCTAAGAGTTTACCTGAGTATATAAGAGTGCCAATGACCACTCCTAAAGATAGGAGTTACTTTAAGGAGTTAGGAGTAACTCTTAGGAGTTATGAGTGAACTCTTAGGAGTTTTGGCAGTTAGGAGTAAATTTCCAACTCTAAGAGATTTTTTATAAATACGGGCCCAGACTTGTATCTTACATCACCTTTGATTGGAAAAGATTTGGCATATAATGTAACCAAATTTCGTATTCTTGTCCATAATCTAAAAGTATAAAAATGCGTTATAGCAAATTTGATGTTGACCAAAATATATTAATATGCCGAAACTGTGATTATATAGTTATCGAAGTTGAGTACTTTTTTCTTCTGGTTTTCCGTCATTATACAGAAAGTAGAAATAAATTTCTCCCTAATTATTACCACAACTATCCTCCCCGCCAAAAACTTAGTTAATTGAAATCTTCAACAAAAATAAACATTTTGAAAGGTATTGCCCTGTACTTAAATAAAACTTGTATAAATGAAAATACATACTCTATAATAATTGTTGTTGAAAAGTTATCCAGATACTGTAAACATTGTTTATATAAATTGTAATATTGGCCCTCCAATTCCGAAATAAAATGGGAAAAAGATAATATACTTACGTAAACTAAGTATCATCGTCAATGCAAACCTACCAAGACATCTAATATTCACTGACAGCAACCGTCACAATTAATGAACATGTTCAATAGCTTATTGCTCGTATACGCCTGTGATGCATTGCATATACGCACATATAAGAATAATTTTGATTTCTGTTTTAGTCATACAAAGTTGGTTGGTTGGTTGGTTTGTTGTTTAACGCCGCAATATTCCAGCTATGTGACCAGACAATCCAGCGATTAATATCATGAACATCGATCGATGACATGTATCAACCAAGTCAGCGAGCCTGACCACCCGATCCCGTTAGTCGCCTTTTACGACAAGCATAGTCGCATTTCACGGCAAGTATGGGTTGTTGAAGACCTATTTTACCCCGGAATCTTCACGGGTATAGTCATACAAAGCAGTCATCAAAAATGTGTTTGTCTGGAGAATGCATTAAACGTACCTGTTCCTCTTCTTGTTTGGCACGT
Source organism: Haliotis rufescens (assembly GCF_023055435.1). NCBI lineage: Eukaryota > Metazoa > Mollusca > Gastropoda > Lepetellida > Haliotidae > Haliotis > Haliotis rufescens. Next base: position 504,260 of record NW_025963782.1, read on the forward strand.
TTCAGTTCTGCTATCTCCTTTCTCATCGCAATCATTTGATCATTCATATCTAGAAGACAATCACAGTAGCAATCATATGACTCTGAGCCTGTGAGTGCGAGTCTAGTATAGGCGCATTAAATTTTAAAGGTCACATGTCAAACGTATTCATAACAATGATCCACTGCAAAAAGCATACGTTTTGTATTACATTTGTACATTTAATTGTTTCAGTCCCCCCAACCTAGATATGTATCACGATCGTCTCAGATTTAGCATCCCCTACCTTTGTACTCATTTTCAGCCATTTGTTTTCCCTCACTGAGAATTGCTGGTGTCTGTTGATGACAAGGCAGAATCATATTACTGAATCATACATTATATATACACGTTAAAACTAGACATTCTTTAATATATTGTGTTCAACTGGTATTATTTGACCTCCTTTTTTACTTGTATTTGACTCGTTTTCATAGAGCACCTGTCTTCAATCCACTCATGTCTATACTGTCTTTCTATCAAACTTGTACTTATTTGTGACATATCTTCGACATACAGGTATTTAGAAACCATCTGCATGTTTGTGCGGGTTATGCATGACTTTCGACAGCTTCATACAACCATGACCTGTCTTTTATAAGGTACTGTAAATTCCTCAATATAACTTGATTCAAGTACCAGTCATTATGAAGGCAGCACTCCTCACATTAAGTCATGCTTGAGTAGCTATACTGCATATGACAAGATAGACACAATTTTATGGATAACAACTTCTTTAAAGCGACGTTTCGGCATAGATCCTTATACCGTTGTCAAGCAGGACTGAAGGATAGAATAGTACAGAATATATATAGTAGGTGGAGGATTAACAGTAGAGGATTAACAGCAACAACAATTGCATACATGAGATGGGATAACATTGGTAGGTAGGTGACAACAAAAAGATGATGCTGTCACAACACGATGGACAGAGAACACATAGGTGGAAGCCAATAGGGACATGAAGCCTATACTGCATATATATTACAATTCAAAGTAGATCTAAATATGGTAATTTAGGGGCGGCAGCCTGGTAGCTCTTGTTATTTGTTGTGTCATTGATTGAATGACAGTTTTCCAGGGTTTAAGCATTGTAGACTACAATTTGGTCATCGCCGCTAAATATATCCCAAACATTTGATATGCCATTCTGTTAGCCTTAATATTTCCTTCAACATCTTCTACACACTGGTGGCAATGTATCATATTATTGGCATATTATGTGAACTCATATTGCAGATCGAGAAAAATCTATAATATTATTTATTGAAGATAATTCTAATCACTTTGAACTTATAGAAGTGGATTATATAGTCTCGCATACCTTCCAGTAACTTTAGTAGTATGTGTGATTTAAAATATAAAGTGAATCTAGAATACAATGCCAATCAATAAATTGTGCACATGCAACATAACATATGTCAAATAACGTCACTGAAAGCGATTTAAAAACTGAAAATCATCTCTGTGTCTCTGTGTTTGACCAGAGAATGTGTATACCTTTTCCGCTTCAAATATCTTATCTGACCATTAACAAGTGGCACCTTGCTATTGAAAGGTCTTCACAACGACTGGGGCATAATTGGATATAGCATTATATTTTGATAATGAGTCTGTCCTAATGACTTCACGAAACATGTGGAAAACGATGAAGTGAACTTCACTATGACACACGTATATATGAAGTTTACCTGTTCTTCACGTTTTTTGGCAAGTTCGAGGTCCTCAAAATCTTTCTCCATTGCGACATATATGTCATTCAGTTCTAGAAAATAATTGGAGCATTAGTATAAACCAACCTTTATGGTTGCATATCTATATGAGTGGGTTCAGTAAAGATCACATACTATCAGGATATTTGGATTAAATTAGCATACCAACAATGAATATAAAACTCTTTATGCAATTTATAATTGTGATGTTGGGGAAATTCTGATTTTTTAAGTGTGAAATTATTATTGTTAATATGCTCGAGCTTTGTTTTCCATTTTATTGAGAGGTATGACAACAACGTGTCATATGTAAATATGTTTTTAAATTGACAATTACAGACTTTGGTCTTGGACTTTCCAAGCTTTTCTCTGGAAGTTTGAAATGGTCTTTAAATACATTAAAATGATAATTTTCAACTGCAAATTGTTAATTGGCCCAAAAGCACAATTCAAGAGTTATCCTGGACATGATCGTATTCATGCAACAGCACCTTGTTGAGTAAACAAGAAACAACACTTTGAAAAGGGTCTAGGCTCGTACCATGGCCAGTGTGAATCAGGTCATTCTAAAAACACTCTTACCATCTCCGAACTTATATTATTTCGATCACAAATACCCTGAGCTAAAAGAGATACACAGAATGTTGACAAGTTTGTAGCCTTGTTATCCTTTAAGAACAAAATCATACAAGAACATTCGTCAAAAGTTACATCATGAATCATTTGGTAAAAAAAGTCAAAGCTAATGAAATACTCATAATTCATTTTAATGGGATATATGGAAGCTATTGTAGATTCTCTTCTTGTCCTCAACTGTAAATCATCATCATTTGATTAGTATTCATTGGCACATAAAATACACCTGCTACTGACTGACTAGTCAACTGTTTGAGTGTTGCATTCTTTCTTACCGTGATGCGCAGTTTCAACCGTTCTCTTTTCATCTCTAAGACTTGCAGATAACTGTTTGGACGAAAGTTGACAATATCCTTATTATCCTTAAGCATCGTATGTTTTCTTGCTTGTTTGTTAACGCCGCACTCAGCAATATTCCAGCTATATGACGGCAGTCTTATCAAAATCGATTCTGGATCAGACAATCCAGTGATTGAAAACATGAGCCTGATCACCCGATCCCGTTAGTCGCCTGTCATGACAAGCATAGTCGCCGCTTACGGAAAGTATGGGTTGCTGAAAATCAATTCTCACAGGAAATTAAGCATCGAGAGTGAAATTATCAACACTATTTTATAGAAAGATTCAATTCTTGGACGTCAATTGCAAACAATGTTTGCTTATTTCGTCTGAGGCCAGCAGATTTGAAAAGTGCACACTATTATACACAACACCAACATAGAAACACTTATTTTTTAGTGTTATCAATATTTTACCTGTTCTTCTTTTTTCTTGGCAACCTTTAGATCTTTAATCTCTTGCTCCATGGCCTTAATTTTGTCATTTAACGCTGTGAAGAAACAGTTTTAAATGTAACGATTTTGGGCGGGATTTGTTTTGTAGCGTCTGTCAGCACATATGAAACGTAAGTTAGATGTCTGCAGAAATTCACATCAACAACACTTAATGAAACTTCATCCCAAAACATGCCGTTTTTTCGCCACTGCGATTTCGGTGAGTCGGCAAAGACCATACAGAAAATATACATTTCAGCATGAGCTTGACCGAGAAAGGATTTTAACCCTTTGCAACAACATATATTTATCTTCAGTTGTCAAGAGTGTATGATTCAGATTCACAGAAGGGATTTTTTACCTGCTACCAAAGATATTCTTTGCAACTTGAAGTGGTAATTAGCCTGCACAATTTAACATTACTTGACCACCAATCGAACTTAAAGAGTCATTTTTCTTACATGTCTGTTGTCCTTCGGGCCATATGTTTATAACGCTGCTAGATGCCGATGTCTGTTCAGAACAAAATCAACGTAGTGTGATGCTACAAAATATTATTTTGAAACACAAGGAACATGCCTATGAATGTTATAAAACATAGTAGTAGTTTTCAGCTTCATACTTTGCAATAGCTTCAAAGCAATATTTGATGACAGCCATCTGTTCGAGACAAACTATGCATTATTATGATTCATAATACATGTCATGTTTGTATAGATATGCATTAATAACAAACGAGACCTGATTAAGAATACATTTCTTTTCCGTATAAGTGTACCTGTTGTTGCCGTTTTAGATCTGTCGCTTTCTTCTCCAATTCCACAACTTTGTCATTCAGGCCTATAAGATAATCACAACATTCAAATGCAAGAATCAGATGTGTAAAAGTAAAAACAGCATGGAAGTGCCAATTACAGTGCCATAAAATGTAAGCAGGATTATTAGGTACGTACATGTACGTTATAACGTCAGCCGATACCCAATATATCCACCATGCGGAATGACAATCTGTTAGAGACGAAGGTATTGTTTTGAAGACACACTTACAATTTCTCAAACAAACTGCCCTTAAGTATCTTGAGAAGGCATGTACCACTTAGGACACATTCTTCCAAATTCACGGATATCCAGTTACCTTTAGGCCTTGTTATTAAATGTAGGAAGATACAGTATGATATCTGACAGCTGTTTACGTGTATCATTTAGACAATGAGTGGTGATGAAAACCCTTCTATTGCCTTAACAGCATTCGGTTATCACAAGACCATCTCCTTAGATCTTGCATTGTAATTTCTTGAAAACAGTGTAGGCTACCACTTGTGAGGATAAGTCATTTTAGTTCTTTTATGAGAGCTTCATTTAAGTTCTCTAATGTTTTGGTTTGTCCTGGTTAATCATCCGGGTTATAGTCAGTGCATGGACAAGCACGTGGACGTAAGCAGAATGACATGAACTTGTGTAGGGTGTAAATGGCCCATAAAATTTGTAAGTATTAACAATATATTTAAGGAACAACATGTAAATCATAACTAGCAATGCTATAACAAATGTAAATGGTGTAAAAGGGTAAATTGCATGTTGAGAAGGTTGAAGTGTGTATCACAGATGTTTCGTTTAAAATCCGGAAAATAATGTTGAAAATAACATAACATGTACTTACTACCTTAGTTACAAGTTGTAATATTTCCCATTTGTTTTTATTATAGCTTGTACCTGTCAACAATAGGCCTTACAATCAAAGGGCCAGCAAAGGAATTTGAAGGAAAGACATTATACAAAATATCTGTCAATGATTCAAGACTGAATCAAAATGTATTCATCAATCTATGCTGAAGTTATAAAATAAACCATTCAAGACAGTGTACTGTAATCCACATTAATACGTTTGATACATCACAACATTTAAAACGCCCGACTCTGGTTTTAATGGTAGGTATTCCTTGGGGATCTGATGTTTAATGTGTAATGTTTTCTGAGGGAAGATGATCACCAAAACGTAGCAATCAGCACGTGAATTGCATGGTGCATGACATTTGCAGATTGCAGTATCTTCTTAAGCTCAACATCGCCTATAAAAGATGTTCTCTGACAGCCCAGTTTATTGTAACCCACAATGCCGGGTAGACGATTGTCAGAAGCAGTCAAGTGGCAGATTATTGGCCTTCATGGAGCAGGTCTTTCGTTCAAGGCGATTGGCAGAAGAACCGGACATCACTACTCAACAATAAGCCGTTTGGTCAGAAAACACGCACAAACTAATGATGTAAGGAATCGCAGACCCTCTGGCAGACCACGTAAGACCACAGTTAGAGATGACAGAGCGTTGTTGAGGGTGGTAAGGCGTCATCCATTTGCTACAAGCACAACCTTGAAACGTCTTTGGCTTCCTCGTCAACAGTTCAGTACCCAGACCGTGAGAAATCGTCTTAAAGCTGCAGGGTTGAAGTCCACAAGGGTTATCAAGCGACCTAAACTCACAGACAACCACAAACGACTACGTATAGCCTGGTGTAGACTGAGACAGAACTGGAACTTGAGGTCCTGGAGAAGAGTCCACTGGTCGGACGAAAGTAGGTTCCTTCTGCATGTTGTGGATGGCAGAGTGAGAGTATGGAGGCGTCCTGGAACAGCTTATACTGCAAGAAACATCATGCCAACTGTACCATATGGAGGTGGATCTGTTATGGTCTGGGGATGCTTCTCATTTGATTGTAAGCTTGATTTAGTGACCATACGAGGCAACTTGACAGGGGAGCGCTACATCCAAGAGGTGCTGAATCCAGTTGTGGTGCCCCATTTTGACAATCATCCACTGGCCACCAGACCGATATTCATGGATGACAATGCCAGACCACATCGTTCACGAGCTGTGACCCAGGTTATCCACAACAATGCTCTGACGCAGATTCCATGGCCAGCAATGAGTCCAGATCTGAATCCTCTGGAACATGTATGGGACATTTTGGGACGCCTGATTTATCGTCGGGACCCTCCTCCACAGAACGTGCGTGAATTGGAAGCAGCATTACACGAGGAGTGGCAGCAGCTGCCCATGGAGCGATTCCAACGTCTGGTGAGGAGTATGAGACGAAGACTTCAAGCTGTGATCCAAGTGCTTGGTGGAAGTTCTCGATATTGACTTACTGTGTTCGTCAAATCTCCATATGACATTCTTACCCTATTGGATGAATTTGGTCACTAAAAATTATTGAGATGTCACCATACTTAATGCGTCTTCGTTGTTCGTTCATTTTTCGTAAAAGTTCAGCATGAGATTATTACATGCCATAAGGCCATGGAATACCCCATTTAAGTTCATTGTATAGACAATACACTGGTTTGTTGGTATACACGAAATCCTGGTTATAATATTAATTCGGTTATCTTTACACCCTTTCAAAACACCCCTCCATAAAAAAGGAAAGGGGGGTGCAACACTTTTTTTACTGTGTATATATTTATCTGCAGTTGTCAAGAGTGTATGATTCAGATTCACCTGCTACCTGCTACCAAAGTTATTCTTTGCAACTTGAAGTAGTAATTAGCCTGCACAATTTATCATCAATTGACCACCAATCGAACTTAAAGAGTCATTTTTCTTACTTGTCTGTTGTCCTTCGGGCCATATGTTTTTAACGCTGCTAGATGCCGATGTCTGTTCAGAACAAAATCAACATAGTGTGATGCTACAAAATATCATTTTGAAACACAAGGAACATGCCTATGAATGTTATAAAACATAGTAGTAGTTTTCAGCTTCATGCTTTGCAATAGCTTCAAAGCAATATTTGATGACAGTCATCTGTTCGAGACAAACTATGCATTATTATGATTCATAATACATTTTGTATAGTCATGTTTGTATAGATATGCATTAATAACAAACGAGACCTGATTAAGAATACATTTCTTGTCCGTATAAGTGTACCTGTTGTTGCCGTTTTAGATCTGTCACTTTCTTCTCCATTTCCACAACTTTGTCATTCAGTCCTATAAGATAATCACAACATTCAAATGCAAGAATCGGATGTGTAAAAGTGAAAACAGCATGAAAGTGCCAGTTACAGTGCCATAAAATGTAAGCAGGATTATTAGGTACGTACATGTACATGTACGTTATAACGTCAGGTGATACCCAATATATCCACCATGCGGAATGACAATCTGTTAGAGACGAAGGTATTGTTTTGAAGACACACTTACAATTTCTTAAACAAACTTCCCTTAAGTATCTTGAGAAGGCATGTACCACTTAGGACACATTCTTCCAACTTCACGGATATCCAGTTACCTTTAGGCCTTAATATTACATGTAGGAAGATACAGTATGATATCTGACAGCTGTTTACGTGTATCATTTAGACAATGAGCGGTGATGAAAACCCTTCTATTGCCTTAACAGCATTCGGTTATCACAAGACCATCTCCTTAGATCTTGCATTGTAATTTCTTGAAAACAGTGTAGACTGAACATGGTACGGTGACAAACGCATTTGTATCCGCGTATGCAACATGTCTCGCTTTCTTATGGAGTATATAGACAATTCCCATACGTCAGGTGTTTACTTCTAGAAGTGTTTATCTGCGTTTTATCATGTATCTTTTGGCTTGTGTGTTTGTAGTTACGTTTACATGGTTATGCATATAGATTAGAAATGCCTATAACCTTACACAAAAGAATAACACGTGAGCATATAAACAACATATCTAGCAAAATGGCCAATTTGTATTACATATTAACTATAAGGTCCTCTTGTAGATGTTCCTGAAGGTGTACTTTAGAAAACAAGCATTAATTTGCGTACGAAATCATGCAGATTGTTTTTACCATTTATCAAATTTCGCCAGAAAAGTAAATGTTATCACATCCTTTGTCAAGCACTTGGTAATAAGATTACGTTTACCTTTTAATCATCATTTCGGTATAACATTTTAATTTTGAAAAGGTGGGATGTTCAAGGTCAGATGTTATCTTAAATGAAATCGCTCATTACTAAAATACGAATAACCCTTTGTCACTAACGAACTACGAATTAAATTAGGAACTCTTGGATTGACTTCAAAATGTAGTTTTCGAAATCTGAAGAGGAAGATTATTAAAATGTAAAACCGATGTTAAAAGCAAAGTAACAGCTTTTGTAACTATGTAATTAATTTTATCACCTTGTTGTGCAGATTCAGCCTTTTCTTTTTCAAGTCGAAGATTTGCGGATATCTGTGGGGGAAAAAGTTTAGAAAAGCATTATCTTGTGTTGTCATCAGTTTACTTTACTACATATCATAGTTTTCTATTCCACACAAGGAAAAAAACAATAAAAGTAAATCACTCTTTTTACACTAAAACGTGTAACAATCCACACTGCTACGTGACAATCTCTAATACGCAATATTTGTTGGGCAGTATTATGATGAACATGGCGCATACAAGATCATGTAAAATAACAATACAGTCTATACCCAGTACAAAGAGATCCCAATCTGGGACATGTGATGCAGAATGTGTTTATGAGTAGAGTATGTAAAGTTTACCTGTTCTTCATTTTTCTTGGCCACCTTAAGATCTTTAATCATTTGCTCCATGGCCTTAATTTTGTCATTCAGCGCTGTAAAGAAACAGTTTTAAAGGACACGATTTTGGGCGGGATTTGTTTTGTAGCGTCTGTCAGCACATATGAAACGTAAGTAAGATGTCTGCAGAAATTCACATCAACAACACTTATCAAACTTCATCCAAAAACATGCCGTTATTTCGCCACTGCGATTTCGGTGAGAGTCGGCAAAGACCATACAGAAAATATACATTTCAGCATGAGCTTGACCGAGAAAGGATTTTTACCCTTTGCAACAACATAGATTTATCTTCGGTTGTCAAGAGTGTATGATTCAGATTCACAGAAGGGATTTTTTACCTGCTACCAAAGTTATTCTTTGCAACTTGAAGTAGTATGTAGCCTGCACAATTTAACATTACTTGACCACCAATCGAACTTAAAGAGTCATTTTTCTTACATGTCTGTTGTCCTTCGGGCCATATGTTTATAACGCTGCTAGATGCCGATGTCTGTTCAGAACAAAATCAACGTAGTGTGATGCTACAAAATATTATTTTGAAACACAAGGAACATGCCTATGAATGTTATAAAACATAGTAGTAGTTTTCAGCTTCATACTTTGCAATAGCTTCAAAGCAATATTTGATGACAGTCATCTGTTCGAGACAAACTATGCATTCTTATGATTCATAATACATGTCATGTTTGTATAGCTATGCATTAATAACAAACGAGACCTGATTAAGAATACATTTCTTTTCCGTATAAGTGTACCTGTTGTTGCCGTTTTAGATCTGTCGCTTTCTTCTCCAATTCCATAACTTTCTCATTCAGTCCTATAAGATAATCACAACATTAAAATGCAAGTATCAGATGTGTAAAAGTGAAAACAGCATGAAAGTGCCAATTACAGTGCCATAAAATGTAAGCAGGATTATTAGGTACGTACATGTACGTTATAACGTCAGCTGATACCCAATATATCCACCATGTGGAATGACAATCTGTTAGAGACGAAGGAATTGTTTTGAAGACACACTTACAATTTCTTAAACAAACTTCCCTTAAGTATCTTGAGAAGGCATGTACCACTTAGGAAACGTTCTTCCAACTTCTCGGATATCCAGTTACCTTTAGGCCTTAATATTACATGTAGGAAGATACAGTATGATATCTGACAGCTGTTTACGTGTATCATTTAGACAATGAGTGGTGATGAAAACCCTTCTATTGCCTTAACAGCATTCAGTTATCACAAGACCATCTCCTTAGATCTTGCATTGTAATTTCTTGAAAACAGTGTAGATGTTAAAAGCACAGTAACAGCTTTTGTGACTATGTAATTAATTTTATCACCTCGTTGTGCAGATTCAGCCTTTTCTTTTTCAAGTCGAAGATTTGCGGATATCTGTGGGAGAAAAAAGTTTAGAATAGCATTATCTTGTGTTGTCATCAGTTTATATTACTACATATCATAGTTTTCTATTCCACTCAAGGAAAAAAACAATAAAAGTAAATCACTCTTTTTACACTAAAACGTGTAACAATCCACACTGCTACGTGACAATCTCTAATACGCAATATTTGTTGGGCAGTATTATGATGAACATGGCGCATACAAGATCATGTAAAATAACAATACAGTCTATACCCAGTACAAAGAGATCCCAATCAGGGACATGTGATGCAGAACGTGTTTATGAGTAGAGTATGTAAAGTTTACCTGTTCTTCATTTTTCTTGGCCACCTTAAGATCTTTAATCTCTTGCTCCATGGCCTTAATTTTGTCATTCAGCGCTGTAAAGAAACAGTTTTAAAGGACACGATTTTGGGCGGGATTTGTTTTGTAGCGTCTGTCAGCACATATGAAACGTAAGTTAGATGTCTGCAAAATTCACAAGTCATCAACAATACTTATGAAACTTCATCCAAAAACATGCCGTTATTTCGCCACTGCGATTTCGGTGAGAGTCGGTCAAGGCAATACAGAAAATATACATTTCAGCATGAGCTTGACCGAAAAAGGATTTTAACCCTTTGCAAGAACATATATTTATCTTCAGTTGTCAAGAGTGTATGATTCAGATTCTTAGAAGGGATTTTTTACCTGCCACCAAAGTTATTCTTTGCAACTTGAAGCAGTAATTACCCTGCACAATTTATCATCACTTGACCACCAATCGAACTTAAAGGGGCACTGATCTAACGGACTGGTTGTTGCCTTGTTTTTCCCCCGTGAGTACCCGGATGATACGCATCGCAACTGAGCGTGACCAGAGACTTGGGTACCGTCTGCAAGGACAGCTAAATAAACTTGGAGGCTGGAGGCAATATTTGTTTTACGCATTTTTGAACACTGATTGGTTAACTGTGATCTATAAAGATTTCGACAAAGGGCGCATGTTAATTCATTTCTTCAGCCTAAACAAACAGACAAAAAGAACAAGGGAGCTCATCGGATGTCGTCATTTGGAAATACCCCAGATGGTTATAGTTAAATTCTAAAAACAGTATCCATGCAGTGAAAGCATTTTCAGATTTCGGCTTGCGTCGATAATACGATTACTACTCCCTTGTTGTCATCCACGTTTTCTCGTATAACCCTACACTTGTGTATTTGTCGTCATTCACTTGATGCTCAGTTAATGAATTTATTACAGGTACAATTAGTGGTAGCACCACTTATATTACCTGACAAAGGTTCCCATTTGGCATTTATTGTGTCTGGGGTAATTATTCAATCTAAATCCAGGTTTGAAGTGAGGTGAAATGTGTGTTATGTAATACGCACGTGGCAGTCCAGCAAGAGATGAATGATCAGTTGATTTCCATTTTTTTGTAAATCAACGGATCGTTCCTAGTCATCAAAGGATTAACAGAAAATACGTTGATTGATTAATCACTGTTATCTTGCACAGTGGATATGTCAAGAGTGAGTGTTTACATGTCTAGGTTTACTAAAACAAAGGGAATACACTCATATCATGGCGAGAAGTGCCGATGTAAAAACAACATACTTTGTTCAAAGGATTAACTGATAATACGTTGATTGATTGATCATTGTTATCTATCACTCAATGGAATTTTTAGGAACCGTGGACGCTATGAAAATAGTTGTCACGTGGGCTTTCTCAGCCGACCATTGAGACTTGACACCTATGTAAAACACCTGAAACAATCCAAGGGATCAGTTGAGAAACGAACACAGATTATAATATCCCGAAACGATATATATCTTTTAAAATATTTGATTGTTACTGAGACACGTGACATCGAATAAGTTTCTTTGTACAGCTGCAGACGAGTGGGATATTGTTCCTTTGTGTGGATATTCACGGATACATTCCTCGAACAAGGAAGCTGCCTAAAACTTATACACATAAATTTGGTAGGTTGTAATTATGATATCTGCATTTTGTTTTCCAGACCTTCATTTGAACCGATTCGTTCTTGTTTCCCTACGTCTTGGTTGGGAAATTCTTCAATGCGCGATAGTCGTTGTCACAGGTCTTTTCCTTTGTAAGCGTGTATATATTACCGTCAATTTGTAAAATGTGATTCTCTCAGGCAATTTATAAAATGTGTAAATATTTCAGTCATTTTGACTAAAAAATCTGTCCAGATTGATCAAGACGATCAAAAGGGCCTACACACATCACAACAGATTATTATGTAGGATTAAAAGCAAAACAACTTAGAATGTACTTTTCAACGTTACATTTTCAGTCTCTTGGTGATGACATTAAACATCAAAATGTTTGGAATTCGTTGTCATAATAATACAGATGGAAATGTTTTTCAGTCACTTTATAAAAAAACAGAATATTTAGACGTTTAATAAATGTGTTACACATTTGACAGTAAAAAAATATACACACTATAAAAAAGCATATGCTCAGGTGAAATATATACTTTGTGTTGCAAGTCAAAATAGTGTAAACGAAAATCGCAAAATTACCAAGCAAGTGACTTATCAAAACTTCGTCACCATTACCGATGCTACCCACAAAGATACCTACATTTCTTTATTATCTCGAAAACTGTATTTCATTTTGTTGATCAATGTGACCATACGCCCTTATTACTACCCATAAAAGTGACTAATGCGCTTAAGAATGGCGCAGCAGAGGTCGCGAACTAGTCTAGATTTCTGCTATACATCCGGGTCCTCACTGGGAAAAAACAATAACAAAGGCAACAAACAGTCCCGGGGAATTGCGTTAGATCAGTGCCCCTTTAAAGAGTCATTTTTTTTGGTATGATGTTTTGAGCGCCAACGACCTTGAAGGTCGATAGGGGCAGAATGGAAAATTTCAAGTGTGACTTTTTGTGATTAGTAGTGCGTAATACCGCCATGATTTGTCAAACATTCATTCACTCGACCAGGCATAAGGCGTATTAGTCTCCCAATGGAGATTTAAGCGAGTCTGTCCCACTATTCTTGCAGCTCCTGGCCAAGTTCAGATAACGTGGTCGGCGGCCTTTAAAGTTGACGCACGCGTCTCCTTATCATGTCCTAGACGTGTTAAATAGGCGAAAGGTCTAGGCTCATTGCTGGCCATGGCATTCTATAGATGTGCTGCTGGAGATGGGTATAAACGATTTGTGCACGGAAAGACAAACCGAACAAAAAAAAAGGTGTCAGTATTGTGTCCCGATGATACTGTACAGTGGCCCTTCCTTGCACAATATGGAGTGGGGTTTGCTCAGTCTCCCATCCACCCACAAATCATAACCGATCCAAGCCAAATCTGTCATGAGGACTCAGATTGACATTAGCTTAACCTTCATCTCATAGACAACCACACCTATCAAGGAGGCACAAAATGAAACGGGACGCATCTGAAAAATGACACGTGACCAGCGACAATTACCAAAGTGAAGACGCTGTGTACACGACGTGCTTCTGTTGTTTAATATGCTGATTTGTAAGGGGCGGCACAACACCTGGCCGGCGAGCATGGAAATGAGCTGAATGAAAATGATTTCTAATCGTCTCTCCCGTAACCCGTACTCTTGTAGTCTGATGAAAGTTTGCATCAATTTGATTCGACGTTTGACCTCGATTTCGTAAGGCCTGGTATCGGATCAATCGATCCTGTACTCTTTTTTGTTGACCTGGGACTTCCTGAACGGGGTGGTTCGTCAACATGTTTTTTTTTTGTTTCCTGTTCCATAGTCTGCTAATCACAGATTATGAAACATTCTGCCAGATGTCTGCCAGTTTCCAGCATGGCCACACCCCGTTCTCGCTTTGCGCGTTGCAGACGCCTCATCGCTAGTTTATCACAAGCAAGAAAGAAATCAAGTAATACAAAATCAAGAATGACATCCTGCGCACGTGTGTAGTGCTACTACATGCATCACGTGCAAAATAAAGGCTGTGCTTTGGTGTTTAAGGTTTACATACATAAACGTTCTTGCATAGGATGTTTGTCGTCAACATACCTTTAGAGGTTCAGATCGATTTGTCCAAAAGGAAAGCAAATTTCATCTAAAGTTTACTGAGGAAACAATATGTGAAATGATGGATGACCTCATTGATAATATCCATGCGAAATTCGTGCAAGAAGAAGGTACCAGTACTCTCCTTCCTAGTGATTAGTTTCTTTATGCATATAAATCATTATTTTTGCTCGGGTTTGCAAAATCAAAGCAAGAAAATTTGGCCAAGAAGTTGAAGTTCAGCTTTAGGCATATCGATGATCAGATACCATTCAATAATGGTCAAATAGCCAATCCCCTTCCATTGATATACCTATCTGGAATAGAAATAAATGAAACCAGAGACAGAAGTGACTCATCTGTTTCATAGTTAGATTCCTTCATAAAGATTCAGAGTGACAAAACACTCCCCACAAGACTGTATGACAAGACGGATAACTGCATATTTCCAATTGTCAACTTTCTCTTTATGTCAAGCACTTTTCTAGCAGCCCCAGCCTTTGGTGTCTACATTTGAAACTTTTGAGGTGCAACCAAGCATGTTTGAAGATCCACAAAGATTTCAGAGAGCATCATACAGCTCTTGCTCAAAGGCTCAAATTCACAACATTTAAGGCGTCAGTAAAACTAAAACTTGTTACAGAGATGTGGAGCATATTCAAGCATCTGTGACAAGAAATGATGTCCGATGCAAATCCCTATTTTGACTTGTACCATATGTTCCCGTGAACATTTCAGAGAATATTTTGGTAATTGATACATCGATGCTGTATTCGTCATTTATACTTATATATGTTATTTCGCATTACCTTCCATTCCATTCAATTATACTGTTCTGATATGGCAAGATTCATGTACTGAAATTTACAATTTAGTGATACCAAATCTATCAAAAACATAAAATGGAAATTTCACAACTTTTTTTTATACTTTTATTGGGATTGTTAAGTAACTAGTTGTAATTGTTCAATCTTACCAACGTTTGCAGCTTCAACCCTTTGCTTTTCATCCCTGAGGCCTGCAACTATCTGTTGTGACGAAGATTTGTTTTCATGGTGTTAGCATCATAATACTTGAACACAAGTAATAATTTACGTTTTTACTATTACAATCGAACAAACACAAACAAAACATTAATATGTGTACACATACTTACCTCTTCTTGCTGTGTTTGTTCAAGTTTAAGATCTGCTATCAACTTCTCTAAAGCCTTCAGTTTGACTGTTCGTTCAGTCAGATCTATAAAATAATTACAGTTCAAATTACAAAATAATCTTCAAATCACACGTGCAAAGTGCAAACAGATCAAAATTGGGGGAAAAAAGGAAAATATGTGTTGAGCCCCACTACTAACCACACATATACCTAAATTACATAACAGTGGCTCAGTAATGGTCATGGGAAGTTTCAGTTTTCAGTATGGTCAAAACGCAAAGGTCAAAATAAAGGTCAGCGTTTGCGAGATCGCGACAAACTGAGCACATGTGTTGACACCTTCCACGAACGACACATTTCATTTTAGACACAATCATAAGTCAATAATGTCCATTAAGAGCCTTTCCAATTTAGCTGCCGTGGTGGCCATTTTGACATTTGGATTCGGACATGTTGAAAAAATTAGGGTGTCACCATGAATGGGAATAGACATGTGAAGTTTCTGAGGAGATAATGTTTACAGTGTGAGCAAATGCATTTTGAGAGAATTCAGGCCTATGGGCGAAGTGCAAAGGTCAAATAAAGGTCATCGGGAGATCTCGAAAAACGGGACATGGGTCTGGAATCCCACTACTGCCTACACATATGCACATTTTCATTATATTTTGAATGTAAAATACCTGAGAAAAGTAAATACATATTTTTACCCATGGCAGACATATTTAAAATGGGGTCCAAACCTCTTCAACAAACTGGGATGTCATCTTTGGTGGGAACAGGTATGTGGAGTATCTGTTTCATTAGGCCAGTTATTTCTGAGGAGGAGATGTTTACGACTGGCTATGTACTTACTTGGCCTTCAGTGAGATGAGCTAAAACGCATTACCTTCCATTCCATTCCATCACGCTTTACTGATATGGCAAGATTCATGTACTGAATTTTACAATTTAGTGATACCAAATCTATGAAAAACATAAAATGGAAATTTCACAACCTTTTTATATTTCTATTGGGATTGTTAAGTAACTAGTTGTAATTTTCAACCTTACCAACGTTTGCAGCTTCAACCCTTTGCTTTTCATCCCTGAGGCCTGCAACTATCTGTTGTGACGAAGATTTGTTTTCATGGTATTAGCATCATAATACTAGAACACTAGTAATAATTTACGTTTTTACTATTACAATCGAACAAACACAAACAAAACATTAATATGTGTACACATACTTACCTCTTCTTGCTGTGTTATTTCAAGTTCAAGATCTGCTATCAACTTCTCTAAAGCCTTCAGTTCGACTGTTTGTTCTATAAACATAAGTACCTTAAGCCATAAGTTTGTCAGTCAGATCTATAAAATAATTACAGTTCTAATTTAAACGAGTGCATGCAATTCATCAACAATGTGATGTGATGGTAAATATATACATACACCAAACTCATCCACATCCTTTCCATCAACTATGAACTAGCAATAGTTTTTCCAATCATCACGCCTATGTGTACCAGTAGTATAGGTAATAGGGGTTCTGCCGCAACTCCACTGGAGCAGGATTCATATACCTATACCACCACTACAGAGGGAATTTTTTATGCCAAAATGACTATGCGATTTAACGATAGTCATGAGATTGACTCCAGCTCACCAATACCTGGGGCCAATCATTGCTTTAGATGAGTCTAAATGGTAATAAAAAATATTCTTTATTATTTTTATCGATAAAGCGATATTCAACATTTTTATTAAGTTCTTCGTTCATTTTACTAGGAGACCAGACTATATAACTACACTCTTTTTGTAAATTGATAAGAAACAATTGATAACCGTATTTGGTTGGTTTGACATCACTGATATAATAAAAACCTTGTGGTAATTCTCTCCATTGAATAGCTTTCTCCATTATTATATATGTATGTAAGCATTTGTCTAAATGTGATCAAACGATAGTAAGCAATCTATTTTTAATCTCCAACCAGTTCTTTGGTTTTGGCACGGAATAATTGACGCGCTTGTTGCCTCCCCTGTTCTATGAACTTTTTTTTCTCGTCTTCGCTAATACCACTGGTCTTACGAGATTTTGATCGAATCTCCTGCTTCATTTCGTTGTATTTGGTGAGTTCCGACAGCACTAAACGAAACTCATCCTCGGATATCTTACAATCGGCCAATGCTGTCGAAATATGATCCTCAATGCTGTTCAACTTTGCTTCGGCGAGTATCCGAATACTATCGTGTTTTAATGCTTTCTTTTGCAACCTACGAGAAATGAATTTTATCGCTATTCCTGCCAGTCCCGAGACTCCAGCGGCTATTTCCATGCCGAGCACGATAGGCGCGGCGATTATAGTTGATAGTAAACCGATACCCGCTCGACCGAGTCCCATGCCAGATACTACAAGAGCGGTGTCAACTCCGTCCAGAGCATTCACGACTCTGCGATACTTTTTATACAATCCAAGTCTCAACTCCCTATCCTTCCCTATTCGATGTTTTATGTCGCTTATTTGATGTAATCGAAATCCATCAACAGTTTCCATCTTTTCAAATGCTTCACCGAGCGCCGGATATAAACTCATAGTGTATATTACGATCATATAATAGTCTTTAATTGGTCTTGCTTAAATGTTTTGAGACTATACATCAACCTTATCAAATGTATATTATTCGGCAAGAATATCTTAGTAAGAGAAATGCTGTCACTTTTAATAATTTGAACCCCCTCGAGGGTTGCAACGGGCGATGCTCCGATATGAATAATACTGCAACGTTGACGCTCGTGTTTCTTGAGCCATTTAATCGATAGACCTGGTAATATGTTGAAGGCATCTTCCGGTGCCTCTCCGAACAAGACTTCAATAATAAGCGTAGAAATATTAGGTATTGCACTCAGGTTCTGTTTAATTTCTTCGAATTCAGTAATCAAATTTAAAGTAACATTTTTTAAGGACGGACGACTATATAACATATGACCTGGGTTTTCTGACAGGGGAGTGACCAACACACTTTTTCGTTTTGATGGGATATAAGCCGCGAGTACGATGCCACTATTTATTATCTTAGTTAAATTATGTTCCTTACCAATCATCACATAAGGTGGGGTAATGACGATATTCAATAGCCACTCGATGTTTGCTTCGACCATAGTCCATTTTTTATCGTCGTTGCGAGTAATATTGTACGAAGTGTTTTTAAGGAGTCTACTAACATTGACATCGCTAAAATCTCCTAGATTACCCGTGAATGTGACTTCTTTCCGATTGTATACATTATCGTGTAAGTGTAAAGCGTATAACTTACCATTGGTACCGGGTTTATCAAATCCTTCCGTGTCTCCGAGATCGGAAAGCGCAATTGTATTACATTTTCTTACTGTTCCAGGGCCTGATGCATCAACCATTATTTTTAATATGGAGTGTTACACTTAAGTATCCTATATGTACAGGTTGGTGTTTTACATCTAATACAGAAATTTTAAGGTCTGAAATAATACCCCGCTTCAATTTTTTATATTGTAATGACGAGAAAGATTCCGTTCTACCGCTATTATATTTTTCATTTTTCACTGGAACACTTCTGAGCAGAGTTGAAGGACTTTCTAGTTGAATATTATCCGTCGTGCTTATTTGATCAAGATGGATGAACAACTCTTTATAGGGAACTAAATCAGGTAATTTAACCTCCTGATCTGGTAACTTGTTAATTGTACCAACTAAGCGTGTAAATTCAAGTGTAGGTGATGGGTCCAATAAAATTACAGTTTCTTCATGGTCGAATTTCACTGTCCCAGTCGCATCATTTTGTGTGAGACTAATTCCATTAGGCTTAAAAATTTCATCATTGAGTGAGCTTACGCTGTAATACCCATCAGGTATAGTAATGGATTTGCTATTACCATATGAATTTAATATCATTATCCTATTATTATCTTTTGCAGCATTTATATTGGTCCACCTCGGGTAATACGTTACATGAGTTTTTCACTACCCCTGTTTTCACCTGGTATAATCATCTTATTATTTCTTCTCGCAGCATTTATATTGGTCCACAGTGGGTAATACGTTACATCGCATAGAGCTACTTCGAGTTGTCCATCCGAGTTATCGATAGTATGAAGCAGTTCAATAGACTGACCATTTGTTATTCCAGGTAGTGTAACATACATATTAAATATACAATGATACTATATCATAACTTAAACATGAAATCAACTCACATTACTAATCAATCGATTATAGTAACTGCCTCTGGTGCTGAATTTTTCGTTAAATTCCACGATATCTTTGAAAAATACAGTTTCACGGCAACTAACGATAAAATGATTGACGATTGGTTTAACCGTCCGATGCAATTTTGGCAGAATCAGTTAAACTTTGCCGTATGGTGTGCCACAACGGGATGTGGCGTATCTGTTAATGTCCCAGGATTTAAACTATATAAGTCTGTTATATTATTTCACGTGTACTATCAGATTAGACGTATACTTAAAGAAATTAGTGCTCCATTACCGATGGATCCAGCATGGAATCATGCAAATAATCATTATAATAAGAGGGCCTTCGAACGTATTTGTAATGAATTTAATGTTTCTACGAGTAAAGATTGGCGCATTAAAGGACCTAGCCATGGTCTAGGTATTCCGTACAATGGACAAAGAACTATTAAAGATAAAAGCGATTATTTAATTAAAGCGGGTGTGATCCCTTCAGGCTTTGCTCTCTCGAGTAAACAGTTTAGAGCAGATCGTATGAACTTTGAGAACAAAGTTTGTGCATCCAAACGATACAACAGATGCTTGGAATGAATTTCTTAATGATAAAACGGAAAATAATTTTACTAACCCAGGATTTGAAAGAGTTAATGAATCGATAAGAACTTATGTGTGGGCAATTCTCGGAGCACAATCGCAAACACGAACATCCATTATCGGTACTGGGACGGCGTTCGATGCGCAAAAACAGTTTGTCTCAAACGTGGAGGACGCCATTAATTCACCAGTTGACATACCATCGTCTATAAAGCGTTTTCAAGATGCATTACAGTACGCTCAATCCAAAGTGGACTACGTTTATGCGCCGGGACTATACATGTCTCCGAGTAATATGGAACTTAAGATCGGTCAAGTGATAGGCTATAATAATAAAATTGTTATCGCTACCGATCAACAAAAACCAGGTATAAATTCAGATATTAACGTCGAATTAATAACGCAAACGATCACGGGTGAAAAGGGAATAATCAAGCCACAAACACCACATGTTTCACAACCATCTACTAACGCACAAGTGCCACCGCATATTGAGGCTAAAAATCAACAACATATTGATGAAAAAACAGCGCTCGTAGTGGGTGGAGTCTCGGTTGGTTTACTCATGATTTGGTTGTTAAATAGTTCTTAGCGAACACGTACAACAGCCCTGCAATTGCTACGATCAACCCCCACAAGTTTTGACTAAGCCAAGTGGTGGTCTTAGCTAATAAATTCAATAGCCAGGAAACTATACTCCCTATTATACCGGGAAGTGCAGCCGCGGCTTTCTCAGCAAGCTTTCCCAGTGCTGAGCCTAATGCTTTTAAATGCTTTTTTATCCACTCTTTTATACCATTTTTATCGCTAGGAGGTGATCCGCCTCCACCTGTACCACCACCTGTTAACGAGAGAGTCAAAGTCGATATAATAAATCCCAACGCGGTTAAAATACTGGCAATTGTTATTCCCTGTTCTCTGAACAATGTTTTAATTTTATCGGCCAGTGTAGTGTCATCGTTGAGGACTTGATCGATAGTTTCTCGAATACGACTGATTTGCGAACGAAGTGCCTTTCTATTACTTGAAGCTGCTTCGAGGCGGGCCGATCTTTCGTCTTCTAAGATACGCAATCTTTCCGCTACGCGGCGTCTACTGAACTCATCGCCCGCCTGTTCGAGTTTTGTTTTCTCTTGAGCTATATGCTTGTCGATTTCGGATATCTTGGCTATATTATTGATGAGTTCTCCCCGCATTGTTCGCATTGCCTTGTCAAGACCTCGTAATTCCCTAATACTGAACTCTGAATATGGTGATACACTGACCGTGGAATTATCGTAATAGGTATCTAAGATTTCTCCGAGTCCGTTCGAGGCCACGTTAGAGGCTTCTTCCAAATCATCTGTATTACTGAGTTCAGTACGCACGGTTCGAAGAACCTTAGTAGTCTTCGCGGAAAGTCGTCGGTAGTCCACAAAACCTAATTTATCACGAACAGTGCCGATGCCGTGTTTAGCAGACAAGGCTAGGGGCTTACGAGTACGAGAATGCATAAGATCAATATCCGGAGAGTCACGCAGTCACAATATTCCTTTACTATCTATCTCAAACTTTGAATAGTCATGACCTATTGGGGTATCATCTTTTAATGCATCGTAATAATCATTGACGGATGATTGTAAAAGTTCATCGTTAAGACTACTAAACCTGGTTTCATCAGTACCCTCTTCGATTGGATTCGGATCATCATAGGTACTTAGATCATAGTCATTAATATCAAGATCAGTCATTTTTATATTAAACATAGGGTACATAATTTCAATATAAACAATGTCTTCGCAATACGGACGCAAGTTAAACCCACAACGTAGACTTCGAGATCCATTAGGGGTCAAAGCAATTCGTCAGTCTGTTACTATAACTAATAACCCTAGTACCATCGATCAGAATCAAACGCTTCTGGTTCGCTTTCCTAATCTCGGCGCACACGATGTGTTAGTTCCGGGAACTGTCCGACTAGCATTTACGATTAGTTTGACTTCTACCGACGTTAACAGGGAACCCGTTCAGAACATAGGTCGTGCTATCGTTAAGAAAATCGCGATTAAAATTAGCGGTAATGAGGTTTTGAGTATCGACAATAGCGATGTATACTATTGTTACATGGATCTCTGGAGAACGGATAAAGAGCGGGAAAACTTACAGTACCAAGGTATTTGTAATAAGAACACATTGAGACTGCGCGTGGGCGCTGAAAATGGTGTTGATACCAATGAAAAAGATAAGGCCGTTGCCGACGCATTAGGTAACAGATTCTATATTCCCCTAGACTTTGAATTACTAGATTCCCACATGCCCTTTTATCAAGCATCCCTAGGCGATAGGTTAGAATACGAACTCACTTTTAATGACTACGGTAGAGTAATCAGATCTGCTAATGAAGATGCTAGCTATTCCATTGACAATATATCGCTGGAGTACGATATGATAACGGATCCCGAATTAGCCAGACAAATTCGTAACCAGTATACGGGAAGTTTAGCCATTTTGTACGATCGCGTGCTGCGACACCGAAAGATCACGAGGGACAAAAAAGATACGATGTGGAATATCAATCTAAACGTTCCCACGAGGTCGTTGAAGGGTATTTTAATGTTGTTCGAGGAC
The DNA here is from genome assembly GCF_023055435.1 of Haliotis rufescens. NCBI lineage: Eukaryota > Metazoa > Mollusca > Gastropoda > Lepetellida > Haliotidae > Haliotis > Haliotis rufescens. Next base: position 526,959 of record NW_025963782.1, read on the forward strand.
CCCTCCGATGCGTTTAAAAGAAATACCGAGAAGTTCTACAATCCCAAGATTACAAAAGTAGAATTGACTATCGAGGGCGTTCCTAATCAACTATATAGCCAAGGAATGCTAGCGTATCACCAGTGGGATGAGATTAAAAAACTTCCTTCTATAAAACGTTCTCCGGAAGTTAACGCGGTCGTGAAACATCTGTCTCTCGGGAGTGTATCGATGGGTGAATACCTCACCACGAAGTACGCGCTATGGCTCGACATGCGAACAACGGACGATGACCAATTACACGGCAGTGGGAGGAGAATAGAAAATGCTAGCGAGGGTGCCACCATACAGATAACGAAGCTTCAGGAAGCAGCTGGTAAATTAAACATATATTTGTACGTGATTATGGATGCGCAACCTAATATACAGAATGGGAGATTCGTGCAAGCAATCTATTGATAATCTTTTACCTAAAGATCCGCACTGCGCTATCATATGCGGGCAAACGGGCTGCGGAAAAACAGCCTTTATTCTAGATATTTTAGAAAGTCATTATCGGGACGTTTTCGATCATATCATTATTCTGTGCCCAACTATAAGCGTTAATAAAACCTACCTATCGAGAGATTGGTTAATGAATGACGACGGGGTACACAGAGTCGATCCGGGCGAACGATTACAAGACTGCCTCCGAGTATGTCATGAAAAATACAAAGGAGAATCGACCCTTTTCGTAATAGACGACTGCAGCGCTAGTAAAGAACTCACAAAAAAGAAAGATATGCTTTCGTATTTAGCATTCTCCGGTCGGCATACTCAACATAGCGTTTGGGTACTTACTCAAAAATACAACTCTGTCCTGAAAGATCTCAGAGAGCAGACCAAATGGGTAGCGCTGTTTCATTGCAAAGACCGAGATTCATTCGAGGAATGTTTACGCGAAAATGATGTTATTTATACCAAGGGCGAACGAGATAAAGTCAGAAAAGTGTTAGCGGCAACGAAGCACTGTAAACTCATATTAAAAACCGATCAACCAGCTGCTTATGCAATTGCTTAGCAAAATGTAGCAAAATTATAGCAAAAATGTAGCAAAATTGTAGCAAAATTGTAGCAAATTGTAGCAAAATTATAGCAAAATGTAGCAAAAATGTAGCAAAATGTAGCAAAATTGAAGATAAGTGGTTAATATTACATAAAATGTGGTTCGAAATCCTCATTCTTTCACAACAGTTCATTATTACGGGTTGTATTGGATATGTCATATTATATTATGTTAGACTTAAATATCTCCTTAGGTATTACATTATGGAATGCGACGAACTCATGGAACAAATGCTCAAAGAATCTGATGCTGATAAAGATGTTACAGATAAATCTTCAGATAAACATAGAGAAAGACTTACCGCTTTGGTAGCCGGTGGAAAATGTTCCCAATATTTTGGGGAAAATTATACCATCGAAAAAATTGATAACATGACCGACGAAGAGATTAAAAAACTGTACACGCGTTACGAGTCTAGACTGGGAGCTACCATGACTAAAACGATAGGGTCTTCTATATTACAACTATACACAGCCGTAGCTAGTACGTTTCTCCCCATCCCGGCAGAACATCGCCTGTATTTATGCGAATCTCTCGAGAAAGACCCATTCATCGAACACGCTATAAGCGCGGTGAGCTGTGAGTTTTATCATAGATTCGGAATGTACTTAGCTCCGTTCACCACAGCTTTAATAACGGCTAGGTATTGTCAATTTAAACATACGTGCCCACTTAATAATAATGGAGACACAATCACAACAGGTGACACCACAACAGATTGTGAACGAGGAACCACAACAGATTGCGGAACAACAAGTGAACACACAACAACTGAATGAGGAACCACCACATGTGAATACAAAAAAACAACCCAGAGTTACTAAGAACCCCAAAAAAATAGCCGCAGGAAGAAAGGGTGGGCTGGCGCGCAAAGCGAAATTAATAAATAATTCAAATCCGATTAAAACATGGACACTAGTAGGAGTATAGCGGTTGTATGGTTCTTTTATAAGACCGGAGAAGATAAAACATCACCCCCGCCGCAACAACAAGTTCAATTAGAGGTTAGTCCCCATATAATGCTATAAGAAGCATGACTACTCCAGCTACAGACGGTAAAATGTTGGTAAACGCGACGTATCATTCAGCGGTGGTCACCGGCTTGGCCATTGGCTATGCCCGTATGGCTAAAATGATTACTAAAGCCACACCTCCCAAGCTAGATTTTAATGGATATGACATACCAATGATGGTTTTGGATATTGGATTAGCTATGGCAACGAAGGATATGCTCATCAAACAAGGACTTATCCCTGAAGACATAATGAAGTAATTAATTAAACATTTGAATATTTAATATTATTAAACATGGCAACAATTGCGATGATGGTCGGTGGAGCTGTTGTTAATGCTCTAGCTTTTTCGGGGAGTAATTTTTTATTTTCTAGTATGAGGGAATCAAACGCTAAAGAAGTTGAAGAGGAGCGTAAACGACATAATGAAGCTTTAGAACAATACCAAGCAGCCCAGTTACAATATACACAGCAGAGAATGAAGAGATTAGACTTTATTCATGAACAACTGATTAAGGAAGGACATTCAATTCAAACGTTTAAGGATGTTGAATCTGCCATGCACGAATACTTCCTCGTTTATGGGAAAAAACTAGACCCAATACTGAGACCAACAATGAGTCAGTTTTATACACCGTCAGAGGCTAAAAAAAACCGCGAGGTCGCATTTATAATGTTTGGATTGACTGGTGTATTGATTTTCAGCTATACCATGCATAAGAGTGACAGCTGTGGCTATGCATAATCAATATCTCACAGTGTAGCTGTGATTTGCATTTAGACAAATGATATGATAGATGTATATACCATGAATAACTGCAAGTTTACACTCATGGGAAAGACTACCCTTTGTAACCGACGCTGTGTTGATTTTTTCTACTGCGGGATACACAACTATTACATCAGGCGCGGAAACATCAACTATACATGTTCTGTATGCGGGATAGGGGTCAAAGGTCGTTATTGTTTATGCAAGGAACACGGTGCTGATAGGGTCAGGAACCAGATTATTTATGCTAGGAAGAGAGATTACATCAATGAGAGGAATAGGTTGGGGAGAATACGTATTTAGATATATGAAAACAACCAATTAGACATTTGTCTCATTTTGCATATACCATTCAACCACAATGGTTTTTGTCAGAGAATTAAAAGCTATGGCAAAGCAAGTGGACTGCGTGGATATTCTCGTATGAGAAAAGCTGAATTGATTGATTTACTCGGTTTGGAATACAACAGACCCGAGACTGTTAGAGAACTCAAAGCTCGAGCGAGAAACAGTGGGCTGAGAGGTTATTCTCGAATGAGAAGAGCTGAATTGATCGCTTTACTAGATAATAATCAACCTAATGATGATATTCAACATAATAATGTTGATGATATTCAACAACAACAACAAGAATTAATATTTGTACCCACATCCGCCGGCGTTGGTAAATATCTAAGAGGTTGGAAGATGGATATTAATTCCAACATGGATGTTAACGATATTAAGCCCATCATATCGAGTAAAATTAACGAGGAATTAGATGATTTACATAGTATAAAATACCAGCTGACGATTAAAATGACATTGAGTAAAAGTAACACAGACGATAGCACCGAATATACCGAACCATATTTCCGTAGCAATCAAGAAGTTATAACCGAATCCGATACTATAAACTCATCATTAGATACATCAATTCAGAGGATACAGGAAACTTTAGAACGCTGGACTAATAGAGGTTCAGGTTGGGGTGTGGATAAAATCGATAGTTTATATTTAGATATAGCGAATTATATGCCCTTCAAAGGTGGATCTTATATAGATTTACCCCCGTATTATAAAAAGAAAAAAGCCATAATTAACGTAAAAAATAAATCCGATGACTGTTTAAGAATGATGATAAGATCTGCATTGTTCCCCGTAGATTCTAAAATTGCAAATAGACCTTCTAGCTATCCCCAAAACGATGGACTCAACTTCGATGGTATAGACGAACCTACACCAATATCACAAATTGATAAGGTGGAAAAGCAAAATAATTTAGCTATAAATGTTTTCGGACATTCTAAAGGAATTGTTGTACACAGGATAAGCTCCGCTCCGGAAAATATCCCCAGAATCAATTCATTTCTGATCGAAAAAGATGGTAAATATCATTATACGTGGATAAAGAGTTTAAACAGGCTGCTATACGATCAAACTAAATATAAGGGAAAGAAATATTTCTGTGAAAGATGCCTGCATGGGTACAGCAGACAAGATCTATTAGAAGCGCATAAAGAAGACTGTAGAGGTGTTGGACAGAATGCTATCAGGATCGATATGCCTAAAGAGGGAAAAAATATATTAAAATTTGAACATTATTGTAATCAAATGCCAGTACCGTACGTAATTTACGCCGACTTCGAAGCCCTTATCAAACCCATAGAAAATACTGAACGCAATAATCAAGATAGTAGTTTTACGTACAAAACTCAAGAACATATTCCTTGTGGGTTTGGATATGTAGTTGTAAGGTATGATGGGAAAACAAACCCGCCCGTGATTTACAGAGGTCCCGATGCAGCGGGAAAGTTCCTAGAATATCTACAAAATGAAGAGAGAATAATCAGGGAAAAATTATCGTGTACGATACCCATGCGTATGACGAGGGATGATTGGAGGGTCCATAAGAAGTCAACGAGTTGTCACGTTTGTAATAAACCCCTGGATGGGGATTCCGTAAGAGATCATTGTCACGTCACGGGTAACTATCGGGGAGCCGCGCATAACGAGTGTAACTTGAAACTAAAAATGAATGCTCAAACAATACCCATCCCCGTTGTGTTTCATAACCTTAGAGGATACGATTCACATCTCATTATGCAAGCTATCTCGAAGACCGACGGCGGTTTAACTTGCATTCCTAATAATATGGAAAAATACATATCGTTCTCGTTGACTAAACCTATACATTATAGGGACAAGGATGGGAAATCTAGAACAAAGCAAAGTAATGGGCTTAGATTCATAGACTCCGTACAGTTTCTGTTATCTTCCCTGGACAATTTAGCTAATGCGAACAATCCCGATGACTTCGCGATAACAAATCAATATACCGATAAGATAATTCGTCATTTGTTGCTGAGAAAAGGTGTATATCCTTACGAATATATGGATGATTGGTCTAGATTCGAAGAAACTGAATTACCACCCCTCGAATCATTCTATAGTAACTTAACAGAATCTAGAATAACAGATGCCGATTATGAACACGCTCTGACGGTCTGGGATAAATTAGGTTGTAAGAATTTAGGCGATTATCACGATCTGTACTTAAAAACCGATGTACTGTTACTCGCCGATATATTCGAGATATTTAGAAAGACGTGTTTCAAACAATATGGCTTGGACCCGGCATGGTACTATTCCAGTCCCGGACTATCGTGGGATGCATTGTTGAAGAAGACCGGCGTAGAACTAAAACTACTCACAGATTACGATATGCACTTGTTTATTGAGAAAGGATTAAGAGGTGGTATATCGATGGCAGCTAAAAGGTATTCTAAGGCTAATAATAAATTAGTGGAAGGATACGATCCGAGTAAACCCGACACTCACATATTATATCTCGACGCCAACAATTTGTACGGATGGGCTATGAGTCAACCTTTACCCACGGGTGGTTTTGAATGGGTCAATGATATCGATAATATTCATAATAATGATGCGAATAAAGGGTACATACTAGAAGTTGACTTGGAATATCCAAGTTCGTTACATAAAGATCATAACAGTTATCCGCTAGCTCCCGAAAGATTAATGGTTAATAAAGATTGGATGTCGGAATATCAACGCTCCTTGATGGGTAATAGTAGATTAGCTAACGTAGAAAAACTCGTACCAAATTTGATGGATAAAACAAAATATATAGTTCACTACAGAAATCTCCAGTTGTATCTATCGTTAGGTATGAAACTTAAGAAAATACACAGAGTTCTAAAGTTCGATCAAAGCCCTTGGATGGAGCCCTATATAAGGTTGAACACAGATTTAAGAAAGATAGCTACCAGCGATTTCGAAAAGAATCTATATAAGCTCATGAATAACTCGGTATTTGGTAAAACCATGGAGAATCTGAGGAAGCGTGTTGATGTTAAATTAGTCAGATCTAATGAGGAAGAAAGACTCAGGAAACTTATAGCCAGTCCGGCTTTTAACAGAAGCAAGATATTCGATAACGACTTAGCCGCGTTGCATATGCAGAAGAGTAATATAAAATTCAACAGACCGGTGTACGTCGGTATGAGTATTCTCGACTTGTCAAAACACTTAATGTATGACTTTTATTACAACGAACTTAAGAAGCAATACGGCGATAGATGCGAGGTGTTATATACCGACACAGATTCTTTGTTGATGGAAATACAAACCGAGGATGTGTATAAAGATATGGCAGAAAAAATAGATATGTACGACACGAGCGATTACCCAAAAGATAATCCACTGCACAGCGTAGTAAATAAAAAGGTGTTAGGTAAGATGAAGGATGAATGTGCTGGGACCCCAATAGCGGAGTATGTCGGATTAAGACCTAAGATGTATTCTATAAAGAAGTCCGATAATGGTGAGATAAGAAAAGCTAAGGGCGTTAAGAAGTATGTTGTAAAAAAGCATATCAAACACGAACAGTATAAAGAATCATTATTTAACGGTAGAATGTTCAAACACGAGATGAACTCTTTAAGAAGTTACGATCATAGGATATATGGATTAAGAATGAACAAGACATCATTATCCCCCTTAGATACAAAGAGATGGATTGATAAGGATGGTGTAACTACCTACGCTTATGGTTATGGTGGTAATACCGTACCGTCGGGAACTATGAACAACTCTTCTCGTACAAATGCCCTACCCGGTCCATCTTGAAGATAATAAAGAATAGGCTCTCCTTCTTTCGAAACCAATCTACTAATGTTATATGTCTTAAGGGACCATATGGGATCGGTTGCGCGACGTAGGCCTCCTTCGAGTTCACCGGCCTGGTATAAATATCTTACCCTTACTCTATCCGGAAGTTTTCGTTCTTTGCCTCTCCTCGGTGCTGAAGATTCGGAAGTCACGGATTTCATTTTAATAGCATCGGATGGTTTCTTCCCTATTAATCTCGTTACTTCATTATTCAGCGCTGATACAACGGCTGATAATCGTGTCACCCACTCGGTTGATCTCAATCGCTCGGATTTCATTTCGATCCCATACTGATAGCCAAACAAACGTTCCGCTAATGTCCTGTTAAATCTTTCGACGATAGCTTGACTGCGGTGGGCCTCTCTTTCACCACAGACGATTTCGACATCGTTCTTTGTTAACAGTTTAGTTACCGATCCCATAAACTCGCGACCGGGATCTACTTGAAATAGCTTAGGCCATTTTAGCGGTCCGCGTTTATATATGCGACTCAGTGCATTAGCTACCTCTGTTGATTCTTTCGATGTTAATGGCTCAGCCTCTTTGTATCGACTAGCCACATCCACTACCGTTAAAGCGTATTTATACGTTTTGCGTTTTACCTTATCGTGGGGAAGAAACAAGAGGTCAGCCTGATGAACTTCATTCGTCGTAAAAATATCAAACTTCTTCCTCGGTATATAACGCGGTGCCGGTAAATATATCTGCCACATCGCTTGTTTCTTTAACCAATCCTTTGCCACATCTTTAGATACCTTAGCCGTGGTGGCTAATTTTTTTATTGCTCCTACACCTTTTCAATATCCTCGTGGGCTATAGTAAATTTTATCCATTATTAATTAATATTGATGTTTCGTTTAATACAACTCATGACTATCGTTAAATCGCATAATCATTTTGATATAAAAAATCCCCCCTGTAGTAGCAGTATAGGTAATAAATCTGGCTCCAGTGGAAGTGGTCCAGAACCCCCATTACCTATAAAAATTTATATCATTGGCTCCAGGTGGAGTCAATTTAGCTGAATCTTATGACTATCGTTAAATCGCATCATCATTTTGGCATAAAAAAATCCCCCCTGTAGTAGCGGTATAGGTATATGAATCCTGCTCCAGTGGAGATGCGGCAGAACCCCTATTACCTATACTACTGTACCTGATCCAGTTTAATTAGCTTCCTGTTTAATTGGCTTCCTCGTCGTGTGTTATATGTCCGTCCACTTGTGACAATATTATCCTTCTGTTGTTATTAGTTAACCTACTCATGTTCATGTCTGTCAGGTAGGGAAATTGTTGTTTATGTTGATCCTTCACCCACCATATATAATTGTGTACCATGTTCATTATGCAGTGACCGCCTCCGTGGTCTAGTGGTAGAGCGTCCGCCCGGAGAGCGGTATACTGTGTCTGAGTGGGGTATTCATGTTAAACTGCGGCATGGTATCTCAGTGAGCTAGCACTATAAATCGGACTAGTACAAGCAGCCACACACACACATACACGTGCATGCACGTCGCTATATAAGTGCAATAATCTTGGACGCGATGTTAAACCCAATTTCACCTCACCTCACCTCATTATGCAGTCTTGCATGACAACGGTGTAAAGATATATACCAAAAAGTCGCTGTTACAGTGTAATATAGAAATTGTTATCCATACATTGTGTCTACTTTGTAGTTAGATATTGTTTCTTTCAAAGCAATGGATAAAGTCATAAAAATATAATATCCAACTGTCTTTATCTTATTATCAATTTCTTACCCTTTTGTGAATGTTCAATGCTCATGTTTTCATCCTCTAGATTTGCAACTGCCTGTTGAGAGCAAAATTAATCAGTAGCAGTACCACACTCAACAGTTTTAGCTTATGTCACCATGAGTTTGATGATTAAAATTTCCCAAATACTTCAGAAAACAGAAACATTATTAATTAATTAAGTTATTTTGTTTTAAAATACTTATTATTGTTTTCAGGTACACACAGATCATAACAATTACCTGTTCGAGTTGATTTGTGTAGTATTGTAGATCTGTTAATTCTCTCTCCTTTTCCACAAGTATGACTTCAAGTTCTACAAAATAATCATCAAATCACACGTGCAAAGTGCAAACATAGATCAAAATTGGGGGGGAAAGGAAAATATGTGTTGAGCCCCACTACTAACCACACATATACCTAAATTACATAACAGTGGCTTAGTAATGGTCATGGGAAGTTTCAGTTTCCAGTATGGTCAAAACGCAAAGGTCAAAATAAAGGTCAGCGTTTGCGAGATCGCGACAAACTGAGCCGTGTGTTGACCCATTCCACGAACGACACATTTCATTTTAGACACAATCATAAGTCAATAATGTCCATAAAGAGGCTTTCCAATTTAGCTGCCGTGGTGGCCATTTTGACATTTGGATTCGGACATGTTGAAAAAATTAGGGTGTCACCATGAATGGGAATAGACATGTGAAGTTTCTGAGGAGATAATGTTTACAGTGTGAGCAAATGCGTTTTGAGAGAATTCAGGCCCATGGTCGAAGTGCAAAGGTCAATAAAGGTCATCGGGAGATCTCGAAAAACGGGACATGGGTCTGGAATCCGACTACTAACTACACATATGCACATTTTCATTATATTTTGAATTTTTAAATACCTGAGAAATGTAAATACATATTTTTTCCATGGCAGACATATTTAAAATGGGGTCCAAACCTCTTCAACAAACTGGGATGTCATCTTTGGTGGGAACAAGTATGTGAAGTATCTGTTTCATTAGGCCAGTTATTTCTGAGGAGGAGATGTTTACGACTGGCTATGTACTTACTTGGCCTTCAGTGAGATGAGCTAAAACGCATTACCTTCCATTCCATTCCATTACGCTTTACTGATATGGCAAGATTCATGTACTGAATTTTACAATTTAGTGATACCAAATCTATAGAATATAAAATGGAAATTTCACAACCTTTTTATACTTTTATTGGGATTGTTAAGTAACTAGTTGTAATTGTTCAACCTTACCAACGTTTGCAGCTTCAACCCTTTGCTTTTCATCCCTGAGGCCTGCAAATATCTGTTGTGACGAAGATTTGTTTTCATGGTATTAGCATCATAATACTAGAACGCTAGTAATAATTTACGTTTTTACTATTTCAATCGAACAAACACAAACAAAACATTAATATATGTACACATACTTACCTCTTCTTGCTGTGTTATTTCAAGTTCAAGATCTGCTATCAACTTCTCTAAAGCCTTCAGATCGACTGTTTGTTCTATAAACATAAGTACCTTAAGCCATAAGTTTGTCAGTCAGATCTATAAAATAATTACAGTTCTAATTTAAACGAGTGCATGCAATTCATCAACAATGTGATGTGATGGTAAATATATACATACACCAAACTCATCCACATCCTTTCCGTCAACTATGAACTAGCAATAGTTTTTTCCAATCATCACGCCTTTGTGTACTTGATCCAGTTTAATTGGCTTCCTGTTTAATTGGCTTCCTTGTCGTGTGTTATATGTCCGTCCACTTGTGACAATATTATCCTTCCGTTGTTATTAGTTAACCTACTCATGTTCATGTCTGTCAGGTAGGGAAATTGTTGTTTATGTTGATCCTTCACCCCATTATATAAAATTTTGTACCATGTTCATTATGCAGTCTTGCATGACATCGGTGTAAAGATATATACCGAAACGTCGCTGTTACAGTGTAATATAGAAATTGTTATCCATACATTGTGTCTACTTTGTAGTTAGATATTGTTTCTTTCAAAGCAATGGATAAAGTCATTAAAACATCATATCCAACTGTCATTATCTTATTATCAATTTCTTACCCTTTTGTGAATGTTCAATGCTCATGTTTTCATCCTCTAGATTTGCAACTGCCTGTTGAGAGCAAAATTAATCAGTAGCAGTACCACACTCAACAGTTTTAGCTTATGTCACCATGAGTTTGATGATTAAAATTTCCCAAATACTTCAGAAAACAGAAACATTATTAATTAATTAAGTTATTTTGTTTTAAAATACTTATTATTGTTTTCAGGTACACACAGATCATAACAATTACCTGTTCGAGTTGTTTTATGTTGAGTTGTAGATCTGTTAATTCACTCTCCTTTGCCACAAGTATGACTTTATGTGCTACAAAATAATCATGGAATCGAATCAAAACAATAGTTTGCAAACAGTGTCATAACAACTGTCTTGCCTTCTCGGACTACCTTAAATCATGAGTTTTATATTATCTAAATTAAAACTAAAACGATCCCGTTGGAGAAATAAGTGCAAAGTATTTTATATTGTTTCACGCGATGTAGCCACATTATCCATGTTCTATTGTCATGATGATGCCCCTACTTGGAATTCAGTAATGTACAATTGAAAATCAGCACATGCTACTTATTGAAAGTAGGTCACACTGACCTACCACTGATATCATGAGACTGTCATTACTTATCATATATTCAAACTATTCAAATAGCATAACCTTTACAATCACGAGACTAAAATAATGCAAGTAGAAAAAGCAGTTTAGTGAAAATTGCAAACATACTTAACAATGACCTTCTCTGTGATCTTACCCGTAGGTCACTCATGACATTTTCCCGATCTGGGCCGTCACGGATGACATGTACCATTGTTTCATTGACCTACTTTAACAGTTTCTCGAGTTTAAATGAACGAATTAGATTGATATTTTCCACAGCCTTTTTGCTAGGTATTGTATATAATAATATCATGCGTATGTATCATAAACAGATCGCAAACTTTTTTACCCTTGTTTTCTGCTTCAACCATTTTCATTTCATCTGTAAGATCTGCGTGTTTCTGTTGTGAAACACAATGATACATAATGTAGAAAAGTTACAATTGTGTTCATTTTGTGATTCATGTATAGAAACAGTATAACAATGGCATTTGATTGGCTAACCAAGCAATTTCTTTTCGACGAATTGTTTGAGACCACGCCCACCAGCTGAAACAGTTTCCTCTGTTGCCTAATAATAGAATTACTGATTTTGTTTTGTTAACTGCAGGTACTGTGTGTGTTAAAAGTTAAATATTTAGTCTGTGTCGTTATCAGTGTTGATCTCAATAAACACTAAAAGCATATTGAAGTGAATTCTCATATTAAAACTATATATATATATATGTTTTCAGACACTACAGATATGTTGAATAAAGTAATTGCACTAAAGTACTCACTGAAATGACAAAAAAAACTGTTTTTTTTAATCTCAGATTTTAAATAGATGCAGTTAATATACAAATAATATAAATATTCAATTAGTACTAATTGGGCCTTTGCACAAATACAGCGTATCAAAGGTTTTTATGTCTTTTTACACGTAAAAGTGTGTAGAAATATGAACAAAACAGACTATTGTGAAACTGAGCATAACCAGGTGTAATAGATCAAGGTGAATGTCCATGACCTATGACACCTTGACGACAGGTGGAAACAGGCGCTTGAAACCAACGTGCATGTGATTTGTCAGTGGTTAGTGATTTGTGAGTGGCATCGTGGGATAGTGAATCATCGTCAAAATATCAGAACGTAAAAGTAACCTATTCCCTTCTCAAACAACAACTTACATGTCATTATTATCATGTACATAAACATAGCTGTTTTATTGTTGTTTTGATAACTTTTTTTCCAGGCTAATTTGCATAATGCCTATAGCCTGTTTCTGCCATGCCAATTTGGACTTAGTTTTATTTTCAATATTGAAAGTGCCTACAAATTTCCTCCTGTAAAGTACATTTTGTATTGAGCACTGAGATAAAACTAGCAAATCCAGACTAGTACTTTTCCAGTTGTTTTGTTATTTCGTATTTACATCTACGTGATGCTTTGTGTCGATTATTAAATCCAGCAAAACAGGGTTTTTTTCATTTCCATGAGTACTTTAGTCTCTTGTTCGTTGTTTACCACTGTTAAATATGAAGAACCGAATAAAAACATGAAATACGTCAATGACAAGAGGAACAATTCTATCTGTGAAACATCATATGTGTCTTTCTACCCATACGAAGCTTCAATCATCGTGACCTATCATCCCTGGTGAGAGTGATATAAGTGAAATTATGTTTAAAGCGGCGTTAATGCAATTTACTTGTACTCATTCACGGAACGTATGTGTCGATCTATGCAGCATAGAGTTCATGAGGTTTACCTGTTCTTGAAGTTGTTTGAAGAGCCTAAGCTCTTCTAACTCATTCACTAGTGCCATAAGCATGTCCTTCAGATCTACAATAAATAAGTGTATTAATAAAAACTTTTACTCTATTCGTGTACATGCGATTGTGCTTGTAGGCTCATAAATCACTATAACCTAATTTGATACGAACGTTAGATACACGTTACACAACTGGAAGTGAAAAACGTCAGTACAGTCCAATAGTAATTTTCACATATGATAAGTGTGAAATTTCGGAAAAAAATAGTACCTCGGCACTGTAGGGACACCTGGATAGGCAGCCATCAATGCTACTTTAATGACCCAAACCAAGTAGCATAAATTCTAAACTCAAATAGTTTTAAGAAAATATGTCGACATCAAAATGAGAAGCGTACATGTCGATGTTCAGGTCGCGATATATATCTATTGAGAGAATTTAAGAGCATGGTCAAACGAATTCAAAATCTACATTATTGCGGGCCGGCGGGTAGCCTAGTGGTTAAAGTGTTCGCTCGTCACGCCGAATACCCGGGTACAATGTGTGGAGCCAATTTCTGGTGTCCCCGCCGTGATATTGCTGGTATTTTGCTAACAGCGGCGTAAAACCATACTCACTTTCTCTCACTCAAATTATTGCAATACAAACCCTGGACCATACATGTTGAGCAGTATAACTAACGTCAAATGTACCATATTTTATTACATTTTCAACAGAAATTGCCATGAATGGGTGGCCATATTGGAAATCGGATTCGAACCTCTTTATGTATTATCATTTGTAGGAATAAACATGTCAAGTTTTAGCTTCTTTAGTCTGGCGGTTTCTGAGCATTGTCACACTTGCAAAGTGCAAACATAGATCAAAAGATATCGAAAAACGGCTATGCTAATTTGTTGTGTTCTGTATGGAGACAATTCTCAGAAAGTTTGAAATCATTTCATGCAGTGGATTCAGAGGAGATAGTGTTTGAAGACAGGTGCCCCCAAAACCCTGTGAAAACCTTGAATCCAATATGGCTGCCAAACCACGTGACCAATGACCAAAGTCAAAGAACAAAAATTATCAAGCAACTAGGCAGTATATACATGCAAGGTTTGAAAGTAAACGGACAAACGGTTGTGGAGAAACAGGGCAAAATATATCGTCAAAAAATACTTGTTTTTCAGTTATCTGCCCTTGGTCTTTGGGCCTACGGCCTTGGCTTTTTGGCGGGCACTAGTACCCAACGGTCTACAAACACACACAGAATGTGAACAAAATCGAGCTGGTGATTATTTTGCTAGGGCAGGTGCAAAAATCGGCGGAATAAATAATAATAATAATAATAATAATAGTAATAATAATTCGAACGATTACAATAGGGCTCTACAGCCTTTCGGCTAGGAGCCCTAATAAGCAAACGGTTCAAAAAGATTGAAACCTCTTAAACTAGTCTATTACAGCCAGTGTTTGATAATGCAGATACAATTCTCTCCGAAATGCTGTTTTGTGGTTCACATATCACATTGAGAAATGATCATAAAGTATCGTTTCAGTTCAGTTTTGGGAGCAACCGAATACCTCTTTGCCCATTACCGATTGACCTACCCGTGGCCTGAGCTTCACACGTTAACTTTTCATCCCTGAGATGGGCTGCGGCCTGTTTTGGAACAAGGAAAACAATACAACTTAACTTCTTGATGGTGAAATAATCATTTTTATAGCCTTACATTTATCTTATTCTTATAATTATATAATTATATCTTTTCATCTTTTCATAACAATACAGTTATTTCATTCTTTACATATGTACGCCTTTGTATGGGAGTAGGAGGAGAGCATCTTCCCGAGGCAAGAGAATTAACTGACTATAGAAGTCTACTTTCCACCCCTGCCGAACTCGGTTGGAAATAGACTCGATCATAGGATCTCCGAGGAGATATCGCTGCAAGGAAATTTCATCACAAAGCTTTGCAGACCACTGTGGTGTCATCCGTTACCACCACGTCACAATCAAATGACATCACTAACCTCTATGCCACTGAAGCAGGTCAGCTGTACTCTATACATTCAAGACACTGCGTTAACTGTGTTAAGTATATGTACACATTTTACACTTTCTAGAAACATGATTTCAATATACTAACCGGTCCATAATTGACAATCATTGTATTCATTGTCTCCACGTCATTCTTCAGATCTAAAAACAAACAATAACCAGTACTGATAGAGATTGAGGACACAATTTGAGTCAAATAAGTTTGATGACCTTGGAAAGGATAATGGTTATCCCTAAAAGATACGTCTATGACCCATTGGACTGCATGCATTATGTATCAGGCTTTGTCGAGGGGTGTGTCAAAATCGCAAAAAAAGACATTCATCAATAGTAAGAACATTTTTTCTCACCTTCATATGCAGTTTCAAAAGACTCCTTTGTTTTCTGGAGTTCTGCATACATCTGTTTGGAACAAAAACGTTTCAGATCAGCTGTAAGATAATTTGTATTGACTAATTTATTGCTGTGGTTGTCACATTGGCAGAAACGCATTTAATGCATAAATATTGAAACTACGGCACCTGAATTGCATTCTGTTGTGCGTCATGAGGCATAACATATCAAAGCAATATATATAAAGCAATGCTCAGAATATGTCACATTCATTCATGTATGTATAACGCACATTACATTTAGACGCTGTAAAAAAATACCCTTTCTTGCAGTTTCTTGTCCTTTCTAAGATCTGTTATTTCTTTCTCCAGTGCCATTACTTTTTCATCCAGTTCTACAACATAACATCAAGGCATACATGATCTCTGCATGAGTATGTAAAGTTTGAAAAAGCAAATATCAACGTTTAACTTAGCTCCATGTGCACGGATGATCTGATATCGTTCAATAATGTTCAAATAGCCAATTCCCTTCCTCTGATTTTACACACCTAAAATAGAATAAAGGAGGCAAGTGAGACCATTCGTCTGTGAAATATTTAGCGATCTAGGCATAACGATTCAGAGTTTCAAAAAACTGTCCACAAGTCTGTATGACAAGGGGGATCACAATCAATATTCCAGCAGATGCAGTCTCATTTGTGGTCGACATGTGGAGGGCATTTTAAAATTTGTCGCAATAGTGACAAAACTTGTCCGATGAAATTCCTTATTTTAATTTCTACTATATGTTCCCGTGTGCTTTTTTTCAGTCGAACACTTGACTTGCCTTTGCATGTGTTTGTAACGGTTGCCACCCTGGTAGGTGGGGGTGCATATCGGACAGGATCAGCATTGATTTTATTACATAATATTTATTTCTTGATAAACCCTATACTTTTACCTTTAATGCGTTGGAGGTTGGAGCCATCATGAAACTGCAAACTGTCTTTAGCAGATGTCTTAAAAAAAAGACACGTTAATTATTATATAAAATCAGATATGTTGCCACTTATTATCATTTGAAACCTGTATTGAATGTTATTCGTGATATCGTAATCATTTAATTGTGATAGAAATGCGATGGCTATATGAGTCAATGTGACAGTTTGGGTTAACGTCGCTTTGAACTGTATACTTCAGTTATATCATGCTGTGGGAGCTATATGAATATCCTATGAATAGTATCTATGCACATGGATATAAAATCTGTATGAATAAAAATTGCATATATTTACTTACCCCACGCGGTTGTTTTTCATACTGTCCATTAGAAGCTGCAACATAAGCTGCAACACTGGTATTGCATATATACTAACTGAAGCAATTCAGTATATGGAGTCCTGATATAATCTTATCAATAAGATGACTACGTCGTATCCACTGTCTTCCATTTGTATTTGCTTTCGGATCATATTGGGAATTATTACGAATAGAATTGTCCAACGATGTATCAACAATGCAAATGCCACAGCACACAGTGCGCAGAATATAATTCAATATGATTGCACCGAAAACCAAAATTTAAAACTAATCATGATAAGAACAAACCATAGCTAAACGTATTGATAGTTTAATCTTTGCAACAAGTCATCTTTACTGCACTGTGAATTTCAGACCGTAAAACTTTACTTGAACGTGTTATATAGGCATAACGCTAAACTCCATGAGTGATGCAATGTCCCCTGAGAAATACGGATTTCTGAAGAATCAGTGTATTCTGTTGTCATTACACATTGATGCATTTATCCCAGGTTATATATCAGGTTAGAATTGATTCAGTAACCCATGCTTGTTATAGATGAAAAACAAATGTCAAAACATAATAATTAGTTATGATGTTTCATTGATGAATACGTCAAAGTATATATTTTATATCCAAGGAACAAACCCATAAGAAAGTAATCAACTTGACGTTCACGCACGCACGTACGCACACACACACACACGAATATATATATGGGGGCAGAAATGACCTTCAATTTCAATATCAGTGTTGCAAGTATTTGATTGCAGTGTTGATTGCCCGAACAAAGCTGGTCGTTCTGTTTCCACTGTAACAGGTACATACGAACATTACATATTACTTATGACATCAAGGTTATTTCTCATTAAGTTATAAATGAAAACAATATTAATTTTAGCATTCATTTTATATCCAAGGAACAAACCCATAAGAAAGAAATCAACCTGACATTACAGCACCTAGGTGATCTCGACATGAGACAAGTGTGATATCGTTGAAATGGATAGATATATAAATTCCTGTTGTTTATTATGAGTTCATCTGTCAGGGTGAATATACTTCGAAGCCTCTTATGTAAACAACACAGGTGCTTACATTACTAGAAAACGCAGAAGCCGCCCCATACCCACTTATTCCTGAATGCCCCATCTCTTTCCATCTGGAAACATGTGTCATGATACATTTTGACAGTTGAGTGAGTGAGTGAGTGAGTTAATATTTAAAGTCACATCGGCAATGTTTCAGCCATATCGTGACTATCAAGGGTTATTTTTTATAAATACAATCAAACTTATATAAAAACGTGCCAACGAAGGACAGTAAAAAGTACTAGACTTATCACAGAAAAAGATTTTAAAACTAGTACGGGATCATAAAAAAGGATAACACTATTACATAACTTTGACAGTTGACCTCACCAAAATGTACCTATGTTCATCTTTGATCCATTACTATCTGGTTTGGGAAAAGATATGCCCGATGGAAACTAACGTTCAAACAGCATTTTTTTTATATCTATCGTGAAGTTCTCTGTATCTGTGGCACTGAGATAGATAAGAGACTTACCTCGTGTTGATTGTCGTTCTGATGGTCGTTCTGTTTCCGTTGTAACAGGAACATACGAACATTGTATATTACTTATGAAATCACGGTTATTTTTCATTAAGATATAAATGAAAACAAATTCAATTTTAGCATTCATTTTATATCCAAGAGAATAACCCATAAGAAAGTTAACAACTTGACATTATAGCACCCATACACCTTGTAAAATATCGGTTGTGTTCTCTTCATTGTTTACATACAGCTAGGACAGTTTGCGCGTTCGATAGTATGTTGTCACTTGTTTTGCAAACTTTAGAAGGTGGAGTTAAATTCAGCAACACTTAATTAAATTCCGATGTTCTGGCTTACGTGTATACTATTAGCGTTAAAGTTCGTGGTTTCCAACATGTCATTTATAGTCGTTTGCAAGGTAGAAATCTATGTTATGCTGCAGGTAATTTTAATTTCGGATGTATGCTGTTGAAGACACTCGGCTATGAAGTTTTCCATTTCTTCTTTGTCGACTTCAAGCATGGTGGTTCGTGTGGTACCTTGTTGGTTGGATTTGTCCGAGTCCAACGTAGTTTTGTCTTTCGGGTAGAGAAAAGCTATTACGTAAGCCGCTGAGGGGTCCGACTCCCCTCTATTTGCGTTATTTGTTCTGGTGTGAGTCATTTAGTGTCAGATTGTGTTGGATTGTGGTGACTTACGGGTGAAAAACATGGGAGCTATCTCTTACACGCGTGGTCTCATGTCAGCAGCCATCAAACCCCAACGGCCCTCTCTCCGGTAAGACGCTCTACCACTAGACCACGGAGCCAGTGAAGTACACAGACAAGCAGGACTGCCTTATGAATAACCATTCCAGTGACCTCTACTTTCAAAGAAGGTTGCATAAAACCTTACCGGTACCACTTCAATGCCTCACCCAAAGGATGATAATATAAAAATACTTAATTTCATCCTGCTACACTTCTTACGTTATCGTGAACATAATACGTTTTTGAGTGTAAAGCCCTGGGGGCGAAACTGACCTTCAATTATATCAGTTGTAAGTATTTCAAGATCATTCAAAAGGGTATCAAGCATATACAGTTTGATTAAACATGTTAGTTGTCATTTGTTGAAAACCAGCATAGTTCACAACGTATCTAAAGATCGACAGCAAGGGAAAGCATTGAGACTGACAAAATACTCACGTTGTGTAAATTGCCTGAACCATTTTGGTTTTTCTGTCTCCCCTGAAACAGGAACATACAAACAATGCATATTGTTTATGAAATCCCTCTTTCGGCTCTAAATTGAAGACAAACTTAAACAAATCTCAAACTGTATGAAACTGCTTGTACAATTTATATATTTGTAGAAGTCGTGTGTTGACGTTTTCTCATTGCATAGTTTATTTTTGTAGAAACAATATTTTGAAATTATTTCATTATATTCTTCGGCGTTATACTCTCCAAAAACAGAAACGCATCTGTGACTTCTACAAGGCTTCAAGTGCGAGTATTTAAAACATTACAAAGTGAAACGGAGTTCACCAAATATCAAAGGAGAATTTTTGCTTGTGGACGGTTTGGTCATTATTTCCAGCACGGAGCCCGATCCAGGAAATAACATCATACAATGGAAGAAGTATAAAATATAGATTCAAACGTCTGGAGATATTTGCAATTCTTAAGAAAAGCATTCTTTTATTTGTTGTAAATAATATGTATACAACTCCTGAACTAGAAACAGATTAAACAGGGATATGAAAATGAGCACTGCTACCTGAACTGCTACGGGAGCTATTTTCTAGTAATGTTGACAAGAAAATGTAAACAAAAAAAAGGAAACATTCTGGTATAACAACTTACCATTAATGAGTACAAATTAGCCATATCGATGTACATGTATGTGGGCCTAGTTCAGATACCCCGAAGTTCTACGATGAAATTGATGAGTTGATGAGATCACCAGATTCGCATAAATTACTTCTTTGTTGAGATTGGAATATTATCCAATATTATTTTTCCAGATTCTCATAATCACAAACATATTAGGAATCCTAAAGCCAGACTATGATTATTTAGACTAAAGGAAGACTTTGATATACGATAGCCCCGGTGAGATTTTCGACCAACAGAAAAACGATTTACTTAGCGACAACGATATTTTTTATAATCCCATGATTTTCTATATTCTGTTGCAAAATTTGAAATAGAACCTTGTTTTAAATCCGACCATTCACCTACTTCGATAAATCTCAAACTACCAGACTTACTTTTGGAATTTTAATCATTCTCTTTATTAGTCCTGGAATATGTCAAAAGTATCAAAAACGTCATAATTGAAACAAGAGAATAGTACAATAATGTAGAAACTGGTGAAGATGAATTCATAATTAGCAATCAGATGTTTTGGGAAGTATTAATACAAATGATTCGCGGAAGCACAATTTTGTTCGGGTACACTACAACAACCAACCATGTCACTTCATAATGAAACTAATTAAAAAGGGACTTAGAAAATGATATTGAACTGATAAATGGAGACCTTTAAGAAATACGTCGGGATAAAACCAATGGAATGTTAGTAAGATCAAGAGCTTTTTGAGTGGAAATTGGAGAAACTAATTATTTCTTGAACCTGGAAGCAAGGGATTTCATAGACAAAGCATTCATGCGCGTTGAAACTGTTAGTGGAAATATGATAACGAACCAAATCATTACCAAATCAATTACTTTTGAAAACATTGTTACCACCTATGCGTTTCTTGTTTTGAAGTGTATATACGTTTCTAAGCCTATGTTAGGTATTCAGAGTATACTTACCGTGAGTTGATTCCCTTGCCAATTCACGTGTTTCGTTTTTCCCTGTATTATTGGATAAGCAAGATAGGCGCATCGTTATAGAATTGATTGTTTTAATTCACCATTTGATCGAGATATAAATTGCAAACGGCAATCGTTATGCATTCATTAAATACCACTGTTACATTCGAAACAAAATATAAAAATAAGCTGTTATGATATGTCATACATGAATTGGGAATATATTCATACAATTCGCAAGGAACAAAACCAGAAGAGCATCAACGATTTGCATTGTAGCAACTATGTGACCTATGTGTCAGACAGGTATTTCCAATATGCCCATGTCCCTACCAGAGATGTTAGTGCCTGAAAGATGATGTTTATTCAGAGTTCATTCGTCACTATGGAACAACTTCGAAGTTAATCAGTACCGTCTGTACTTAGTTGCAACTGTTATCATTCATATAAGTATGTATCACTTTTCAAAGCTATTTGCCAATGGCAAGATCTAACCTCCTATGAAATACCACGCACGTAATCTAGTCGATAGAGCGTCAGACCTTAGAGCGAAAGAAAGGTGGTCATACCAACAGATGTTAAAAGATGGTACTAGGGATTAAGCGTATAACACAAGGGCAGGTCAGATCAGAGTCAGTAAACCGAGGGTTGTCGCAAAACAAAATATTGCACCTCAAATGCGCAAACGTCGTTTTTTTACATCTTCATACTTTACCCGCATATACACCACGACCTAGAAGTTGATTTCCCTTTTGAATTACATGTGTTGAGAACGCATGACACAAACATGTGACACTGGTGCTTCATTGCATTGGTTTCAAGAGTGCTCAATCCGTGTGCAGCCAACTAATGTCACATGCGTGAGTGTAAAATGCGCGTAACCTGTAACGAGTTTCAGTTTAATAGATTCAAATAGTATCATGTGTCATGAAATAAAACTGTAAGATGTGAAGCTTGACATGTGTGACGTCATTTTATTGTTAAACTCCCTGGATGCCAGACGGACAGTCCCTCCTCTTTAACCCTCACTTTGAAGTCGAATAAAAGTCAACATACATCACGCACACAAATACACTTCACAAATTCGAATACTTCAGGGAATTCCCTGTTCTGTGATATCATCCAATGTCATTTTAGGCAAAGCAAAAAATCGCCATTTTCAATATCCATAACGCATCAATACAAAGTTACGTTCCGTGTACCATGCTGGTTTTCTACCTATCAGTTACGCAGGTCTCGACCATGTGTGTATTTTCATTAACATGCTCTCTGATGCTATCTTACCCCAGTCCACAGGTACGGCGTATCTACTATGTGTCCAGCACTGCATTTTAATATGGCCCATTCAAATGTATTGTGCATTTGCATAACAGTATACATATATACGTCGTAGGGAATAAATAGCATTATGCTTTGTCAAACTAACAGTATTATCTATCAAACAATACTACCCACAGTGCCTTGGCAAATTGACCCATAATGCATTTCGGCAAGCACTTCTTTGTTTTTCGCCATATTGAAGAAGTGTTTAGGCATGAATTATTTTGTTTAACCATCCACATCCCTTTGAACAATCATCTGCATGTTATCATTTATTACTTTTCTCACCATAGTTTGCCTACATATTGTGCGTACCCTAGGACATATCCGGCGTGTTACAAATTTCGGATATTTATTCGGAAAAGTTTCAAAAATAATATGTTAGTGATCACGGGTATCTGTCTTTTATGAAATCTCCTATGATCATTCAAAAACGTCACCGATAACCCTAATAACCCTATTTACACACTGTAGCATTTTCTCCTATTTTAAGCTATCCATTCGTCTATTCGTTGAATACATTGGCTCAACATTTTCACACAGACACAGACACACACAGACACACACACACAGACACACACACACACAGACACACACACACAGACACAGACACAGACACACACACAGAGACACACACAGACACACACACACACAGACACACACACACACACACACACGCGCGCGCGCGAATATTGATATATATATTTCAAGAACATTGCGCCAGCACTGGTTGTGCTAAGCATTCGTGAAGTTCTCTGTATCTGTGGCACTGAGATAGATAAGATACTTACCTCGTGTTGGTTGTCGTTCTGGTGGTCGTTCTGTTTCCGCTGTAACAGGAACATACGAACATTGCATATTACTCATGAAATCACGTTTATTTCTCCTTAAGATATCAATGTAAACAAATTCAATTTTTAGCATTCATTTTATATCCAAGGAACAAACCCACGAGAAAGTTAACAACTTGACATTATAGCACCTATAAACCTTGTAAAATATCGGTTGTGTTCTCTTCATTGTTTACATACAGCTAGGACAGTTTGCGCGTTCGATAGTATGTTGTCACTTGTTTTGCAAACTTTAGAAGGTGGAGTTAAATTCAGCAACACTTAATTAAATTCCGGTGTTCTGGCTTACGTGTATACTATTAGCGTTAAAGTTCGT
Organism: Haliotis rufescens; assembly: GCF_023055435.1. Taxonomy (NCBI): domain Eukaryota; kingdom Metazoa; phylum Mollusca; class Gastropoda; order Lepetellida; family Haliotidae; genus Haliotis; species Haliotis rufescens. Next base: position 550,694 of record NW_025963782.1, read on the forward strand.
GGTTTCCAAATTGTCATTTATAGTCGTTTGCAAGGTAGAAATCTATGTTATGCTGCAGGTAATTTCGGATGTATGCTGTTGAAGACACTCGGCTATGAAGGTTTTCATTTCTTCTTTGTCGACTTCAAGCATGGTGGTTCGAGTGGTACCTTGTTGGTTGGATTTGTCCGAGTCCAACGTAGTTTTGTCTTTCGGGTAGAGAAAAGCTATTAGGTAAGCCGCTGAGGGGTCCGACTTCCCTCAATTTGCGTTTTTTGTTCTGGTGTGAGTCATTTAGTGTCAGATCGTTTTGGATTGTGGTGACTTACGGGCGAAAAACATGGGAGCTATCTCTTACACGCGTGCTCTCATGTCAGCAGCCATCAAACCCCAACGTCCCTCTCTCCGGTAAGACGCTCTACCACTAGACCATTGCTGGTCGTAAAAGGCGACCGAATTGGGCAACCTGTTTGCCGTGGGTTGCGCCCCTGTGTCGGTGGAGGACGGGATTCTGGTGGTTGAGGGCACTGGAACCAGGAACAGTGTTCCTTTGCCCAACACACCACTTCGACCCTTACTTCACCTAGACGGGTGGTAGAATGGGCCCGTTTCTATCAATCGGCTGGTCACGCCATGCCCTGTGCATGAAATACTTGAATTGAATAATTTCGAGATATATTAACCAAATTTGGATCAGGATATATCATAAACTTGATCCTGATCATTTCAATTTTGCCTAGAGTCCTATGCCAGAAGGCGGTGGCTCATGGGCCAATCTGGCATTATAAACCTCTGAATTCTGAGTTTCTCCAGAAAAGTGTCATGGGCGAACCAGCCTGGCATTTCTTCAGTCAGAAACTTGAATAGCTATGGAATCTATTTGCTGGAGTATAACATCCCTGTAGCCCTGGTGGTGCAGGCGGGCTACCACTGCACCATCGTCCTTGTTGACACTACATGGCGGGTGGGGAGCAGAGATGTCGAAACATTTACTTACACCATGGCTCTTCCCATACCATCTGGTTCATCAAAGAATAAACGGAGTCTTTATCGTCCGACGAAGACTCGTCTGAAATTGTTGACTCATGGCCAAGGTTTATTGTGATCTCATCTTCTGATGAGACACCTTTCACAAGAAAAGATACCCATATATACAAAATATACAATTTTGTATATTTGATATTTCCAAAATATACAATTTTGTATAGTTGGTATTTCCAAAATATACAATTTTGTATATATGGTTAGATTTTACCACTGCTTCATTCAATTTCCTCACCTCTTATAGAATGTTTCACATAATATGTGGTTGCAAAGTTTACTAATGATACCGAACAGTATAATTATTGCATGTGACAATAATGCTTTAATACTATTTTCATTATGACAACTATATGATGTCATGAAATAATTTGTATTTCGTTATGTTTTACAGATCTTATTAACAGTTTGATCAATATAAAATGCGTACGCCAGCAACAAGTAGTTGAAAGTAGTTTTAAACATTGATGTTTATCGTTCCTAAGCTCTGTTCTCCAGCTCAGTTCATCTTTGTTTACGAGAACGTTTTTAATATGGGTAATTTTCTTCTTTCGGGACATTGGAGCAGTCATAATATTCATAACATCATAAATATTAAGATTACAGGCAATTTTAACAACTTTAGTACTCCATGAACTTTTACATAGTAACCATTTTCTTCATCAAAGCGTTACAAGTACTGTTATTAAATCTTGGGGTAGTCTAAAAACATTAGCATGTAATGTAACAAACGGGGAGGAGAGACCCATGTCTCCATTAGTGGCTATACATGGAGGTACTGTTACTAACACCAAGAAATAATTTACCGGCTCTATTTTGGATTAGATTAACGTTTTATCCTCATATACCAGAGCCGTAGAACATTACCGGCTCAACAAGACTTTCATACAGTTTCATAAAAAAACATCATAAGACATACACCCAACAGAATAAGACAAAGCATGGCTGGCAGAATTGTACAACTCTTTCACAGTTTCACATATCTAGATGCTCGTCAACCCGTAGTCCCAGATAACGATATGATTCTACATAGACCAGTGTTTGCCCAGCGTAGAGGAATCTGGTTAATCTGTATCACTTAACGAGTTTGAATAGCTTACTCTGCCCACAGTCGAGAGCAGCACAGTAATTAGTAGTTTAGACCAGACGAATACACTGGTCACACTTGACTGGTCTGTCTGATGATTCGGTCACCTGCCAAATGGGATGTCTGACAATTGGGTGTGAACCTTACAGAGGAAGTTATTTTATGAATGCGTCACGTGTTTCAAAAGAGATGACCATTATCTAAGTAAAATACTTCTAAGATCATAAAGGACATAACATTTAATAAAGTGAAATTCATTTTCGACAAACTTTTATGAACAATTTTAAAACAGTGCGGGCAGATTCTATTTTCTAAAAGGTTTGGGGGGTTGTCAATCGTCCTGTTTCGATCCAGATCTAAAACTAGCTAAAATGCGACGGTGGTCCCTGTATTTAAAACATAAGGAGCAACAACGTTACGATCATGAAAGTTCTTAATGTATTGCCCTTAACGTTATGTTTATCGTTCCTAAGCTCTGTTCTCCAGCTCAGTTCATCTTTGTTTACGAGAACGTTTTGAATATGGGCAATTTTCATCTTTCGGGACATTGGAGCAGTCATAATATTCATAACATCATAAATATTAAGATTACAGGCAATTTTAACAACTTTAGTACTCCATGAACTTTTACATAGTAACCATTTTCTTCATCAAAGCGTTACAAGTACTGTTATTAAATCTTGGGGTAGTCTAAAAACATTAGCATGTAATGTAACAAACGGGGAGGAGAGAACACCAAGAAATAATTACGGGCTCTAATGTGGATTAGATTAATGTTTTATCCTCATATGCCAGAGCCATAGATCATTACCGGCTCAACAAGACTTTCATACAGTTTCATAAAAAAACATCATAAGACATACACCCAACAGAATAAGACAAAGCATGGCTGGCAGAATTGTACAACTCTTTCACAGTTTCACCTATCTAGATGCTCGTCAACCCGTAGTCCCAGATAACGATATGATTCTACATAGACCAGTGTTTGCCCAGCGTAGAGGAATCTGTTTAATCTGGTTAATCTGACTGTTGGAATATTATCTATGCATTATCCTGTCTAAAAATCTAGATACATTTACAATATCATGTATGCATTTTTGAATCATTGTATTCCGGAGTGGTCTTCATATAAACTTCTTGACCAATCCGCTTCATGTACATTTTCAGAAAAACAGAACATAACATGGGAATACCGTTCGAATTGAGCCTCGCTCAATTTCCCTGTGCGCTGTGATTTTTTATTTATTTTTTTTAAATGAAAATTTTACAGGGACTAGCTGTGCTACCACACATGTTAAACCATTTTTACAGTTTTGTCTAATTTTAGCGATAATGAAAACTGAGTAGAGATAAGATATATTGATGAACAACGTCTTTATTACAGTTAGGAGCGACGCTTAGGTGTATGTTGTAACACCATTATCAAGCAAGTGATGTTGTTCATCCACAGATCTTATCCTCTCTCAATACTCCAACTTCTAAATTCCTCGCAAAGAAGATAATGATACTTGTTTTGAATCTTGCCATCGTACAAAATATTCTTCGCACAGTATTCAAGAAACAATGTAATATTAATATCTTACTACGCCATCAATATATGTTGTGCAATATTTGAGAGGTTGGCGCCTGTCGGGACGGTGTGAGATGCTAAAACTGTTCTTGTATAGTCTAGTATCCTTTGGCTATTGACAGCTACCACTGTTTATTCCCATTCAAGTTGCTAACGGTGGCTCATCTAAATAGTATTATGGGAACGGAAATTAAAACATTACTTCATTCGTTATGCTACCATTTTTGAATATATGTCCATGAGATTAATCTGTTCATTTTTCCGTATTTTTATTACGGAACTTATAGCTTTGTGTGGCACAAACGATCAAATAGTAAGATGACTACAATTAAAGGGCATTAATAACGAGAGGCTGTTCACATATATGTACATCATATATGTATCACGCGAATCATTTCTGATTTTACTCGACGTAAGAGCTAGAAACGTTACCTACTTCCGGCGCAGCGGTTCTAGATGTTGGCGCTATCTAGATTGGGTCCCTGACACATGCAGCTCTATTTGATGGGTGCATTGTACTTAATAAGCTGAACTTTTATAAATCTATTTTTTGCAAATATATACTGGTCACTCCAACTAATCATTGTTACTAAAATATATAGGATTGTTGTCTATAACGTGTCCATTCGTATGTCTGTTCTACTAAATATTGACACTAAGAAACTCGTACAATTTTTTAAATCATTACTAAACGTGTTGTACTTGTCTACATCTGAATTGAAAAGTGGGAGAAAAGTTGCTTACTGTATTTTGCCGCCTTTGATGGTTCTGATGATCAAGATGACAACGTCAAAATCTAAGTGTTCAGGAGTCGATGAGGATTCAGGAGTTTTTGAATTGATGCAGAAGAAAGGTTGGGGGTTATTATAGGCCCAATAGTGCACCACGTGATTTATGTCCAGGCCCCCGTGACATGCAGTTGTCATGTGACATGTAATTAACTAACTGAATTGCAAAAACAATTCCGACAGCAAATAACCGCATCCACAACAACAATGCGTGGATGCAAAGAAAGAAACCATTTTAAACCCCTTTCTGTATATTTGTATTTGTATTCCTTTCTGAAACTATCATTCTACAAACAGTTGTGTTCACCGCCCATTGTGATACTTCTACTTAAGAAAATAAAAAAGGATGTTTATTTAGTCATTTGACATGCGTTCATTGTAAACAAGGATTAGTGTGAAAGGATTACTAAGTTTGTCATCCAGTATAATGCACTTCCTCGATTAGCATAATTAGAACAGAGTTTGTAATTAGTTATATCCTGACTCCAGTTAACCAAGGCAGCTACATCAGTTGTGATTTATGAATTTGTGGAATCTTAATGAAAATAACGACCGCCTGTCACAAAAATGCAAACGAACATTGAACACGCACAGATGCAGATTTTCCTTTCGTACATTTGAGGGTGAACGTGAACGAAGCCGTGCAAGATGCTTTACAGCGATTTGTCTTCAGAACACATATTGAGCTCAGGTAAGTTTATTAATGATGATATTTTCATCCATTAATAGATATGGCGATCATGAGCGCTGACACTATATGTATTCGCAATAGAACATTTGGAAGACTAGACACAAATTGAGTCACAATATGACAACATCAAATCAAAGAATTTGTTTAATGCAACAGATTTAAGGCATTGAAATTGTACATTATTATAAAATACATGAGTGTCGCTACGTCTCATGTCAAATACATCAATGAATTCTTTATTAAAAAAATTAACTTAATATTACTATGAATTTATAGCTAAAATTATGGAGTCTTGCATGTCGAGCCAACAAAACTATAGTACATATTATTCACCTTGGAATTTCTGTTTACTGTGCTTGCGGTGGGGTCAACCCTATTCCCAAAATGGACAGTTCCAAATACTACTGCATAAAATATTAATGCCAATTTGGAGAAAATTACCAAATGAATGAATGCAAGTAAAACTTAATCCAGGGAAAAAGAAAACTGTTCAATATCACGTCAAAGTGTGCCCAAGTGCAAAACCTAATCTTAAAGTGAAAGGACTTTGGTATTAATATTTCAGTCAGATTATGATATTGGCGAGTTAACGAGGTAAGCCCTATGATTAATTGTCTTAAATACCTTTCTGGTGTCCACCGCCGTGAACCATACTCAATCACTCAGATAAATAACCCCTTTTACATAAGTCATGAACAAGCATATATATATTGCCAATATTTTGCTCCCATGTTTTGGATAATTGTACCAAAGAAAAAGAATTAATCCTAGAATGTCTACACATTAATTCATTACGGACGCTGAAATAATGCCGATGAGACGTTAATTTTTACCTCGCCACTCACTGATTACGGACTATTTGTGGGCCAATAAGAGGTACAAGCCACGTGAAAATTTAGAGTGAGACCAACGTAGCCATTACACCTTTTTACAAGATGGAAAACATCTTTGCTGTTAGTGATTACATATAAAGAAATCTAACCAATTCACAGGCTATACGTTGTAGAACTGAATGCAAGTCATTCCTACCTGATACCATTAATAATTGGAATAGTCAACGGAAAAAGAGGATTATTAAACTTAGACAATGTTATATTCAGTTAAGCCATGATACCAGCTTTTGTCACTTTAAACTTCCATCGACTTAAAAAACACATCTCAGATAACACATCATGCATGCTCTTGTGGCTGTCACAATGGTACACTGCATTAATTTTTACACATGCCCCAACTACAATATATTTAGAAACGATTCTATTCTAAAGGTTAAGTGAGTTTCTAATCAGTGGTTTATTGGAAACAATTTGAACAGTGCCTAATTTAGCTATTTTGAAATCGGCCATGTACATCCGACGTTCGGGTGGATTTGCACATATATAATAACTAGTAGTAAGACTTAATACATACTTTGAGACACCTATTAAGTATTAAAGAGTTAAATAACTTTTCTTAGGAAACCCCTTTCCATCAACCGCACTGTTGACCTATCTTTTTTGTTCTGTTTTGATGCATTGATGTATTATTTAATACAATATGTATATCTCCCCTCATCCCAATGTTAATAAAAGGAAGCTTGGTGGGGACTTTTGGGATATAAGAAATGAATACAGACTGCCATATTGTCTGAATGTCTTAACAATCACCGGGTGTGACCACGTAGACAGGATATCATTCGGGTTTCTCATAATTACTCCATGAGCATGCTTGGTATTGTAGCTTGGGGATATTAAATGTAAGTTTGTTATCAGAGGAGATTGATAGTGAACTTTTAGTACCAGTTAGATGTGATATCTATATGACTTCTTTCTGTTTGACAAAGGATTAAGGGTATATGTGTGGGTAATCCTTCCACGCTGATGAAAGAAAGTCACTCTACTAGTTCATGTAATCTACGTCAAATAAGATCAGAACACATGCATTATTACAACATACTCAGGATACCAATAACAACGAAATGTACAAATTAACAAACATGATCAATATTATTATTACATGTTAATGCCATGTATGTAAATATAGCTATATAAACATATGTTTAATTTTTCAGCTTGTGTGAAGTCGTCCATAAATACAAGAAAACGTATATTATCCCAAACTTATATTACCCTCAAAAGGGCAATTATATTCATGTTACATTTTTTCAGTCTCTTTTTTAATTCGAATGACGTAACATTTATGTTACTTTGATTTTATTAGACCCATGTTGTTACAGACCCAGGGATTGACTAGGTTCATTGGTAACCTCCCAAAACCCCGGTCCATTACATGTCATAAAAGTGCCGGGACATAATATGGTGGCAATACATTCTCTAATTAACACCTGTCACAAAGGGACGGGCAATTTGGGTTTGTCCTCAGGGAATGTGTTATGCAATTTGTGTATTCACGAAATAACATTCATCAAATTATGTACATGGTCCTGTGATGTAGGATTGATGCATTCGTACTTTTTATAAATAAATGAATTGCATTTTTTTTCTTAACCGTGTGCGAAATACGCATAATGTCGGAAAGCGCAAGTTAAATACAGACTCCATCCCAAAATAAATCACAAACCCTCTCTTATAATTTGTATATTATTCTATATTTTAATTATGTAAATCACGTTCCTGTCACTTTTAAAGTAGAATACGTTAGTCACTCAACCAATTCCATTATTATTTTCCCAAAGATCAAAGATTAAAGCAGTTATCAAGATTTATTTTCCATATCTTTAAAAATACTTAATCTTTACATTGAAACTGCCATCATGATGTATTATTATTATTATTATTTTTACTATTATTATTGATGTACATATGGTTTGCACCCAACCATGCGCGTGCCAAATTATACAGCGTCAAGCTTTTAGAGCGCCAACTAAGTTTTCCAAAGTAGAAATTAAGCCAAATGAATATATATCAAGTTTCCTTTTGCTAGAACATATGCATGCTGTTGTGTTTTTTCAAGGTAATCTTCGTTCTCGCATTGATAACAATATTAAAAGAACAAGTATTATAAAATATAATACGGGAATATATTACACACGTTATTTACGCATCCGGTTGCTCATAATACAATTTTCCCCAAGGACTACCGTTTTACAAAACGCGATTTTCCGCGTTTCCGCCGAGATTTCACATTATAACAATGTATATCTACAATGAAACCGACAGCTCAGAACAAACCAAATTCAACACTTTTAAGTAGTGATAAAATAGTTTTCATCCTCTGTGCAATCCACTCTGTTGGCATATGTGCACGAGAGCATGTTACAAAACACATCGCAGCCTCCCCGTAAAACAAATCCAAGCTCAAACACTTTCAATACAGAAGTTACCGCCAAAGCAATCGCCCCCCGACAGCTAATCCCCTCTGTGCATTTGACCATAAAGTCTACTCACATACCAAGCACCGCGCCAGGAAAAGTACCAGACGCCTCAACCGCCCACCCGTCAATATCATTGCAAGGACAGTATGTACTCCCGCTAACAGTGTGGAGTACTAATTAAACCTTCCAGTAATGTTACCCGCCACTAAATCAGTTTTTTGTAACTTGCTGATACTATTTTGCACATACAAAACATTTATAGAGCAATACATAGCAATTATCCTCCTTTACCAACATATACAAAGAAACACAGTGCTCAACTTAAAACACTTCAATTTGCACATATATCATAATTATACACAAATACATAATAATTATCTCCCTTTACCAATATATACAAACAAAACAAATTTGGATACACCATATATACAAATTTGTATATTTTGTATATGTCATATATACAAACTTGTATATTTTGTATATATCATCTTTCCAATCTTGTATATCCTTTGGAAATATCATCTTTCCAAAGGATATACAAGCTTGTATATATGGATTTTTTTTGCAGTGTTTAAAACTGAACCCATTTGCTATCTCCTTGGGCATTAAAGGCGTCTGTGGAGAGGTGAAAAACGTAACACGCCTCCGAAGCGGTTCACTGTTAGTGGAATGTGCACGTAGAGAACAATCTGACAATCTCTTGAAATTAAAACAGTTTGTGAATATTCCAGTTGTTGTCTCAGTGCACCAGACACTGAACTCCTGCAGAGGCATAGTAAGAGACAGGGCTCGTTGTCTTTCTGACATGAGTGAGGAGGAAATTGAAGCTGAGCTGAAAAATCAAGGAATAATTGCTGTCAAGCGATTTACGAAGAGGAAAGATGATGGCACAATTACCAAACTAAATACTTATCTGTTTACATTTTCACTTCCAATTCAAAGAATATAAAAGCTGGATATTTCAACATCGGAGTGGAGGTATACGTACAAAATCCACTCTGATGCTTCAAATGTCAAAAGTTTGGTCATGGGGCCAGGTTTTGCCGTAATAGCTCAGTATGTTCCCGTTGTGGCGGAGCTCATGAGGGCTCTGAGTGCTCCAACAGCATCAAGTGTGCAAACTGCAATGGAGAACACTTGGCCTCATCCAAATCCTGTCCCTTGTATGATCGTGAAGCTAAAAGTCAAAAAGTCAAACACACCAGCAATATTTCATACTTTGAAGCTAAAAAAGTTGGTGCCTCTTCCTACTAATTCAACTCTAACCTATTCAGCTGCAGTTTCCTCTCCTGCTCCTGTTGCCAAACCTACCATGAGAACAACATTGTCTCAAACAACGTTATCGTGGGTGGATGAACAGATCATTCTCGATGACCATACCGAGTCTGTTCTTTCTCTGTCAAATGTTTCAACATCAGCCTTGCAGACAGATATTGTAACACCTGCAGAAGATCCATCATCTGAACATGAAATTGTCCCTGAAACAGTTCAGAGCGAAGCCCACATGTCTTCAAAGAAGAAAAAGCAATTGAAAAAAAGGCCAGGGCCCTTCAACATTTGGAGGTGCCTTCTACTCAGTCAACATCTATAAAAATTCACAATCAGTTTGAACCTCTGGAGATGGAGGTCAGTCCTTCACTCCCAGTTCATGGGAGCGGACCCTCATCCCGATCGCGATCTCCAGTTACAGTTATTGAAACATAATTTTCAACCGTCAGCATTTTGCTTACAGGAAACCTACTTTAAAGATACAGATCAACTTGATATACGACAATATAATTCACATCATTTCTTTTCTCCTCCAGGGCCAAAAGCCACTGGAGGGTCTTCAATCTTGGTGAAGCAGGGAGTGATCCACAGCCCTGTTCCACTGATTACTCCACTACAAGCTATTGCTGTCCGTGTTACCTTGCACATTGTGTTTACTTTGTGCTCTGTTTATGTTCCTCCGACTTCATCTCTTCAGCATGTTGATCTCCAGGCCCTCCATGACCAGCTACCCAAGCCTTGCATCATTATTTGTGATTTGAATGGACACAACCCCCTAAGGGGAAGTGCACATTCGAACAATAAAGGTAAAGTCCTGGAAGATCTTATTTCCAACAACAATTTATGTCTTTTTAATGATAATTCCTACACTTATTTACATCCGGGTACAGGTACATACTCCTACCTGGATTTGTCAATTGTGGATTCTGATCTACTGAATGAGTTTGAATGGTCAGTCCATGACGACCTGTGTGGAAGTGACCATTTTCCAACCATTCTCAAAGCTGTTATTCCATCTGATGTTCCTCCATCATCACGATGGAACTTCACTTGCCTTTACTTGAAATTCTTTCATCTGACAAGTTTAAACCTGATCTGTTTATCGATGTCCCTGATCCTGTACAACTGTTCTCTGATGAACTAAACAAAATAGCTGATACCTGTATCCCTAAGTCCTCTACGATTCCACACATACGTAAACCATGGTTTAATTTAACCTGCAAACAAGCTCGGAAGGCTCGGAAAAAGGCAGAGCATTATTTCCGTCGGCATCCTATGGTACATAAATTGAATCAATTGAAAATTTTGAATGCTAAAGCTCGGCGAACGTTAAAACAAAATAAACGCCAGTCTTGGCGAAATTTTGTTTCAAAAATAAACTCACGTACGCCAATGTCAAAAGTATGGAACATGATCCAACGAATCAAAGGTAAGGGTTCTAAATCTAACATTCGCCATCTTAAAAATGGGAATGAATTATCGACAAATACTACACATATTGCAAATAAACTTGGTGAAACGTTGGCTAAACATTCTTCCTCATCTAACTATGTACCTCAATTTCAAAAATATATAAAACAGCAAGAAAAGAAAAAAACTATTAATTTTAAGTCAGATAATGGGGAAGATTATAATGAAATATTTTCTATTCATGAGCTTCATACTGCCCTTGGGCAGGCTCATGATACTGCCACAGGAGCTGATAACATACATTATCAACTCTTAAAACACTTACCAGAAACATGCTTAGAAACCCTTCTATTAATATTTGACGAAATATGGACATCCAGCAACTTTCCGCCTTCATGGCATGATGCCATAGATGTTCCCATACCAAAACCAGGAAGGGATCATACCGATCCCTCAAATTATAGACCTATTTCATTGACCAGCTGCGTTTGCAAAACCATGGAACGTATGGTCAACAATAGATAAAAAAAGGTACTTGGAATCCAATAATTTAATTACTAATATTCGGTGTGGATTTCGGAAAAATCGAAGTACTGTTGACCATTTGGTTCGATTAGAGTCATTCGTTAAGAATGTCATTATAAACAAGCAACATGCAGTGTCTATCTTTTTCGATTTAGAAAAGCATATGACACTACATGGAAACATGGTATTTTAAAAGATTTACATGATTTTGGATTACGAGGCCGTTTGCCTCAGTTTATATCCAAATTTTTATCAGATAGACAATTTCAAGTTCGTGTTGGTTCTACCCTGTCTGATCATTATAGTCAGGATCAGGGTGTCCCACAAGGCAGTATTCAGTCTGTCACTTTGTTTAGTATTAAAATAAATAGCCTTTCCAAGGTTTTAAATGATTCGATTGATGGATCACTTTTTGTGGATGATTTTAATATATCTTGTCGCCGTTAAAAATATGCATACTATTGAAAGACAATTGCAATTATGTCTAAATAAAATAAATAAATGGTCCTTAGAAAACGGTTTCAAATTTTCTAAATCAAAAACAAATTGTATACATTTTTGTTGAAATAAAAAATGAAATATTGCTGATGTGACTTTAGATATTCACTCACTCACTCAAGATCATTCAAAAGGGTTATCCAGCTGTTCGTAAAAGGCGACCAAATTGGGCAACCTGGTTGCCGTGGGTTGCGCCCCTGTGTCGGTGGAGGAAGGGAGTCTGGTAGTTGAGGGCACTGGTTCCTGGAACTGTGTTCCATTGCCTAACACACTACTTTGACCCTAACTTCACCTAGACGGGTGGTAGAATGGGCCCGGTTCTATCAATCGGCTGGTCACGCCAAGCCCTGTGTGTATTACTTCTATTTATTATATGTGCACTTGCATGTATTATATTCATCACAAATGTATTGCTTGTTTTTTATAAATCACATTTATTGAAATAAATATATATTGCTTAGAGTCCTATGCCAGAAGGCGGTGGCTCATGGGCCAATCTGGTAATGTTGACCGCTGAATTCTGTATGTCTCTAGGTTATTGTAATAGGCAGAACCAGCTTAGCAATACATTTTGTAGACAAATATAGCTATTCATGTCATATTTGCTGGAGTATAACACCCCTGCAGCCCTGGTGTTTTGCATTTTGGATATCCAATGCAATAAGACACCGTCCTTGTTGAAACTCGATGGTGGGTGGGGAGCAGGGGTGCAGAACCACTTTATCTCATTATGTCGACAAAACACTCTGGTTCTAAAAGAAAACATTTAGATGCTAGCTCATCTGATGATGTAATTGATCGCCAACTGGATTCCTGGAGTCGAATCATTGTGATCGAGGCATCAAATCATGAAATTAAACCCATTTGCCATTTTGAAGGCTATCAATGGCTGTTGTGGTGAGGTTAAAAATGTCACCTCCTCCGTAATGGCTCCATATTTGTGGAGTGCATACGGAGACAGCAATCTCTCAACTTGTTATCACTCAGCCAATTCGCAAATGTAGAGGTTGCTGTCTCAGCACGTAGAAAGCTGAACTCATGTCAAGGCATCATAAGAGACAGAGCCGATGTCTTTCTGACATGAGTGAAGGTGAAATTGTTGTTGAACTTGTTGAACAAGGGGTTACAGCCGTCAAACGATTCACGAGAAAACAGGATAACAACATCATTCAGACTAACACGTATCTCTTCACATTTTCACTTTCGAAAATTCCTGATTCCATCAAAGCCGGATATTTTAACATCGGAGTGGAGGTTTATGTCCCAAACCGACTCCGATGTTACAAATGTCAAAAGTTTGGACATGGTGCCCAGACCTGCACCCGTAACACAGTCTGTGTCCACTGTAGGGCTCACATGAGCGTACTCGGTGCACAGACACCATTAAATGTGCAAATTGTGATGGGGACCACTTGGCCTCATCCAAACTTTGTCCAAAGTTTATCCTTCAATCCAAAATATCAAAAGTAAAACACACTAATAATGTCTCTTTTCGTCATGCCAAAAACTTAGTTCAATCTCAATCACCAAATATTCCTTCAAAATCCTACTCTGCAGCTGTAACTTCTACTCCTATTGTTAAAGTTCCTACAACATCTATCGGATGCCAGACAAACATCTCTTGGATGAGTGATAAGCAGAAAACCGTAGATATCCCGCCTCAAACATCTCCTGATGATACCAAGACAGCAACATCAGCCTCACAGACAGAGGATCTACAATCATCAAATCCTGCTAATCAAATATTGGAACCAGAATCATCAACATAAAAGAGACTCACATCTGACAAAAACAGAAAAAAAAAAGAAACTGAAAAAAACGGTCAGGGCACTCCAACACTTGGAGGTGCCTTCCTGTCAGTCCCCATCTGTTAAGGTTCACAACCAATTTGAACCTTTGGCGATGGAGATCACTCCATCTCAGACAGGCCATGGGAGTAGACCTCCTTCCGGGTCAAGATCCCCAGTAGAACCACCATGACCAGTTCTAACCGCATCATTCAGTAGAACTGCAGAGGACTAAGGCACAATTTAATGATTTACAACTTTTAACTCACGATTTCAATCCATCAGCATTATGTTTGCAGGAAACATACCTTAAATCCACAGACAAATTTGATTTAAGACATTATGATTCCTTCCATTGCTTCTCTCCTCCAGGTGAGAAGGCTACTGGAAGATCTTCTATTTTGGTGCGTCAAAGCACCATTCATAGCCCTGTTCCACTCAATACCCCTCTTCAGGCAGTTGCAGTGCGTGTTACGCTGCATATTGTTTTTACTTGTGTTCAATCTATATTCAGCCATCATCCTCTCTACATCAGTCAGATCTCCATGCCCTTTATGACCAGCTCTCTCAACCCTGCATTATAATGGGAGATTTCAATGGCCATAATCTACTTTGGGGCAGTAATAGGACCAATACAAAAGGTAAGATACTCGAGGATTTCTTCTTAAATAATGATTTATGTATTTTTAATGATGGCTCTAACACATATCTACATCCTGCAACGGGCTCGTACTCTTCTCTGGATTTATCTGTTGCAGATGCCAATCTGTTTAATGAATTTGAATGGTCAGTCCACAATGACCTTTGTGGAAGTGACCATTTTCCCACAGTAATTTCAACGTAAATCCATCTGATGCTCCACCATCATCAAGATGGAATTTTACAAAGGCCGATTGGTCTTTATTTCATACAATGTGCTCGCAAAGATTACAGTCTGAATTATTTCTAAATGTTACTGATCCTATTCAAGTTTTGTCTGATTAATTAAATGTAATTGCTGATGAATGTATCCAAAAGTCCTCTACGGTTCCACACATCCGTAAACTATGGTTTAACCTGGACTGCAAACAAGCTAGAAAGGCTAGGAAGAAGGTAGAAAAATATGTTCGTCGCCATCCAACTGTGCATAACTTAAATCAATTCAACATTTCGAACGCCAAGGCTCGTCGCACATTTAAACAAAATAAACGACAGTCATGGCAAAAGTATGTTTCTAAAATTAATTCACGAACACCTATTTCTATTAAACTTCATTATAATCCTCACCGTTATCTTAGTTAAAATTAAGTATTTTCAATTCATGAGTTCCAAACCGCCCTTGGGCAAGCTCATGATACTGCTTCGGGGCCTGATAATATTCATTATCAGCCCCTTAAACTTTTACCTGAATCATATTTAGAAACAATGCTCAATATTTGGACTTCTGGTAATTTGCCATCATCATGGCGAAATGCTACTGTCATTCCTATACCTAATCCTGGTCGAGATCATACCAATCCCTCTAATTATCGGCCGATATCCCTTACTAGCTGCGTTTGTAAGACTATGGAACGTATGATAAAGAATCGTTTAGTTTGGTACTTGGAAACCAACAATCTCATCACTAACATTCAATGTGGTTTCTTCAAAAATCGTAGTACCATCGATCATTTAGTACGTTTAGAATCCTTTATTAAAAATTCAATAATAAATAAACAACATGCTGTATCAATATTCTTCGATCGCGAAAAAACATTTGATACCTCATGGAAGTATGGTATTTTAAAAGATCTACATGATTTTGGTTTAGTTTGCCTCTATTTACATCTCAGTTTTTTTTAAAAATAGACAATTTCAAGTTCGTGTGGGTTCAACCCTGTCTGACCATTATAATCAGGATGTCCCACAAGGCAGTATCTTGTCTGTGACATTGTTTAGAACAAAGATAAACAGTTTGTCGAAGGTTTTAAACGATGCACTTGATGGATCATTACTTGTGGATGATTTTAATTTTTCTTGTGGATGATTTTAAGGTTTCTTGTCGTGGTAAAAACATGCATACCATTGAAAGGCAACTACAATTGTGTTTAAACAAAATCCACAAATGGTCTCTGGAAAATGGCTTTAAATTTTCAAAAGCCAAGACCAACTGCATTCATTTTTGTAGAAAGTATAAGCCGCATAAGAACCCTGATTTAGTTTTGGATGGTGCTCCTATCAAAGTTGTCAAAGAGGCGTTTCTTGGTATTATTTTTTACCACCACTTGACCTTTCTGCCACACATAAATTATTTAAAAACTAAATGCCTGAAGGCTCCGGATATAATAAAAGTAGTTCCAAATGCAAAATGGGGAGGGGATCAGAAAACCCTCCTCCAACTGTACAGAGCCCTCATCCGCGCTAAACTTGATTACGGCTCCATCGTCTATGGTGGAGCATGCAAAAGCAATTTTTAAAAACTGGATTCTAGTCATCATCAGGGCCTGAGGCTTTGCCTTGGAGCCTTTAGAACTTCTCAAATTTCATAGTCTGTACGTGGAGACTGATGAGCCTTCACTTAAACAACGTCGCGTTAAATTATCTTTGCAATATATTTCTAAATTACGTTCGTTGAAATCCAATCCAGCCTATGACTGTGTTTTTAAGCCTCTTTATAAGGACCTATATGCAAAAAGAATCATCACTTATTCCACCCCTCGGCCTAAGAATACAATCGTCCATTTCGGCTGCTAAAATAAATCTCGAAAATATAGCGCCCACCCAACTTTTGACTTCCCCTCCATGGCAGTTAGTGAAACCAGAGGTGGATCTAACCTTAACTAAATTGTTAAAATCTGAAACGAATCAACTAATTTTTCAACAAGAGTATAATCAGTTAAGAAACAAATATGATACTTATAAATCTATATTTACAGATGGATCAAAGGATGGTGACTCAGTTGCCAGTGCCACCATCATTGGATCCAGTATCATCTAGAATACCAGATAACTGTTCCATTTTTACAGCTGAATCAAAGGCCATATTAACAGCACAAGAATACATTCGTAAACAATCAAAGGATGAACAATTTATTATATTTTCCGATCTACCAAACATCCACTTTTAATCGAAATACTTGAATTATATAATGAACGTCCTACTGGCCAATACGACATCGTTTTTTCCTGGCTACCAAGCCATGTTGGCATCAAAGGTAACATACGAGATCTGATGCAAAAGAAGTGGGACACCCAAGTAGGTAGCAATATATTACATGACATTAAACCAAATATCGGTTACACCTGCTTGGGTTGTCAGTCCAGATTTGAAGAGGTCATTATGTGACGATGTCGTATTGGCCATTGCCGTTACACCCACGAATATTTGTTGAAAGGTGAGGATCCTCCGTTCTGTATCCCTTGTGATGAAAGAATGTTTTGCTAGACTGTGTAGATTTTTCCATCACAAGGGATAAATATTTTCAGGTCAAATCTATAAAGGATCTTTTAAATACTATAAGTTCTCATTTAATTATTGATTTTTTTAAAAGAAATAGAACTATTTAATAAAATTTGTTAATATGTATTGTGTATAAAAAAATGTAAATAAGTAGAATGAAATCATATCAGAGTTTGTTACTGACCGTATCCTCAAAGGGGGTTGACGAAGTTTAAAATTATTGTCCCCCTAAGAGGATATCGTAAGTCCATGTCATTCAAAGAATATTTCTGCCTACTACACTTTTAAACGTAGAATATTTGTATTTTTACTTGTGGCTAACTTTGCATACAATCGCCAGTTGTTGAAGGGAAGTAGTAAATCCGACTGGGTTCAGTGCAGGTAGCAAAAGTACTGTAAGTCCCCATGGTCCCCAGCGCGGTGATCAACCTTCAGTTGGTGGCGATCTATAGCCAGTTTGTAAAAATCTGTTGTTAAATGATCAGTTAGTTATCTATTTTAATTTGTTCTCAAACTAGTTTTACGAAAATCTGTGATGTTCTAGTTATTATATTGCTCTTTGTCGGCAGAATTTTATACAGTTTAATATATATTGTAAATATCAAATTTTGTTTCGTCACGATATGGCTGAAATATTGCCGATGTGACGTTAAACTGTAACTCACTCACTCACTTACTCACTTACTCACTCACTCACCCACCCACTCACCCACTCACACGAATATAGTTCACCACGTATCTAAAGATCGCCAGAAAGGGAAAGCATTGAGACTCATAAAATACTCACGTTGTGTAAATTGCCTGAACCATTTTGGTTTTTCTGTCTCCCCTGAAACAGGAACATACAAACAAAGCATATTGTTTCTGAAATCCCTCTTTCGGCTTTAAATTGAAGACAAACTTAAACAAATCTCAAACTGTATGAAACTGCTTGTACAATTTATATATTTGTAGAAGTCGTGTGTTGACGTTTTCTCATTGCATAGTTTATTTTTGTAGAAACAATATTTTGAAATTATTTCATTATATTCTTCGGCGTTATACTCTCCAAAAACAGAAACGCATCTGTGACTTCTACAAGGCTTCAAGTGCGAGTATTTAAAACATTACAAAGTGAAACGGAGTTCACCAAATGTCAAAGGAGAGTTTTTGCTTGTGGCGGTTTGGTCATTATTTCCAGCACGGCAGCCCGATCCAGGAAATAACATCATATAATGGAAGAAGGATAGAATAAAGATTCAAGCGTCTGGAGATATTTGCAATTCTTAAGAAAAGCATTCTTCTATTTGTTGTATACAATGACAAGAAAATGTAGACAAAAAAAGGAAACATTCTGGTATAACAACTTACCATTAATGAGTACAAATTAGCCATATCGATGTATTTGGGCCTAGTACAGATACCCCGAAGTTCTACGATGAAATTGATGACTTGATGAGATCACCAGATTCGCATAAATTACTTCTTTGTTGAGATTGGAATATTATCCAATATTATTTTTCCAGATTCTCATAATCACAAACATATTAGGAATCCTAAAGCCAGACTATGATTATTTAGACTAAAGGAAGACTTTGATATACGATATCCCCGGTGAGATTTTCGACCAACAGAAAAACGATTTACTTAGCGACAACGATATTTTTTATAATCCCATGATTTTCTATATTCTGTTGCAAAATTTGTAAATAGAACCTCGTTTTAAATCCGACCATTCACCTACTTCGATAAATCTCAAACTACCAGACTTACTTTTGGAATTTTAATCATTCTCTTTATTAGTCCTGGAATATGTCAAAAGTATCAAAAACGTCATAATTGAAACAAGAGAATAGTACAATAATGTAGAAACTGGTGAAGATGAATTCATAATTAGCAATCAGATGTTTTGGGAAGTATTAATACAAATGATTCGCGGAAGCACAATTTTGTTCGGGTACACTACAACAACCAACCATATCACTTCATAATGAAACTTATTAAAAAGGGACTTAGAAAATGATATTGAACTGATAAATGGAGACCTTTAAGAAATACGTCGGGATAAAACCAATGGAATGTTAGTAAGATCAAGAGCTTTTTGAGTGGAAATGGGAGAAACTAATTATTTCTTGAACCTGGAAGCAAGGGATTTCATAGACAAAGCATTCATGCGCGTTGAAACTGTTAGTGGAAATATGATAACGAACCAAATCATTACCAAATCAATTACTTTTGAAAACATTGTACCACCTATGCGTTTCTTGTTTTGAAGTGTATATACGTTTCTAAGTCTATGTTAGGTATTCAGAGTATACTTACCGTGAGTTGATTCCCTTGCCAATTCACGTGTTTCGTTTTTCCCTGTATTATTGGATAAGCAAGATAGGCGCATCGTTATAGAATTGATTGTTTTAATTCACCATTTGATCGAGATATAAATTGCAAACGGCAATCGTTATGCATTCATTAAATACCACTGTTACATTCGAAACAAAAATATAAAAATAAGCTGTTATGATATGTCATACATGAATTGGGAATATATTCATACAATTCGCAAGGAACAAAACCAGAAGAGCATCAACGATTTGCATTGTAGCAACTATGTGACCTGTGTGTCAGACAGGTATTTCCAATATGCCTATGTCCCTACCAGAGATGTTAGTGCCTGAAAGATGATGTTTATTCAGAGTTCATTCGTCACTATGGAACAACTTCGAAGATTATCAGTAACGTCTGTACTTAGTTGCAACTGTTATCATTCATATAAGTATGTATCACTTTTCAAAGCTATTTGCCAATGGCAAGATCCTACCTCCTATGAAGGACCACGCACGTAATCTAGTCGATAGAGCGTCAGACCTTAGAGCGAAAGAAAGGTGGTCATACCAACAGATGTTAAAAGATGGTACTAGGGATTAAGCGTATAACACAAGGGCAGGTCAGATCAGAGTCAGTAAACCGAGGGTTGTCGCAAAACAAAATATTGCACCTCAAATGTGCAAACGTCGTTTTTTTTACATCCTCATACTTTACCCGCATATACACCACGACCTAGAAGTTGATTTCCCTTTTGAATTACATGTGTTGAGAACGCATGACACAAACATGTGACACTGGTGCTTCATTGCATTGGTTTCAAGAGTGCTCAATCCGTGTGCAGCCAACTAATGTCACATGCGTGAGTGTAAAATGCGCGTAACCTGTAACGAGTTTCAGTTTAATAGATTCAAATAGTATCATGTGTCATGAAATAAAACTGTAAGATGTGAAGCTTGACATGTGTGACGTCATTTTATTGTTAAACTCCCTGGATGCCAGACGGACATATATGTCCCTCCTCTTTAACCCTCACTTTGAAGTCGAATAAAAGTCAACATACATCACGCACACAAATACACTTCACAAATTCGAATACTTCAGGGATATTCCCTGTTCTGTGATATCATCCAATGTCATTTTAGGCAAAGCAAAAAATCGCCATTTTCAATATCCATAACGCATCAATACAAAGTTACGTTCCGTGTACCATGCTGGTTTTCTACGTATCAGTTACGCAGGTCTCGACCGTGTGTGTATTTTCATTTACATGCTCTCTGATGCTATCTTACCCCAGTCCACAGGTACGGCGTATCTACTTTGTGTCCAGCACTGCATTTTAATATGGCCCATTCAAATGTATTGTGCATTTGCATAACAGTATACATATATACGTCGTAGGGAATAAATAGCATTATGCTTTGTCAAACTAACAGTATTATCTATCAAACAATACTACCCACAGTGCCTTGGCAAATTGACCCATAATGCATTTCGGCAAGCACTTCTTTGTTTTTCGCCATATTGAAGAAGTTTTTAGGCATGAATTATTTTGTTTAACCATCCACATCCCTTTGAACAATCATCTGCATGTTATCATTTATTACTTTTCTCACCATAGTTTGCCTACATATTGTGCGTACCCTAGGACATATCCGGCGTGTTACAGCTTAGCCCCAGGGTCATGGGCAAGGAGTTCTCCTAATTGCCCAATCCTATATATTTATATATATATAATCCATATATTACTTATTATGTCATTGTTATGTCATTGTTATGTCATTGTTTGCATAAATGTCGCCATTTTTTACAAATTACTTTTCTCACCATTCACGGCATTATTTACAGCATGTTTTGAAATTAAAATTTCGCATATTTATTCGGAGAAAGTAATTTCAAAAATAATATGTTAGTGATCACGGGTATCTGTCTTTTATGAAATCTCCTATGATCATTCAAAAACGTCACCGATAACCCTAATGACCCTATGTACACACTGTAGTATTTTCTCCTATTTTAAGCTATCCAGTCGTCTATTCGTTGAATACATTGGCTCAAATTTTCTCACACACACGCACGCACGCACGCGCGCGCGAATATTTATATATATATTTCAAGAACATTGCGCCAGCACTGGTTGTGCTAAGCATTCGTGAAGTTCTCTGTATCTGTGGCACTGAGATAGATAAGAGACTTACCTCGTGTTGGTTGTCGTTCTGGTGGTCGTTCTGTTTCCGCTGTAACAGGAACATACGAACATTGCATATTACTTATGAAATCACGTTTATTCTCATTAAGATATCAATGTAAACAAATTCAATTTTTAGCATTCATTTTATATCCAAGGAACAAACCCATGAGAAAGTTAACAACTTGACATTATAGCACCTATACACCTTGTAAAATATCGGTTATGTTTTTTCATTGTTTACACACTGCTGGGACAGTTTGCGCTTTCGAAAGTATATTGTCATTTGTTTTGCAAACTTTAGAAAGTGGAGTTAAATTCAGCAACACTTAATTAAATTCCGGTGTTCTGGCTTACGTGTATACCATTAGCGTTAAAGTTCATGGTTTCCAAATTGTCATTTATAGTCGTTTGCAAGGTAGAAATCTATGTTATGCTGCAGGTAATTTCGGATGTATGCTGTTGCAGACACTCGGCTATGAAGTTTTTCATTTCTTCTTTGTCGACTTCAAGCATGGTGGTTCGTGTGGTACCTTGTTGGTTGGATTTGTCCGAGTCCAACGTAGTTTTGTCTTTCGGGTAGAGAAAAGCTATTAGGTAAGCCGCTGAGGGGTCCGACTTCCCTCTATATGCGTTATTTGTTCTGGTGTGAGTCATTTAGTGTCAGATCGTGTTGGATTGTGGTGACTTACGGATGAAAAACATGGGAGCTATCTCTTACACGCGTGCTCTCATGTCAGCAGCCATCAAACCCCAACGGCCCTCTCTCCGGTAAGACGCTCTACCACTAGACCATGGAGCCAGTGAAGTACACAGACAAGCAGGACTGCCTTATGAATAACCATTCCAGTGACCTCTACTTTCAAAGAAGGTTGCATAAAACCTTACCGGTACCACTTCAATGCCTCACCCAAAGGATGATAATATAAAAATACTTAATTTCATCCTGCTACACTTCTTACGTTATCGTGAACATAATACGTTTTTGAGTGTAAAGCCCTGGGGGCGAAACTGACCTTCAATTATATCAGTTGTAAGTATTTCAAGATCATTCAAAGCACTCGTGAAAAGCAACCTCCTCGTGGTGAGTGCTGGGTAGCGCTAATAGCTCTTTCCCCGTGTGGAACCGGGGCAGAATGTTTCCCCAGCACCCCGTCGCTGGTCGTAAAAGGCGACCGAATTGGGCAACCTGTTCGCCGTGGGTTGCGCCCCTGTGTCGGTGGAGGACGGGATTCTGGTGGTTGAGGGCACTGGAACCAGGAACAGTGTTCCTTTGCCCAACACACCACTTCGACCCTTACTTCACCTAGACGGGTGGTAGAATGGGCCCGTTTCTATCAATCGGCTGGTCACGCCATGCCCTTGTGCATGGAATACTTGAATTGAATAATTTCGAGATATATTAACCAAATTTGGGTCAGGATATATCATAAACTTGATCCTGTTCATTTCAATTTTGCCTAGAGTCCTATGCCAGAAGGCGGTGGCTCATGGGCCAATCTGGCATTATAAACCTCTGAATTCTGAGTTTCTCCAGAAAAGTGTCATGGGCGAACCAGCCTGGCATTTCTTCAGTCAGAAACTTGAATAGCTATGGAATCTATTTGCTGGAGTATAACATCCCTGTAGCCCTGGTGGTACGGCGGGCTACCACTGCACCATCGTCCTTGTTGACACTACATGGCGGGTGGGGAGCAGAGATATCGAAACATTTACTTACACCATGGCTCTTCCCATACCATCTGGTTCATCAAAGAATAAACGGAGACATGTTGAGTCTATATCGTCCGACGAAGACTCGTCTGAAATTGTTGACTCATGGCCAAGGTTTATTGTGATCTCATCTTCTGATGAGACACCTTTAAAACTGAACCCATTTGCTATCTCCTTGGGCATTAAAGGCGTCTGTGGAGAGGTGAAAAACGTAACACGCCTCCGAAGCGGTTCACTGTTAGTGGAATGTACACGTAGAGAACAATCTGACAATCTCTTGAAATTAAAACAGTTTGTGAATATTCCAGTTGTTGTCTCAGTGCACCAGACACTGAACTCCTGCAGAGGCATAGTAAGAGACAGGGCTCGTTGTCTTTCTGACATGAGTGAGGAGGAAATTGAAGCTGAGCTGAAAAATCAAGGAATAATTGCTGTCAAGCGATTTACGAAGAGGAAAGATGATGGCACAATTACCAAACTAAATACTTATCTGTTTACATTTTCACTTTCTTCAATTCCAAAGAATATAAAAGCTGGATATTTCAACATCGGAGTGGAGGTATATGTACAAAATCCACTCCGATGCTTCAAATGTCAAAAGTTTGGTCATGGGGCCAAGTTTTGCCGTAATAGCTCAGTATGTTCCCGTTGTGGCGGAGCTCATGAGGGCTCTGAGTGCTCCAACAGCATCAAGTGTGCAAACTGCAATGGAGAACACTTGGCCTCATCCAAATCCTGTCCCTTGTATGATCGTGAAGCAAAAAGTCAAAAAGTCAAACACACTAGCAATATTTCATACTTTGAAGCTAAAAAAGTTGGTGCCTCTTCCTACTAATTCAACTCTAACCTATTTAGCTGCAGTTTCCTCTCCTGCTCCTGTTGCCAAACCTACCATGAGAACAACATTGTCTCAAACAACGTTATCGTGGGTGGATGAACAGATCATTCTCGATGACCATACCGAGTCTGTTCTTTCTCTGTCAAATGTTTCAACATCAGCCTTGCAGACAGACATTGTAACACCTGCAGAAGATCCATCATCTGAACATGAAATTGTCCCTGAAACAGTTCAGAGCGAAGCCCACATGTCTTCAAAGAAAAAAAGGCAATTGAAAAAAAAGGCCAGGGCCCTTCAACATTTGGAGGTGCCTTCTACTCAGTCAACATCTATAAAAATTCACAATCAGTTTGAACCTCTGGAGATGGAGGTCAGTCCTTCACTCCCAGTTCATGGGAGTGGACCCCCATCCCGATCGCGATCTCCAGTTACAGTTATTGAAACAGAATTTTCAACCGTCAGCATTTTGCTTACAGGAAACCTACTTTAAAGATACAGATCAACTTGATATACGACAATATAATTCACATCATTTCTTTTCTCCTCCAGGGCCAAAAGCCACTGGAGGGTCTTCAATCTTGGTGAAGCAGGGAGTGATCCACAGCCCTGTTCCACTGATTACTCCACTACAAGCTATTGCTGTCCGTGTTACCTTGCACATTGTGTTTACTTTGTGCTCTGTTTATGTTCCTCCGACTTCATCTCTTCAGCATGTTGATCTCCAGGCCCTCCATGACCAGCTACCCAAGCCTTGCATCATTATTTGTGATTTGAATGGACACAACCCCCTAAGGGGAAGTGCACATTCTAACAATAAAGGTAAAGTCCTGGAAGATTTTATTTCCAACAACAATTTATGTCTTTTTAATGATAATTCCTACACTTATTTACATCCGGGTACAGGTACATACTCCTACCTGGATTTGTCAATTGTGGATTCTGATCTACTGAATGAGTTTGAATGGTCAGTCCATGACGACCTGTGTGGAAGTGACCATTTTCCAACCATTCTCAAAGCTGTTATTCCATCTGATGTTCCTCCATCATCACGATGGAACTTCACTAAAGCCAACTTGCCTTTACTTGAAATTCTTTCATCTGACAAGTTAAAACCTGATCTGGTTATCGATGTCCCTGATGCTGTACAACTGTTCTCTGATGAACTAAACAAAATAGCTGATACCTGTATCCCTAAGTCCTCTACGATTCCACACATACGTAAACCATGGTTTAATTTTACCTGCAAACAAGCTCGGAAGGCTCGGAAAAAGGCAGAGCATTATTTCCGTCGGCATCCTATGGTACATAATTTGAATCAATTGAAAATTTTGAATGCTAAAGCTCGGCGAACGTTAAAACATAATAAACGCCAGTCTTGGCGAAATGTACGCCAATGTCAAAAGTATGGAACATGATCCAACGAATCAAAGGTAAGGGTTCTAAATCTAACATTCGCCATCTTAAAAATGGGAATGAATTATTGACAAATACTACACATATTGCAAATAAACTTGGTGAAACGTTGGCTAAACATTCTTCCTCATCTAACTATGTACCTCAATTTCAAAAATATATAAAACAGCAAGAAAAGAAAACTATTAATTTTAAGTCAGATAATGGGGAAGATTATAATGAAATATTTTCTATTCATGAGCTTCATACTGCCCTTGGGCAGGCTCATGATACTGCCACAGGAGCTGATAACATACATTATCAACTCTAAAACACTTACCAGAAACATGCTTAGAAACCCTTCTATTAATATTTGACGAAATATGGACATCCAGCAACTTTCCGCCTTCATGGCATGATGCCATAGATGTTCCCATACCAAAACCAGGAAGGGATCATACCGATCCCTCAAATTATAGACCTATTTCATTGACCAGCTGCGTTTGCAAAACCATGGAACGTATGGTCAACAATAGATAAAAAAAGGTACTTGGAATCCAATAATTTAATTACTAATATTCGGTGTGGATTTCGGAAAAAAAATCGAAGTACCGTTGACCATTTGGTTCGATTAGAGTCATTCGTTAAGAATGCCATTATAAACAAGCAACATGCAGTGTCTATCTTTTCGATTTAGAAAGGCATATGACACTACATGGACACATGGTATTTTAAAAGATTTACATGATTTTGGATTACGAGGCCGTTTGCCTCAATTTATATCCAAATTTTTATCAGATAGACAATTTCAAGTTCGTGTTGGTTCTACCCTGTCTGATCATTATAGTCAGGATCAGGGTGTCCCACAAGGCAGTATTCAGTCTGTCTCTTTGTTTAGTATTAAAATAAATAGCCTTTCCAAGGTTTTAAATGATTCGATTGATAGAACTGTAGGGCTCACATGAGCGTACTCGGTGCACAGACACCATTAAATGTGCAAATTGTGATGGGGACCACTTGGCCTCATCCAAACTCTGTCCAAAGTTTATCCTTCAATCCAAAATATCAAAAGTAAAACACACTAATTATGTCTCTTTTCGTCATTCCAAAAACTTAGTTCAATCTCAATCACCAAATATTCCTACAAAATCCTACTCTGCAGCTGTAACTTCTACTCCTATTTTTAAAGTTCCTACAACATCTATCGGATGCCAGACAAACATCTCTTGGATGAGTGATAAGCAGAAAACCGTAGATATCCCGCCTCAAACATCTCCTGATGATACCAAAACAGCAACATCAGCCTCACAGAGGATCTACAATCATCAAATCCTACTAATCAAATATTGGAACCAGAATCATCAACATAAAAGAGACTCACATCTGACAAAAACAGGAAAAAAAAAAGAAACTGAAAAAACGGTCAGGGCACTCCAACACTTGGAGGTGCCTTCCTGTCAGTCCCCATCTGTTAAGGTTCACAACCAATTTGAACCTTTGGCGATGGAGATCACTCCATCTCAGACAGGCCATGGGAGTAGACCTCCTTCCGGGTCAAGATCCCCAGTAGAACCACCATGACCAGTTCTAACCGCATCATTCAGTAGAACCGCAGAGGACTAAGGCACAATTTTAATGATTTACAACTTTTAACTCACGACTTCAATCCATCAGCATTATGTTTGCAGGAAACATACCTTAAATCCACAGACAAATTTGATTTAAGACATTATGATCCCTTTCCATATCTTCTCTCCTCCTTGTGAGAAGGCTACTGGAGGATCTTCTATTTTGGTGCGTCAAAGTACCATTCATAGCCCTGTTCCACTCAATACCCCTCTTCAGGCAGTTGCAGTGCGTGTTACGCTGCATATTGTTTTTACTTGTGTTCAATCTATATTCAGCCATCATCCTCTCTACATCAGTCAGATCTCCATGCCCTTTATGACCAGCTCTCTCAACCCTGCATTATAATGGGAGATTTCAATGGCCATAATCTACTTTGGGGCAGTAATAGGACCAATACAAAAGGTAAGATACTCGAGGATTTCTTCTTAAATAATGATTTATGTATTTTTAATGATGGCTCTAACACATATCTACATCCTGCAACGGGCTCGTACTCTTCTCTGGATTTATCTGTTGCAGATGCCAATCTGTTTAATGAATTTGAATGGTCAGTCCACAATGACCTTTGTGGAAGTGACCATTTTCCCACAGTAATTTCAACGTAAATCCATCTGATGCTCCACCATCATCCAGATGGAATTTTACAAAGGCCGATTGGTCTTTATTTCATACAATGTGCTCGCAAAGATTACAGTCTGAATTATTTCTAAATGTTACTGATCCTATTCAAGTTTTGTCTGATTAATTAAATGTAATTGCTGATGAATGTATCCAAAAGTCCTCTACGGTTCCACACATCCGTAAACTATGGTTTAACCTGGACTGCAAACAAGCTAGAAAGGCTAGGAAGAAGGTAGAAAAATATGTTCGTCCCCATCCAACTGTGCATAACTTAAATCAATTCAAAATTTCGAACGCCAAGGCTCGTCGCACATTTAAACAAAATAAACGACAGTCATGGCAAAAGTATGTTTCTAAAATTAATTCACGAACACCTATTGTCATTCCTATACCTAATCCTGGTCGAGATCATACCAATCCCTCTAATTATCGGCCGATATCCCTTACTAGCTGCGTTTGTAAGACTATGGAACGTATGATAAATAATCGTTTAGTTTGGTACTTGGAAACCAACAATCTCATCACTAACATTCAATGTGGTTTCTGCAAAAATCGTAGTACCATCGATCATTTAGTACATTTAGAATCCTTTATTAAAAATTCAATAATAAATAAACAACATGCTGTATCAATATTCTTCGATCGCGAAAAAACATTTGATACCTCATGGAAGTATGGTATTTTAAAAGATCTACATGATTTTGGTTTAGTTTGCCTCTATTTATATCTCAGTTTTTAAAAAAAATAGACAATTTCAAGTTCGTGTGGGTTCAACCCTGTCTGACCATTATAATCAGGATGTCCCACAAGGCAGTATCTTGTCTGTGACATTGTTTAGCACAAAGATAAACAGTTTGTCGAAGGTTTTAAACGATGCACTTGATGGATCATTACTTGTGGATGATTTTAATTTTTCTTGTGGATGATTTTAAGGTTTCTTGTCGTGGTAAAAACATGCATACCATTGAAAGGCAACTACAATTGTGTTTAAACAAAATCCACAAATGGTCTCTGGAAAATGGCTTTAAATTTTCAAAAGCCAAGACCAACTGCATTCATTTTTGTAGAAAGTATAAGCCGCATAAGAACCCTGATTTAGTTTTGGATGGTGCTCCTATCAAAGTTGTCAAAGAGGCGTTTCTTGGTATTATTTTTTACTACCACTTGACCTTTCTGCCACACATAAATTATTTAAAAACTAAATGCCTGAAGGCTCCGGATATAATAAAAGTAGTTCCAAATGCAAAATGGGGAGGGGATCAGAAAACCCTCCTCCAACTGTACAGAGCCCTCATCCGCGCTAAACTTGATTACGGCTCCATCGTCTATGGTGGAGCATGCAAAAGCAATTTTTAAAAACTGGATTCTAGTCATCATCAGGGCCTGAGGCTTTGCCTTCGAGCCTTTAGAACTTCTCAAATTTCATAGTCTGTACGTGGAGACTGATGAGCCTTCACTTAAACAACGTCGCGTTAAATTATCTTTGCAATATATTTCTAAATTACGTTCGTTGAAATCCAATCCAGCCTATGACTGTGTTTTTAAGCCTCTTTATAAGGACCTATATGCAAAAAGAATCATCACTTATTCCACCCCTCGGCCTAAGAATACAATCGTCCATTTCGGCTGCTAAAATAAATCTCGAAAATATAGCGCCCACCCAACTTTTGACTTCCCCTCCATGGCAGTTAGTGAAACCAGAGGTGGATCTAACCTTAACTAAATTGTTAAAATCTGAAACGAATCAACTAATTTTTCAACAAGAGTATAATCAGTTAAGAAACAAATATGATACTTATAAATCTATATTTACAGATGGATCAAAGGATGGTGACTCAGTTGCCAGTGCCACCATCATTGGATCCAGTATCATCTAGAATACCAGATAACTGTTCCATTTTTACAGCTGAATCAAAGGCCCTATTAACAGCACAAGAATACATTCGTAAACAATCAAAGCATGAACAATTTATTATATTTTCCGATCTACCAAACATCCACTTTTACTCGAAATACTTGAATTATATAATGAACGTCCTACTGGCCAATACGACATCGTTTTTTCCTGGCTACCAAGCCATGTTGGCATCAAAGGTACCATACGAGATCTGATGCAAAAGAAGTGGGACACCCAAGTAGGTAGCAATATATTACATGACATTAAACCAAATATCGGTTACACCTGCTTGGGTTGTCAGTCCAGATTTGAAGAGGTCATTATGTGACGATGTCGTATTGGCCATTGCCGTTACACCCACGAATATTTGTTGAAAGGTGAGGATCCTCCGTTCTGTATCCCTTGTGATGAAAGAATCACCGTCAAGCATGTTTTGCTAGACTGTGTAGATTTTTCCATCACAAGGGATAAATATTTTCAGGTCAAATCTATAAAGGATCTTTTAAATACTATAAGTTCTCATTTAATTTTTTAATTTTTTTAAAAGAAATAAAACTATTTCATAAAATTTATTAATATGTATTGTGTATAAAAAAATGTAAATAAGTAGAATGAAATTATATCAGAGTTTGTTACTGGCCGTATCCTCAAAGGGGGTTGACGAAGTTTAAAATTATTGTCCCCCTAAGAGGATATCGTAAGTCCATGTCATTCAAAGAATATTTCTGCCTACTACACTTTTAAACGTAGAATATTTGTATTTTTACTTGTGGCTAACTTTGCATACAATCGCCAGTTGCTGAAGGGAAGTAGTAATTCCGACTGGGTTCAGTGCATGTAGCAAAAGTACTGTAAGTCCCCATGGTCCCCAGCGCGGTGATCAACCTTCAGTTGGTGGCGATCTATAGCCAGTTTGTAAAAATCTGTTGTTAAATGATCAGTTAGTTATCTATTTTAAATTGTTCTCAAACTAGTTTTACGAAAATCTGTGATGTTCTAGTTATTATACTGCTCTTTGTCGGCAGAATTTTATACAGTTTAATATATATTGTAAATATCAAATTTTGTTTCGTCACGATATGGCTGAAATATTGCCGATGAGACGTTAAACTTTAACTCACTCACTCACTCACTTACTCACTCACTCACTCACCCACCCACTCACCCACTCCCACGAATATAGTTCACAACGTATCTAAAGATCGACAGAAAGGGAAAGCATTGAGACTCATAAGATACTCACGTTGTGTAAATTGCCTGAACCATTTTGGTTTTTCTGTCTCCCCTGAAACAGGAACATACAAACAAAGCATATTGTTTCTGAAATCCCTCTTTCGGCTTTAAATTGAAGACAAACTTAAACAAATCTCAAACTGTATGAAACTGCTTGTACAATTTATATATTTGTAGAAGTCGTGTGTTGACGTTTTCTCATTGCATAGTTTATTTTTGTAGAAACAATATTTTGAAATTATTTCATTATAATCTTTGGCGTTATACTCTCCAAAAACAGAAACGCATATGTTGTATTCAGGAGAAGTATTCTGTGACTTCTACAAGGCTTCAAGTGCGAGTATTTGGAACATTACAAAGTGAAACGGAGTTCACCAAATGTCAAAGGAGAGTTTTTGCTTGTGGCGGTTTGGTCATTATTTCCAGCACGGCAGCCCGATCCAGGAAATAACATCATATAATGGAAGAAGGATAGAATAAAGATTCAAACGTCTGGAGATATTTGCAATTCTTAAGAAAAAGCTTCTTCTATTTGTTGTATACAATGACAAGAAAATGTAGACAAAAAAAGGAAACATTCTGGTATAACAACTTACCATTAATGAGTACAAATTAGCCATATCGATGTATTTGGGCCTAGTACAGATACCCCGAAGTTCTACGATGAAATTGATGAGTTGATGAGATCACCAGATTCGCATAAATTACTTCTTTGTTGAGATTGGAATATTATCCAATATTATTTTTCCAGATTCTCATAATCACAAACATATTAGGAATCCTAAAGCCAGACTATGATTATTTAGACTAAAGGAAGACTTTGATATACGATATCCCCGTTGAGATTTTCGACCAACAGAAAAACGATTTACTTAGCGACAACGATATTTTTTATAATCCCATGATTTTCTATATTCTGTTGCAAAATTTGTAAATAGAACCTTGTTTTAAATCCGACCATTCACCTACTTCGATAAATCTCAAACTACCAGACTTACTTTTGGAATTTTAATCATTCTCTTTATTAGTCCTGGAATATGTCAAAAGTATCAAAAACGTCATAATTGAAACAAGAGAATAGTACAATAATGTAGAAACTGGTGAAGATGAATTCATAATTAGCAATCAGATGTTTTGGGAAGTATTAATACAAATGATTCGCGGAAGCACAATTTTGTTCGGGTACACTACAACAACCAACCATATCACTTCATAATGAAACTTATTAAAAAGGGACTTAGAAAATGATATTGAACTGATAAATGGAGACCTTTAAGAAATACGTCGGGATAAAGCCAATGGAATGTTAGTAAGATCAAGTGCTTTTTGAGTGGAAATGGGAGAAAATAATTATTTCTTGAACCTGGAAGCAAGGGATTTCATAGACAAAGCATTCATGCGCGTTGAAACTGTTAGTGGAAATATGATAACGAACCAAATCATTACCAAATCAATTACTTTTGAAAACATTGTACCACCTATGCGTTTCTTGTTTTGAATTGTATATACGTTTCTAAGTCTATGTTAGGTATTCAGAGTATACTTACCGTGAGTTGATTCCCTTGCCAATTCACGTGTTTCGTTTTTCCCTGTATTATTGGATAAGCAAGATAGGCGCATCGTTATAGAATTGATTGTTTTAATTCACCATTTGATCGAGATATAAATTGCAAACGGCAATCGTTATGCATTCATTAAATACCACTGTTACATTCGAAACAAAAACATAAAAATAAGCTGTTATGATATGTCATACATGAATTGGGAATATATTCATACAATTCGCAAGGAACAAAACCAGAAGAGCATCAACGATTTGCATTGTAGCAACTATGTGACCTATGTGTCAGACAGGTATTTCCAATATGCCCATGTCCCTACCAGAGATGTTAGTGCCTGAAAGATGATGTTTATTCAGAGTTCATTCGTCACTATGGAACAACTTCGAAGATTATCAGTAACGTTTGTACTTAGTTGCAACTGTTATCATTCATATAAGTATGTATCACTTTTCAAAGCTATTTGCCAATGGCAAGATCCTACCTCCTATGAAGGACCACGCACGTAATCTAGTCGATAGAGCGTCAGACCTTAGAGCGAAAGAAAGGTGGTCATACCAACAGATGTTAAAAGATGGTACTAGGGATTAAGCGTATAACACAAGGGCAGGTCAGATCAGAGTCAGTAAACCGAGGGTTGTCGCAAAACAAAATATTGCACCTCAAATGCGCAAACGTCGTTTTTTTACATCCTCATACTTTACCCGCATATACACCACGACCAAGAAGTTGATTTCCCTTTTGAATTACATGTGTTGAGAACGCATGACACAAACATGTGACACTGGTGCTTCATTGCATTGGTTTCAAGAGTGCTCAATCCGTGTGCAGCCAACTAATGTCACATGCGTGAGTGTAAAATGCGCGTAACCTGTAACGAGTTTCAGTTTAATAGATTCAAATAGTATCATGTGTCATGAAATAAAAATGTAAGATGTGAAGCTTGACATGTGTGACGTCATTTTATTGTTAAACTCCCTGGATGCCAGACGGACAGTCCCTCCTCTTTAACCCTCACTTTGAAGTCGAATAAAAGTCAACATACGTCACGCACACAAATACACTTCACAAATTCGAATACTTCAGGGAATTCCCTGTTCTGTGATATCATCCAATGTCATTTTAGGCAAAGCAAAAAATCGCCATTTTCAATATCCATAACGCATCAATACAAAGTTACGTTCCGTGTACCATGCTGGTTTTCTACGTATCAGTTACGCAGGTCTCGACCGTGTGTGTATTTTCATTTACATGCTCTCTGATGCTATCTTACCCCAGTCCACAGGTACGGTGTATCTACTATGTGTCCAGCACTGCATTTTAATATGGCCCATTCAAATGTATTGTGCATTTGCATAACAGTATACATATATACGTCGTAGGGAATAAATAGCATTATGCTTTGTCAAACTAACAGTATTATCTATCAAACAATACTACCCACAGTGCCTTGGCAAATTGACCCATAATGCACTTCTTTGTTTTTCGCCATATTGAAGAAGTTTTTAGGCATGAAATATTTTGTTTAACCATCCACATCCCTTTGAACAATCATCTGCATGTTATCATTTATTACTTTTCTCACCATAGTTTGCCTACATATTGTGCGTACCCTAGGACATATCCGGCGTGTTACAGCTTAGCCCCAGGGTCATGGGCAAGGAGTTCTCCTAATTGCCCAATCCTATATATATATATATAATCCATATATTACTTATTATGTCATTGTTATGTCATTGTTTGCATAAATGTCGCCATTGTTTACATATTACTTTTCTCACCATTCACGGCATTATTTACAGCATGTTTTGAAATTAAAATTTCGCATATTTATTCGGAGAAAGTAATTTCAAAAATAATATGTTAGTGATCACGGGTATCTGTCTTTTATGAAATCTCCTATGATCATTCAAAAACGTCACCGATAACCCTAATGACCCTATTTACACACTGTAGCATTTTCTCCTATTTTAAGCTATCCAGTCGTCTATTCGTTGAATACATTGGCTCAACATTTTCACACACACACAGACACACACACAGACACACATACACACAGACACACACACAGACACACATACACACACACACACACGCACGCACGCACGCACGCACGCACGCACGCACGCACGCACGCACGCACGCGCGCGCGCGAATATTTATATATATACAAGAACATTGCGCCAGCACTGGTTGTGCTAAGCTTTCGTGAAGTTCTCTGTATCTGTGGCACTGAGATAGATAAGAGACTTACCTCGTGTTGGTTGTCGTTCTGGTGGTCGTTCTGTTTCCGCTGTAACAGGAACATACGAACATTGCATATTACTTATGAAATCACGTTTATTTCTCATTAAGATATCAATGTAAACAAATTCAATTTTTAGCATTCATTTTATATCCAAGGAACAAACCCATGAGAAAGTTAACAACTTGACATTATAGCACCTATACACCTTGTAAAATATCGGTTATGTTTTTTCATTGTTTACACACTGCTGGGACAGTTTGCGCTTTCGAAAGTATATTGTCATTTGTTTTGCAAACTTTAGAAGGTGGACTTAAATTCAGCAACACTTAATTAAATTCCGGTGTTCTGGCTTACGTGTATACTATTAGCGTTAAAGTTCGTGGTTTCCAAATTGTCATTATAGTCGTTTGCAAGGTTAGAAATCTATGTTATGCTGCAGGTAATTTCGGATGTATGCTGTTGCAGACACTCGGCTATGAAATTTCCATTTCTTCTTTGTCGACTTCAAGCATGGTGGTTCGTGTGGTACCTTGTTGGTTGGATTTGTCCGAGTCCAACGTAGTTTTGTCTTTCGGGTAGAGAAAAGCTATTAGGTAAGCCGCTGAGGGGTCCGACTTCCCTCTATATGCGTTATTTGTTCTGGTGTGAGTCATTTAGTGTCAGATCGTGTTGGATTGTGGTGACTTACGGATGAAAAACATGGGAGCTATCTCTTACACGCGTGCTCTCATGTCAGCAGCCATCAAACCCCAACGGCCCTCTCTCCGGTAAGACGCTCTACCACTAGACCATGGAGCCAGTGAAGTACACAGACAAGCAGGACTGCCTTATGAATAACCATTCCAGTGACCTCTACTTTTAAAGAAGGTTGCATAAAACCTTACCGGTACCACTTCAATGCCTCACCCAAAGGATGATAATATAAAAATACTTAATTTCATCCTGCTACACTTCTTACGTTATCGTGAACATAATACGTTTTTGAGTGTAAAGCCCTGGGGGCGAAACTGACCTTCAAATATATCAGTTGTAAGTATTTCAAGATCATTCAAAGCACTCGTGAAAAGCAACCTCCTCGTGGTGAGTGCTGGGTAGCGCTAATAGCTCTTTCCCCGTGTGGAACCGGGGCAGAATGTTTCCCCAGCACCCCATTGCTGGTCGTAAAAGGCGACCGAATTGGGCAACCTGTTTGCCGTGGGTTGCGCCCCTGTGTCGGTGGAGGACGGGATTCTGGTGGTTGAGGGCACTGGAACCAGGAACAGTGTTCCTTTGCCCAACACACCACTTCGACCCTAACTTCACCTAGACGGGTGGTAGAATGGGCCCGTTTCTATCAATCGGCTGGTCACGCCATGCCCTTGTGCATGGAATACTTGAATTGAATAATTTTGAGATATATTAACCAAATTTGGATCAGGATATATCATAAACTTGATCCTGTTCATTTCAATTTTGCCTAGAGTCCTATGCCAGAAGGCGGTGGCTCATGGGCCAATCTGGCATTATAAACCTCTGAATTCTGTGTTTCTCCAGAAAAGTGTCATGGGCGAACCAGCCTGGCATTTCTTCAGTCAGAAACTTGAATAGCTATGGAATCTATTTGCTGGAGTATAACATCCCTGTAGCCCTGGTGGTACGGCGGGCTACCACTGCACCATCGTCCTTGTTGACACTACATGGCGGTGGGGAGCAGAGATGTCGAAACATTTACTTACACCATGGCTCTCCCCATACCATCTGGTTCATCAAAGAATAAACGGAGACATGTTGAGTCTGTATCGTCCGACGAAGACTCGTCTGAAATTGTTGACTCATGGCCAAGGTTTATTGTGATCTCATCTTCTGATGAGACACCTTTAAAACTGAACCCATTTGCTATCTCCTTGGGCATTAAAGGCGTCTGTGGAGAGGTGAAAAACGTAACACGCCTCCGAAGCGGTTCACTGTTAGTGGAATGTGCACGTAGAGAACAATCTGACAATCTCTTGAAATTAAAACAGTTTGTGAATATTCCAGTTGTTGTCTCAGTGCACCAGACACTGAACTCCTGCAGAGGCATAGTAAGAGACAGGGCTCGTTGTCTTTCTGACATGAGTGAGGAGGAAATTGAAGCTGAGCTGAAAAATCAAGGAATAATTGCTGTCAAGCGATTTACGAAGAGGAAAGATGATGGCACAATTACCAAACTAAATACTTATCTGTTTACATTTTCACTTTCTTCAATTCCAAAGAATATAAAAGCTGGATATTTCAACATCGGAGTGGAGGTATATGTACAAAATCCACTCCGATGCTTCAAATGTCAAAAGTTTGGTCATGGGGCCAAGTTTTGCCGTAATAGCTCAGTATGCTCCCGTTGTGGCGGAGCTCATGAGGGCTCTGAGTGCTCCAACAGCATCAAGTGTGCAAACTGCAATGGAGAACACTTGGCCTCATCCAAATCCTGTCCCTTGTATGATCGTGAAGCAAAAATTCAAAAAGTCAAACACACTAGCAATATTTCATACTTTGAAGCTAAAAAAGTTGGTGCCTCTTCCTACTAATTCAACTCTAACCTATTCAGCTGCAGTTTCCTCCCCTGCTCCTGTTGCCAAACCTACCATGAGAACAACATTGTCTCAAACAACGTTATCGTGGGTGGATGAACAGATCATTCTCGATGACCATACCGAGTCTGTTCTTTCTCTGTCAAATGTTTCAACATCAGCCTTGCAGACAGACATTGTAACACCTGCAGAAGATCCATCATCTGAACATGAAATTGTCCCTGAAACAGTTCAGAGCAAAGCCCACATGTCTTCAAAGAAAAAAAAGCAATTGAAAAAAAAGGCCAGGGCCCTTCAACATTTGGAGGTGCCTTCTACTCAGTCAACATCTATAAAAATTCACAATCAGTTTGAACCTCTGGAGATGGAGGTCAGTCCTTCACTCCCAGTTCATGGGAGTGGACCCCCATCCCGATCGCGATCTCCAGTTACAGTTATTGAAACAGAATTTTCAACCGTCAGCATTTTGCTTACAGGAAACCTACTTTAAAGATACAGATCAACTTGATATACGACAATATAATTCACATCATTTCTTTTCTCCTCCAGGGCCAAAAGCCACTGGAGGGTCTTCAATCTTGGTGAAGCAGGGAGTGATCCACAGCCCTGTTCCACTGATTACTCCACTACAAGCTATTGCTGTCCGTGTTACCTTGCACATTGTGTTTACTTTGTGCTCTGTTTATGTTCCTCCGACTTCATCTCTTCAGCATGTTGATCTCCAGGCCCTCCATGACCAGCTACCCAAGCCTTGCATCATTATTTGTGATTTGAATGGACACAACCCCCTAAGGGGAAGTGCACATTCTAACAATAAAGGTAAAGTCCTGGAAGATTTTATTTCCAACAACAATTTATGTCTTTTTAATGATAATTCCTACACTTATTTACATCCGGGTACAGGTACATACTCCTACCTGGATTTGTCAATTGTGGATTCTGATCTACTGAATGAGTTTGAATGGTCAGTCCATGACGACCTGTGTGGAAGTGACCATTTTCCAACCATTCTCAAAGCTGTTATTCCATCTGATGTTCCTCCATCATCACGATGGAACTTCACTAAAGCCAACTTGCCTTTACTTGAAATTCTTTCATCTGACAAGTTAAAACCTGATCTGGTTATCGATGTCCCTGATGCTGTACAACTGTTCTCTGATGAACTAAACAAAATAGCTGATACCTGTATCCCTAAGTCCTCTACGATTCCACACATACGTAAACCATGGTTTAATTTTACCTGCAAACAAGCTCGGAAGGCTCGGAAAAAGGCAGAGCATTATTTCCGTCGGCATCCTATGGTACATAATTTGAATCAATTGAAAATTTTGAATGCTAAAGCTCGGCGAACGTTAAAACATAATAAACGCCAGTCTTGGCGAAATGTACGCCAATGTCAAAAGTATGGAACATGATCCAACGAATCAAAGGTAAGGGTTCTAAATCTAACATTCGCCATCTTAAAAATGGGAATGAATTATTGACAAATACTACACATATTGCAAATAAACTTGGTGAAACGTTGGCTAAACATTCTTCCTCATCTAACTATGTACCTCAATTTCAAAAATATATAAAACAGCAAGAAAAGAAAACTATTAATTTTAAGTCAGATAATGGGGAAGATTATAATGAAATATTTTCTATTCATGAGCTTCATACTGCCCTTGGGCAGGCTCATGATACTGCCACAGGAGCTGATAACATACATTATCAACTCTAAAACACTTACCAGAAACATGCTTAGAAACCCTTCTATTAATATTTGACGAAATATGGACATCCGGCAACTTTCCGCCTTCATGGCATGATGCCATAGTTGTTCCCATACCAAAACCAGGAAGGGATCATACCGATCCCTCAAATTATAGACCTATTTTATTGACCAGCTGCGTTTGCAAAACCATGGAACGTATGGTCAACAATAGATAAAAAAAAGGTTCTTGGAATCCAATAATTTAATTACTAATATTCGGTGTGGATTTCGGAAAAATCGAAGTACTGTTGACCATTTGGTTCGATTAGAGTCATTCGTTAAGAATGCCATTATAAACAAGCAACATGCAGTGTCTATCTTTTTCGATTTAGAAAAGCATATGACACTACATGGAAACATGGTATTTTAAAAGATTTACATGATTTTGGATTACGAGGCCGTTTGCCTCAATTTATATCCAAATTTTTATCAGATAGACAATTTCAAGTTCGTGTTGTTTCTACCCTGTCTGATCATTATAGTCAGGATCAGGGTGTCCCACAAGGCAGTATTCAGTCTGTCTCTTTGTTTAGTATTAAAATAAATAGCCTTTCCAAGGTTTTAAATGATTCGATTGATGGATCACTTTTTGTGGATGATTTTAACATATCTTGTCGCGGTAAAAATATGCATACTATTGAAAGACAATTGCAATTATGTCTAAATAAAATAAATAAATGGTCCTTAGAAAACGGTTTTAAATTTTCTAAATCAAAAACAAATTGTATACATTTTTGTTGAAATAAAAAATGAAATATTGCTGATGTGACTTTAGATATTCACTCACTCACTCACTCAAGATCATTCAAAAGGGTTATCCAGCAGATAAAGTTTATACATTTGATTAAACATGTTAGTTGTCATTTGTTGAACACGAGCATAGGCACTCGTGAAGAGCAACCTCCTCGTGGTGATTGCTGGGTAGCGCTAATAGCTCTTTCCCCATGTGGACCCGGGGCAGAATGTGTCCACAGCACCCCATTGCTGTTCGTAAAAGGCGACCAAATTGGGCAACCTGGTTGCCGTGGGTTGCGCCCCTGTGTCGGTGGAGGAAGGGAGTCTGGTAGTTGAGGGCACTGGTTCCTGGAACCGTGTTCCATTGCCCAACACACTACTTTGACCCTAACTTCACCTAGACGGGTGGTAGAATGGGCCCGGTTCTATCAATCGGCTGGTCACGCCAAGCCCTGTGTGTATTACTTCTATTTATTATATGTGCACTTGCATGTATTATATTCATCACAAATGTATTGCTTGGTTTTTTTTAAATCACATTTATTGAAATAAATATATATTGCCTAGAGTCCTATGCCAGAAGGCGGTGGCTCATGGGCCAATCTGGTAATGTTGACCGCTGAATTCTGTATGTCTCTAGGTTATCTGTTATAGGCAGAACCATCTTAGCAATACATTGTGTAGACAAATATAGCTATTCATGTCATATTTGCTGGAGTATAACACCCCTGCAGCCCTGGTGTTTTGCATTTTGGATATCCAATGCAATAAGACACCGTCCTTGTTGAAACTCGATGGTGGGTGGGGAGCAGGGGTGCAGAACCACTTTATCTCATTATGTCGACAAAACACTCTGGTTCTAAAAGAAAACATTTAGATGCTAGCTCATCTGATGATGTAATTGATCGCCAACTGGATTCCTGGAGTCGAATCATTGTGATCGAGGCATCAAATCATGAAATTAAACCCATTTGCCATTTCGAAGGCTATCAATGGCTGTTGTGGTGAGGTTAAAAATGTCACCTCCTCCGTAATGGCTCCATACTTGTGGAGTGCATACGGAGACAGCAATCTCTCAACTTGTTATCACTCAGCCAATTCGCAAATGTAGAGGTTGCTGTCTCAGCACGTAGAAAGCTGAACTCATGTCAAGGCATCGTAAGAGACAGAGCCGATGTCTTTCTGACATGAGTGAAGGTGAAATTGTTGTTGAACTTGTTGAACAAGGGGTTACAGCCGTCAAACGATTCACGAGAAAACAGGATAACAACATCATTCAGACTAACACGTATCTCTTCACATTTTCACTTTCGAAAATTCCTGATTCCATCAAAGCCGGATATTTTAACATCGGAGTGGAGGTTTATGTCCCAAACCGACTCCGATGTTACAAATGTCAAAAGTTTGGACATGGTGCCCAGACCTGCACCCGTAACACAGTCTGTGTCCACTGTAGGGCTCACATGAGCGTACTCGGTGCACAGACACCATTAAATGTGCAAATTGTGATGGGGACCACTTGGCCTCATCCAAACTTTGTCCAAAGTTTATCCTTCAATCCAAAATAT
This sequence comes from Haliotis rufescens, assembly GCF_023055435.1. Classification (NCBI taxonomy): domain Eukaryota; kingdom Metazoa; phylum Mollusca; class Gastropoda; order Lepetellida; family Haliotidae; genus Haliotis; species Haliotis rufescens. The sequence goes on from NW_025963782.1 coordinate 592,291, forward strand.
CAAAAGTAAAACACACTAATAATGTCTCTTTTTGTCATGCCAAAAACTTAGTTCAATCTCAATCACCAAATATTCCTACAAAATCCTACTCTGCAGCTGTAACTTCTACTCCTATTGTTAAAGTTCCTACAACATCTATCGGATGCCAGACAAACATCTCTTGGATGAGTGATAAGCAGAAAACCGTAGATATCCCGCCTCAAACATCTCCTGATGATACCAAAACAGCAACATCAGCCTCACAGACAGAGGATCTACAATCATCAAATCCTACTAATCAAATATTGGAACCAGAATCATCAACATAAAAGAGACTCACATCTGACAAAAACAGGAAAAAAAAAGAAACTGAAAAAACGGTCAGGGCACTCCAACACTTGGAGGTGCCTTCCTGTCAGTCCCCATCTGTTAAGGTTCACAACCAATTTGAACCTTTGGCGATGGAGATCACTCCATCTCAGACAGGCCATGGGAGTAGACCTCCTTCCGGGTCAAGATCCCCAGTAGAACCACCATGACCAGTTCTAACCGCATCATTCAGTAGAACCGCAGAGGACTAAGGCACAATTTTAATGATTTACAACTTTTAACTCACGATTTCAATCCATCAGCATTATGTTTGCAGGAAACATACCTTAAATCCACAGACAAATTTGATTTAAGACATCATGATTCCTTTCCATATCTTCTCTCCTCCTTGTGAGAAGGCTACTGGAGGATCTTCTATTTTGGTGCGTCAAAGCACCATTCATAGCCCTGTTCCACTCAATACCCCTCTTCAGGCAGTTGCAGTGCGTGTTACGCTGCATATTGTTTTTACTTTGTGTTCAATCTATATTCAGCCATCATCCTCTCTACATCAGTCAGATCTCCATGCCCTTTATGACCAGCTCTCTCAACCCTGCATTATAATGGGAGATTTCAATGGCCATAATCTACTTTGGGGCAGTAATAGGACCAATACAAAAGGTAAGATACTCGAGGATTTCTTCTTAAATAATGATTTATGTATTTTTAATGATGGCTCTAACACATATCTACATCCTGCAACGGGCTCGTACTCTTCTCTGGATTTATCTGTTGCAGATGCCATTCTGTTTAATGAATTTGAATGGTCAGTCCACAATGCCCTTTGTGGAAGTGACCATTTTCCCACAGTAATTTCAACGTAAATCCATCTGATGCTCCTCCACCATCATCAAGATGGAATTTTACAAAGGCCGATTCGTCTTTATTTCATACAATGTGCTCGCAAAGATTACAGTCTGAATTATTTCTAAATGTTACTGATCCTATTCAAGTTTTGTCTGATTAATTAAATGTAATTGCTGATGAATGTATCCAAAAGTCCTCTACGGTTCCACACATCCGTAAACTATGGTTTAACATGGACTGCAAACAAGCTAGAAAGGCTAGGAAGAAGGTAGAAAAATATGTTCGTCGCCATCCAACTGTGCATAACTTAAATCAATTCAACATTTCGAACGCCAAGGCTCGTCGCACATTTAAACAAAATAAACGACAGTCATGGCAAAAGTATGTTTCTAAAATTAATTCACGAACACCTATTTCTATTAAACTTCATTATAATCCTCACCGTTATCTTAGTTAAAATTAAGTATTTTCAATTCATGAGTTCCAAACCGCCCTTGGGCAAGCTCATGATACTGCTTCGGGGCCTGATAATATTCATTATCAGCCCCTTAAACTTTTACCTGAATCATATTTAGAAACAATGCTCAATATTTGGACTTCTGGTAATTTGCCATCATCATGGCGAAATGCTACTGTCATTCCTATACCTAATCCTGGTCGAGATCATACCAATCCTCTAATTATCGGCCGATATCCCTTACTAGCTGCGTTTGTAAGACTATGGAACGTATGATAAATAATCGTTTAGTTTGGTACTTGGAAACCAACAATCTCATCACTAACATTCAATGTGGTTTCTGCAAAAATCGTAGTACCATCGATCATTTAGTACGTTTAGAATCCTTTATTAAAAATTCAAGAATAAATAAACAACATGCTGTATCAATATTCTTCGATCGCGAAAAAACATTTGATACCTCATGGAAGTATTGTATTTTAAAAGATCTACATGATTTTGGTTTAGTTTGCCTCTATTTATATCTCAGTTTTAAAAAAAAATAGACAATTTCAAGTTCGTGTGGGTTCAACCCTGTCTGACCATTATAATCAGGATGTCCCACAAGGCAGTATCTTGTCTGTGACATTGTTTAGCACAAAGATAAACAGTTTGTCGAAGGTTTTAAACGATGCACTTGATGGATCATTACTTGTGGATGATTTTAATTTTTCTTGTGGATGATTTTAAGGTTTCTTGTCGTGGTAAAAACATGCATACCATTGAAAGGCAACTACAATTGTGTTTAAACAAAATCCACAAATGGTCTCTGGAAAATGGCTTTAAATTTTCAAAAGCCAAGACCAACTGCATTCATTTTTGTAGAAAGTATAAGCCGCATAAGAACCCTGATTTAGTTGTCAAAGAGGCGTTTCTTGGTATTATTTTTTACCACCACTTGACCTTTCTGCCACACATAAATTATTTAAAAACTAAATGCCTGAAGGCTCCGGATATAATAAAAGTAGTTCCAAATGCAAAATGGGGAGGGGATCAGAAAACCCTCCTCCAACTGTACAGAGCCCTCATCCGCGCTAAACTTGATTACAGCTCCATCGACTATGGTGGAGTATGCAAAAGCAATTTTAAAAAACTGGATTCTAGTCATCATCAGGGCCTGAGGCTTTGCCTTCGAGCCTTTAGAACTTCTCAAATTTCATAGTCTGTACGTGGAGACTGATGAGCCTTCACTTAAACAACGTCACGTTAAATTATCTTTGCAATATATTTCTAAATTACGTTCGTTGAAATCCAATCCAGCCTATGACTGTGTTTTTAAGCCTCTTTATAAGGACCTATATGCAAAAAGAATCATCACTTATTCCACCCCTCGGCCTAAGAATACAATCGTCCATTTCGGCTGCTAAAATAAATCTCGAAAATATAGCGCCCACCCAACTTTTGACTTCCCATCCATGGCAGTTAGTGAAACCAGAGGTGGATCTAACCTTAACTAAATTGTTAAAATCTGAAACGAATCAACTAATTTTTCAACAAGAGTATAATCAGTTAAGAAACAAATATGATACTTATAAATCTATATTTACCGATGGATCAAAGGATGGTGACTCAGTTGCCAGTGCCACCATCATTGGATCCAGTATCATCTAGAATACCAGATAACTGTTCCATTTTTACAGCTGAATCAAAGGCCATATTAACAGCACAAGAATACATTCGTAAACAATCAAAGGATGAACAATTTATTATATTTTCCGATCTACCAAACATCCACTTTTAATCGAAATACTTGAATTATATAATGAACGTCCTACTGGCCAATACGACATCGTTTTTTCCTGGCTACCAAGCCATGTTGGCATCAAAGGTACCATACGAGATCTGATGCAAAAGAAGTGGGACACCCAAGTAGGTAGCAATATATTACATGACATTAAACCAAATATCGGTTACACCTGCTTGGGTTGTCAGTCCAGATTTGAAGAGGTCATTATGTGACGATGTCGTATTGGCCATTGCCGTTACACCCACGAATATTTTTTGAAAGGTGAGGATCCTCCGTTCTGTATCCCTTGTGATGAAAGAATCACCGTCAAGCATGTTTTGCTAGACTGTGTAGATTTTTCCATCACAAGGGATAAATATTTTCAGGTCAAATCTATAAAGGATCTTTTAAATACTATAAGTTCTCATTTAATTATTGATTTTTTAAAAGAAATAAAACTATTTCATAAAATTTGTTAATATGTATTGTGTATAAATTTTTTTAAATAAGTAGAATGAAATTATATCAGAGTTTGTTACTGGCCGTATCCTCAAAGGGGGTTGACGAAGTTTAAAATTATTGTCCCCCTAAGAGGATATCGTAAGTCCATGTCATTCAAAGAATATTTCTGCCTACTACACTTTTAAACGTAGAATATTTGTATTTTTACTTGTGGCTAACTTTGCATACAATCGCCAGTTGTTGAAGGGAAGTAGTAAATCCGACTGGGTTCAGTGCAGGTAGCAAAAGTACTGTAAGTCCCCATGGTCCCCAGCGCGGTGATCAACCTTCAGTTGGTGGCGATCTATAGCCAGTTTGTAAAAATCTGTTGTTAAATGATTAGTTAGTTATCTATTTTAAATTGTTCTCAAACTAGTTTTACGAAAATCTGTGATGTTCTAGTTATTATACTGCTCTTTGTCGGCAGAATTTTATACAGTTTAAAATATATTGTAAATATCAAAAATTTTGTTTCGTCACGATATGGCTGAAATATTGCCAAAGTGACGTTAAACTTTAACTCACTCACTCACCCACCCACTCACCCACTCCCACGAATATAGTTCACAACGTATCTAAAGATCGACAGAAAGGGAAAGCATTGAGACTCATAAGATACTCACGTTGTGTAAATTGCCTGAACCATTTTGGTTTTTCTGTCTCCCCTGAAACAGGAACATACAAACAAAGCATATTGTTTCTGAAATCCCTCTTTCGGCTTTAAATTGAAGACAAACTTAAACAAATCTCAAACTGTATGAAACTGCTTGTACAATTTATATATTTGTAGAAGTCGTGTGTTGACGTTTTCTCATTGCATAGTTTATTTTTGTAGAAACAATATTTTGAAATTATTTCATTATAATCTTTGGCGTTATACTCTCCAAAAACAGAAACGCATATGTTGTATTCAGGAGAAGTATTCTGTGACTTCTACAAGGCTTCAAGTGCGAGTATTTGGAACATTACAAAGTGAGACGGAGTTCACCAAATGTCAAAGGAGTTTTTGCTTGTGGCGGTTTGGTCATTATTTCCAGCACGGCAGCCCGATCCAGGAAATAACATCATATAATGGAAGAAGGATAGAATAAAGATTCAAACGTCTGGAGATATTTGCAATTCTTAAGAAAAGCATTCTTCTACTTGTTGTATACAATGACAAGAAAATGTAAACAAAAAAGGGAAACATTCTGGTATAACAACTTAACATTAATGAGTACAAATAAGCCATATCGATGTATGTGGGCCTAGTACAGATACCCCGAAGTTCTACGATGAAATTGATGAGTTGATGAGATCACCAGATTCGCATAAATTACTTCTTTGTTGAGATTGGAATATTATCCAATATTATTTTTCCAGATTCTCATAATCACAAACATATTAGGAATCCTAAAGCCAGACTATGATTATTTAGACTAAAGGAAGACTTTGATATACGATATCCCCGTTGAGATTTTCGACCAACAGAAAAACGATTTACTTAGCGACAACGATATTTTTTATGATTTTCTATATTCTGTTGCAAAATTTGAAATAGAACCTTGTTTAAAATCCGACCATTCACCTACTTCGATAAATCTCAAACTACCAGACTTACTTTTGGAATTTTAATCATTCTCTTTATTAGTCCTGGAATATGTCAAAAGTATCAAAAACGTCATAATTGAAACAAGAGAATAGTACAATAATGTAGAAACTGGTGAAGATGAATTCATAATTAGCAATCAGATGTTTTGGGAAGTATTAATACAATTCGCGGAAGCACAATTTTGTTCGGGTACACTACAACAACCAACCATATCACTTCATAATGAAACTAATTAAAAAGGGACTTAGAAAATGATATTGAACTGATAAATGGAGACCTTGAAGAAATACGTCGGGATAAAACCAATGGAATGTTAGTAAGATCAAGAGCTTTTTGAGTGGAAATGGGAGAAACTAATTATTTCTTGAACCTGGAAGCAAGGGATTTCATAGACAAAGCACTCATGCGCGTTGAAACTGTTAGTGGAAATATGTTAACGAACCAAATCATTACCAAATCAATTACTTTTGAAAACATTGTTACCACCTTTACGTTTCTTGTTTTGAAGTGTATATACGTTTCTAAGTCTATGTTAGGTATTCAGAGTATACTTACCGTGAGTTGATTCCCTTGCCAATTCACGTGTTTCGTTTTTCCCTGTATTATTGGATAAGCAAGATAGGCGCATCGTTATAGAATTGATTGTTTTAATTCACCATTTGATCGAGATATAAATTGCAAACGGCAATCGTTATGCATTCATTAAATACCACTGTTACATTCGAAACAAAAACATAAAAATAAGCTGTTATGATATGTCATACATGAATTGGGAATATATTCATACAATTCGCAAGGAACAAAACCAGAAGAGCATCAACGATTTGCATTGTAGCAACTATGTGACCTATGTGTCAGACAGGTATTTCAAATATGCCCATGTCCCTACCAGAGATGTTAGTGCCTGAAAGATGATGTTTATTCAGAGTTCATTCGTCACTATGGAACAACTTCGAAGATTATCAGTACCGTCTGTACTTAGTTGCAACTGTTATCATTCATATAAGTATGTATCACTTTTCAAAGCTATTTGCCAATGGCAAGATCCTACCTCCTATGAAGGACCACGCACGTAATCTAGTCGATAGAGCGTCAGACCTTAGAGCGAAAGAAAGGTGGTCATACCAACAGATGTTAAAAGATGGTACTAGGGATTAAGCGTATAACACAAGGGCAGGTCAGATCAGAGTCAGTAAACCGAGGGTTGTCGCAAAACAAAATATTGCACCTCAAATGCGCAAACGTCGTTTTTTTACATCCTCATACTTTACCCGCATATACACCACGACCTAGAAGTTGATTTCCCTTTTGAATTACATGTGTTGAGAACGCATGACACAAACATGTGACACTGGTGCTTCATTGCATTGGTTTCAAGAGTGCTCAATCCGTGTGCAGCCAACTAATGTCACATGCGTGAGTGTAAAATGCGCGTAACCTGTAACGAGTTTCAGTTTAATAGATTCAAATAGTATCATGTGTCATGAAATAAAACTGTAAGATATGAAGCTTGACATGTGTGACGTCATTTTATTGTTAAACTCCCTGGATGCCAGAGGGACATATATTTCCCTCCTCTTTAACCCTCACTTTGAAGTCGAATAAAAGTCAACATACGTCACGCACACAAATACACTTCACAAATTCGAATACTTCAGGGAATTCCCTGTTCTGTGATATCATCCAATGTCATTTTAGGCAAAGCAAAAAATCGCCATTTTCAATATCCATAACGCATCAATACAAAGTTACGTTCCGTGTACCATGCTGGTTTTCTACGTATCAGTTACGCAGGTCTCGACCGTGTGTGTATTTTCATTTACATGCTCTCTGATGCTATCTTACCCCAGTCCACAGGTACGGCGTATCTACTATGTGTCCAGCACTGCATTTTAATATGGCCCATTCAAATGTATTGTGCATTTGCATAACAGTATACATATATACGTCGTAGGGAATAAATAGCATTATGCTTTGTCAAACTAACAGTATTATCTATCAAACAATACTACCCACAGTGCCTTAGCAAATTGACCCATAATGCATTTCGGCAAGCACTTCTTTGTTTTTCGCCATATTGAAGAAGTTTTTAGGCATGAATTATTTTGTTTAACCATCCACATCCCTTTGAACAATCATCTGCATGTTATCATTTATTACTTTTCTCACCATAGTTTGCCTACATATTGTGCGTACCCTAGGACATATCCGGCGTGTTACAGCTTAGCCCCAGGGTCATGG